>NC_090922.1:382659387-382984671 GCF_040938575.1 Ambystoma mexicanum
CTGCACCTGCTTCAGCACCACCCCCACCCCCTCCACCACCACCACCTCCCCAAGGGCCTGAAGAGGGGAACAGGAGTGAGGATGCAGAGGAGAAAGAAGAGGATGATGAGAATGAGGTAGAGGAAATCCCTACTACCCGCACTAGGCGTGAGTCTTGGGTGTGGCGGTTATTTACCATTCATGGGAATGGTCCTAAGGCTCGTGCGAACCGTGCTACCTGCAATGAGTGCAAAATGATACTCAGTCGCGGGAAGCACGGTAAGTACAGCTTTGGGACCACTACTATGAAGCGACACCTGACGTCATTTCACTCTGGGGCTATTCGCAGGGTTGTACCTTGCGAAGAACGTAGCAGGTTGATTTCCTCTACTTCATTCATCTGTTTCTGATCCTGTCACCACAAGGACCACCTCTGTGGGACAGTGTCTTCCTCAAGCTGCCTCACAGGCCATACAGAATGCTGATGACCCTGACCTTTCAAGGGTCACAGTTGTATGTATGTACTGTGACACAGTACTCTGCAGGGGGGAGCGACTTCGTAGTGCTTTTGAGACTATCATACCACTCTACATCTTCCTCTCTCAGCTCACCCTTTCTTATCCCTCTGGTTGGTGTCCCCCCCTTTACCTTCCTTTCCTCTCCTCTCCTAGTGTGTTGTGTATAAAAAACAAAAAAAAATACAAAATATCAAAAATCCCAAAAAGAATAAGGCTCTTTTCAGAGCCGCCTTTCACAGTTAAAAAATAGAAGTAAAAATAAATGAAGCAGAACCCTTTGTATTTTTTAGAAGTCCGTGGACAGTTTGCGAACATTTAAAAAATTGGGTTGCTACCCTATCACAAACATTGCAATTTTCTCTGGGAGGAAGTGGTGACTCTGAAAAGAGCCTTTGGGAGGTGTTTGTAAGTCACAAATTATAAATGCTTAACACCTACTTCAAAATGGATGTTGTAATTCCAAAAAAGGTCGCAATGCATTTTGTACATTTCTCAAAAAAATCTAATTGTCACCATAAGTAAGATGGACTCCATCTCTGCGAAAAATGTTTGTACTACGAAACAGAATATTTTCATTGTGGAAAGAAGACATGCCAAAATCGTTTAGAAAGGCAAAAACAGCTTTATTAACATTGCGTCTTGCTTTTTCCATTTGTGGACCAAATGAAGAAGAACAAAGCCACATTTGTCTCTGCGCAATCCATGAAAATATCACTTGAGAATTAGGAAACATGTCCATAACCTTCCCAAGTCCTTCTTTCATAGCAAATTGCAAAAAAATTCCAGTCACATGTCCTAAACTGTTCCCTCCACAATGAATTACAATTATGTCTGGATGTTGCCCTGTCTCCAAAGTAGCACAGAGAGGTAGCAAGTCCAACCACTTCATTCCACGTACTCCATGCCAGTGTACTTCCACATGTGGGAATCCAAGATCTACAGCTACTCCACAGCTTTCTGCATGCACCTTCAACCAATATATCCATGAATCTCCCAAAATCCATACAATCTTTTTCCTAAAACACACAGCCATATCTATCTGTTGTTCTCTCAGCAAAAACAGTATATGAGAAACTCTCTTCTGGCACAACACACCCACTAAACTTTCCTGACCAATCCCTTTCAGTACTCATTCTCATTTGCATGACTTCTGAACCCAAAAATCCCCGGACGTAACTCCCGATGTCTGCGAACTACCGCCATGTCCGTGGACATATCGTAACATGAACAGCTCTTCTACCATTTCCACTTCACTCTCTCTGCCATTCCCTCATTGGATGTAGCTAAGAAGTCACTGTCATGATGCCCGCTCCCGGGGAGCTGGTTCAAGCCCTGCGTCCCCGAAAGCGGAAATCCAGTCCCCAAGGAAGGACCCAGCAACCCCATATAGGGGCCCTTTGGACAGTGTCCTGGCGCCTATGGTGCCAGGCTCATAAAAGACATCAGTCCTGGCGCCATAGGCGCCAGGCTCATTATGGATGTGCTTGGGTGCACTTACCTGATGCAGACCATGCTGCAGGATCCCGGCCTCCTTGAGGCCTGAAAGGAACTACTTTACCTGTGGGACTAATTTACCATCCGGGCGTGGTCGGGGAAGGATACATATCTGATTGGAGGAAGGATACATACCTGGAACTTCTTCCAAGGCTATTTAAACCCCACCCGAACAGCTGCACGTGCTTCGCGTTGTTCTGCATCTAGCAGCTGGACGCTCACTGTGTCTGCTCCTGCATCCTGACTTCTGCCATGCCTGCCAGCATCCTGGATCACCTGCAAAGGAAGAGAAGAAGAGAACAGAAGAAGGAAAAGTCCTTACCTGCTAAATCCGCATCCCGGAGACATCTCGCCGACAATCCTGAAAAGGAAGACTTTTATTTAAAAGCTCATCGCGTCGATCGCTGCAGCGCCGCATTCCACTCACCTTAATTGGGCGCCTCCATGTTCAGCAGCGATCATCCGGATGCGCAGTCACGCCCCAGCGCCTAGGGAGAAAAAGACCAGAACAAAAGGTGAGAGAGAGAAGGGAATAAGGAAAGCTAAATCTCCATGTTAAGACTTACCTGTTGATTCATTCCCTCTTAATTTCGGGTCCGCGCCGCATCCTGGCATTTCCGGACCCCGGTCCCTAAGGGGAAAAAGAGATATCAGCATTAATGAGCAAATGAAAAGACATTACCAAAAAAAACTCATTAAAGACTTACCTGATTTCTACAAGGATTTCACCTCTCATCTCGGGTCGGTGCCTGTTCCCCGGCATTCCGTACCCCGGCCCCTATGGGGAAAAAGACACTAGCATTAGTACATTAATGCATGGACACAGGGGGAACCTCTTATCAAAAAACTTACCTGGAAGCCAAGCAAGTTTGGTTCTCACCAATCCGAAAATCCAGTGAAGTAACTGGATACCAACGCGCCCCTGCATCAGAAGCAGGATGGAGAGCTCGTCCTTCCAGACCCTAAGGTGAGATGCTACGAGGAATCACAGAAGGGTTTCGAGGAGGGTGAGAGGGGAAAGTGGGAGGCTGATTGCATTACCCCGCAGACAGTTAATCCCCTATTTTCGCCTACAGAAGGATACTTCTGCGAGCCAGACAAGCCAGATTTGGGGTCCATCTTCCGAACCCTGCGCATCACCTTAGAAGAGGTCACAGCAGCGCGAACCAGGCCAGCGCCTCAGTGGGAGTCAGGTGAGCGTTACAGTCACATGACCATGCACCAATCACATTCAAGACCTCTATATCTAACTGCATCATCATGGATCAGCACTGCAAATGTACTGTCAATCTCTCTGAGTACAAGTGTCATATCATTGGCAATCACCATCTACCAGAAATACTGTACAAATCTCCAAGATTTCTACTTGCAGCTCCATGCATATCCATATGCATTAACACAAACTTCAGGTATGCATATTTTCTGTACAGTAGATGAACACATTTTCAAACAGACTTTTAGCTTGTGTAATCTGTAAAATGAATTTACTGTATTTTTTTCAATTTCCTAAAATCAACTATCACTTATAAACCTTTATACTATTTACTTTCTTTATACACACACACTCAAATCATGTTAAACTAACATTTTTTAAATGAAATATATAGACTACATATATTCAAACAAAATTGCATGCAAGCACAATCTATGTTTAAATCTTTAAAAAAAATACTTATACAATTTCAAATTTTTTTGTTTTTATTTATTAATTTACTTAATTACTTTAATTTAGACATGACATTGAGGCGCTATTACCTTGAACAGCTTAGTTACAGAAATAGTGGTATTCACTGGTATATTATAAATTTCACAAGACATAGTAAAGATATTTGTTTTGCTACAGTTAGTCATTCAATACAATTTGTTCATTAAGAACATATCATATGTACTGAACTGATGCAATGTATTTTATGTAAATAAATTAGTTTCATGGTTTTGAAGAAGGCGCTGAGGATTTCAATTAAAAAAATCAATATCTAAATTAAAAACAGCGCTATTTACAAACAAAGTTACTAATTTGAATCTTTTACAATTGCAGTGAAGACCAGTCTCCTGAAAAGAAGCAGCCTAATTCGTAGAACAAAGAAGAACTAAGACGTTTCCTGTTAATTTAAGAAAAAAAGTAAGTAGAATATCACCATAATATTTCTATTATTACTCAAACATACTGTGAAGTTAATACAAGCTATTTCTGTGCCTAAAAATAGAGATTGTGTACCATTTTGTCCAAAAATCTCCATGTCTTAAAGAGCGATTTACAGCCAGAATGGCCCACAAATTCCTATTTTTGGACACACAAATTACCCAACTGAATCGCTACAATTTTCATATTATAGAACAAACAACTGTTTTAATTGTATACATTAGATTTACTATTTGTACTTTTCCACACCACTAGCTTACTTTTTTTTTGTCATCTGAACCCCAGTTTAGTAACACATAAATTCAAGAATACCTATCCCTACTAGTTGTAGTTCCCAATGCACAATCACACACCATTACATACATCTTTATTATCTTACTCAAACACTCATGCACACAGCACACATACATTGCAGAATACCCCAACCCATACCTTCTTTATTTTTTTCAACAGACCCTAAAGAATGCCTACCAAATGTCAAGTCCGTAGAAAGCAACGCAGAAGTAGAGCAAATGAAAATAAAAGTGTCCAACATAAGCATCCATCTCTAGCAGAATTTGTAAAAAAAAGTTGAAACAAAACCGCTAATACATACATTTAGTGAAACACAAGAAGTTTCAAGTACAAAAACTTTGCCTCCTCTATCAAAATGTAAAACAAACCAAAAAACCATTAACAGAAAATCAGCTATCACTACAGATAAAACTACTTCTTTAAATTTTAATATAGTGCAAAGTAAGCATACCAAGAAAAGTATTTTAGCCAAAATGTACCGTCACAAAGTCCTTCAAAATCTTATAAAAACAGGAGAGAAATCAGGTTCACTGCTTAAAACCTATCATAGGAAATTAATCTTAGAAGCGTTGATGGACAGTGCAATTCTTCTCAAAAGAAAGTTATTTATTGTAGTGTTAAACAAAATGAAACCACTAACAAAACTAATAACTAAATTACAAAAAAGACTTCTCAATAAGCGAAATGTCAACAGAATGAACTTCTTAAGTATCTGCAGAGGTGAATGAATCACACTACGAGCACAGAACCATATTTTAATGAAGAAGCGTACAAACAAAAGCAAACAAATACAATTGCCATACATAGAAGTGGTCGAGGTTATGAAAAAGTGAATAATACCATAATGGAACAAGAAGTACTCCTTACAAAAGTATGCCCTGAAAACTTAGAATTACCCCTCCATTCAACGGAATCAGAACGTCTAGTGTACAAATGGCCATGCACGTCAATGTGTAACATTCCCAAACAATGTGTCAAATCTTTACGCCAATTCCTCAATAAATATGTAAAAAGCAAAGACAAAATCAAAATTAAATTACTGCAAAATATGGATACCTGTCCAGTGCGCAAGTACACAGGACTACAAGGACATTCATTGGCTTGCATTACAGGACCTACTTGTATGATATCAAAAGAATATCAACACATCATTCAACTATAATAAATCTAGTCTATAAACTGTACTATGCTAAAAGTCCTGCTTTAGCACTAGCACATTTAAATAACATCCTTCTACATGGTACAGCAAAAGACCTACTTGAAGAAATTGACTATATCCAGAAAAAATATTTTTGAAGTGAAAGCCATTTACAGAATGAAATAGCTTTAAACCAATTAAGCAACAATTCTACACATGGCAACCTTTTGCTAAACACACACAAAAAATAAATACTAAAATTTAAAAGTACATCGGCTGAAGTACCAAACCATGTATGTGTATGTTGCCGTAGAACTTTTTATAAAAGGAACAGAAAAACTGTAGACCTATCATACAAAATAGAAGACAATGAAGATTCTAAATGGTTTGAATTAGCTCTCTACCTTGTAGCAGAAAACAAATACGGAATAATTGAGCCCTCAATACTTTGCAGTTACTGCACTACCAAAACCCCTACAACAACTTAATTTATATGAGAGCATCATAATTCAAACAGTACACCCATTTCAAGCAATAATACATCTTCAACCAAAAACAGCAAAATTACCTCCCTCTGAATTGGTAAAAGGCATTCGTGGAAAAGTAGTTTATTTACCATTAGATCTAAAAGAAAATGTGCATACTCTAGGAGTGCAACGTCCAATGCAGCAATCTTTAATTATCTTAGTAAATGGAGTACCTACAAAAGACAAAAAAATATGGCAACAGCTGGTAGATTTACATAAAGTTAGACAAGCCTTCCAATATCTTAAAGAGAATAATGAATATTACAAAGAAATTAATATTGAAGAAAGCTTGAAAGATACAACTGAAATAATTCAAGAAACACAAGAAGCTGGTCAATTTGAGTTACTAGATCCTGCTACAATATCAAATACTTTAGACCATTATACAATTCATCCTTTGCACTCTAATGACACCATAGAAGATCAAATGGAAACGTACCAAATGCGTCAAACAAAAGGATCGCCAATCAGCATATGGGAAAAAAGTATAGAAGCACGTGTTTTTCCTCTACTCTTTCCTACTGGCAAAGGAGGAAGGTATGATGATAGACCTATTCAAATATCAGCTTCAGAATACCGCTCATTACGGATGTATTCTGAAGATCCCAGATTTAGACAAAATGTGGAATACATATTCCACCTACTCTTTGAAAGTGAACTAGCAACTTTATGTTACGGAGTTGCACACATATTAAAATCAGGATCACACTTTCAAAATATGACAGCTACACACTTATTAGAAAAAGTGCAACAAAAGGATGAGGTTTTGCAATCAAATATTACAAATCTATTAGCAAATATGCGTGGTCATAAAGAGTACTGGTTTCGACGTCATTGTATGATCAGAAACCTTGGCCCACCCACTTGGTTTGTTACATTAAGTTGTGCAGAATATTCATGGGAAGATTTACATGATTTCCTACGCATATCAAATAAAAACAAAACAAACATAGATATACTAACACCTGGAGAACTTTGTTCTTTGGATCCTGTTAATGTTTCAAGATATTTTCACCATCGCTTCATTGTTATGCTACATTTTCTTTGTAATAAAACTGTTCCTCCCCTTGGAGAAAGACTTCTTTTGGAGAAAAGAATACCAAGCCAGAGGAGCACCACATATCCACATGCTTTTATGGATTAAAGATGCTCCTAAATTTGGTCAAGACAGTGATGACACGGTTTTACAGTTTATTGAAAAATATGTCACTTGTGAAATTCCATCAGAAGCCACAAATAGTGACCTTCATGCACAAATTTTACAATTTCAAAGACACAAATGTGGAAAATATTGTCGTCGCAAATACACAAACAAAGGGAAATACTACACCAAATGCCGATTTGGTTTCCCTAGACCAGTTACAAATACAGGTCAAGTGAACAACCTCATGTCTTCAGTTAGACATAGTGTTAAAGGTAAGTCACCTAAAAATACATATTACATAAAAAGAAAATAAGAAGAAAAATATATCAATGATTATAATGCAATCATTGCCCACTTATGGAATGCAAACATAGATGTGCAGTACATTGCAGACAATTCTACTGAAGTTGCACGATATGTCACAGCATACTTAACTAAAGCAGAAAAGACAGAGCTCCAAGACCTCTGGAATGACCTGTCATCAGATAAAACAGTGTCTCAGAAATTATACAGCTTGGGCATAAAAATGCTCACCCATAGAGAATGTGGATCATATGAATCAGCTGATAGTTTAACTGGTACTGCACTGTATGGTAAATCTGAAAATATAGTATGGCTAAGTCTTGGTCCAGCTAAATCTAGAAAAAGAGTTCTAAAATCATATGAAGATATAGAAACAATAGCCAAATGTGATCTCAACAGCCAAGACATTTTAAAAAACAATTTATTCGGCACATACTACCCAAACAGAAGTAATACTTTAGGAAACATGTGTCTATACCACATAGCCCAAAACTACACATACAAAAATAATATGAAATCTGATGAAAAAAAGGTAAATATAGAGTGACAAACTGTGAAGGCAGCTTAGTTAAACTCACTAAGCCAAATTTAATTAATCATATCAAATTGTCATTAAAGACTCCTCAACATAAAGAAGTATATTACATGTCCATGCTACAACTCTTCAAACCATGGAGAAAAGAAGAACAAATACTAAATAACTATGACTCACATGAGGATGCTTTCAAAGCAAATGAAAGCACTATAACTGATGTAAACTTTACACAGTACAAAACAATGTTGCACAATGAACAGCAACACGAAGAAGAACTACAAGCCCAACTAGATAAGGACACTCCTGACAGTAGTCAACATTCTGTAACAGGAAGCCAAAAACCACTGGGAGAACCACTAATAATAAATGAGGCAGAATTAGCTATGATAGAATTAGAAAACACCATGTGTCAGTATGAAGATAAAGAAGACTTAACTATACTACAATCAAAACTAAACAATGAGCAACGTAGCATTTTTCAAGAAGTAACAAAACAAATTGCACATGGTGTAAAACATGAAAATAAAGAATGTTCCTGCCATAATTATAAACCTATACTACTGTACGTCAGTGGTGCAGCTGGTTCTGGCAAAACATTCCTAATCAAAATCATTAGTAAGTTCCTTCAACAATTGACAAACAACAAACTGTCAGCTGTTGTCACTGCCCCCACAGGTTTAGCTGCCTACAACATAGGTGGTTTTACATTACACCGATTACTACTATTACCAGTGGAACACCAGAACAAATTAGACTATTACAACCTTTCTGCAGAAGCTGCAATGGAACTACGCAGAGTATTGAAACAAATGAAAATGGTACTAATAGATGAAGTGAGTATGGTCTCCAACCTGATGTTAGCTTTGATTCACCTCAGATTACAAGAAGTACTCAAAACAGACTATGAAGAGCTCTTTGCAGGAAAACACATTATTGTTTTTGGAGATCTGCTTCAATTAACACCAGTAAAATGTGAGCCTATTTTTAAAACATTAGGACACAAACTCTGCCATAAAACTGTTGGCAGCATTGGAAATGTCAACCTTTGGCAACATTTCCAATACATAGAATTAACAGAAAACATGCGGCAATCTGCAGATCTCACTTATGCCAACATTTTAAAAAGTATCAGAGTTGGTATACTTTCTAAAGAAGCAGAAGCAATATTGAAAACCCGGCCCATTAATGCACTTTATGGCGATAATGCATGTGCTACAGATGTTATTGAACAATTAGCCCACAAAAATGTCAATTGTATGGCCTTAATGCCAACTCTTGCAAGCTGTTTCAAATTCAATGAAATCATGCTAAGTAAAGAAATGCAACCAATAATGGAAATTAGCGCCACAGACAAACTAGATGTACATGGTATGACACTACCCATATGTGACCAAGCTACAACAAGACTAAATAGTTTAGAAAAATCAATCTCAAACACAGCAGGCTTAGAAAAGATATTAAAATTATCCTTAAATTGCAGAGTAATGCTTAAACGTAACCTTGACGTGGACCAAGGACTAGTTAATGGAGCACTGGGTACAGTTGTTGGCTTTCAAACATACATACGCGACAACAAAATTCAGTTTGTCAATATACTCTTTGACAAACTTTCAGAAGTAAAAAGGATATGATATGATATGATAGCTTATTTATATAGCGCCTATACACAATGTGTTTCAAAGCGCTTCAAGGAGGGAGGGGGCAAAGGAAAATACAGTTACATTCAGCAAAAGTCCTTGAAACAATACAGAATGTGAAAATAACTATCATAATAGGCCTGTCGACATTTCTGATAGTGCAAGTGCATATAAACAAGTAAGGCAAGAGGTAATGGATGGGAAGGAGAACAAAGCAAGCAGTAACATTACTATGTCTGATGACAATTTACGCAGTGTAGGTGGTAACAAGAGGCGGGGTGGGAGGGGGGGCAAGGGGACGGAGGGGGGAGGGAGAACAAGGCACGCTACTGAGCAAAAATGTCGGTGACAAATTTGAAAATCAGGGGAGGGGGGAGGGAGAGAACAAGGGGGGGAGGAGGGGGACATACAAGCTGCTATCAAGAGTCACGGAACAGATGATAGGAGTAAGTGCTAAGAGGGGGAAGACTGAGAGGAGGGAAAATATAGAAGGGGGCAGTAAGAAGGAAGTGGAAGAGGATGGAAGTGAGGAGGGGGGAAGGGAAGGGGGCAGGAAGGGTGTGAAATGCAGAGCAAAAGAGGGGGGGAGCAAGCAGGGTGGAGACACTCAAGGAGGGGGCGGGGGGGCGCACAGACACTACAGCGGGGCGTGGGGGCACACAGGCACTCACGGCGGGGGGGCACACAGACCCTCAAAGAGGGGCGGGCGGCACACAGACACTCACGGCGGAACAGGGGGGCACACAGACACTCACAGAGGGGCGGGGGGGCACACAGACACTCACGGACGGACAGGGGGGCACACAGACACTCAAGGCGGGGCGGGGAGGCGCACAGACAATCGTGGAGGGGCAGGGGGCGCACAGACACTACAGCGGGGCGGGGGGGCACACAGACACTCATGGCGGGGCAGGGGGGGCACACAGACACTCATGGCGGGGCGGGGGGGGCACACAGACACTACGGTGGGGTGGGGGGACACACAGACACTCAAGGAGGGGGGCACACAGACACTACGGCGGGGCGGTGGGGGCACACAGGCACTCACGGCGGGGTGGGGGGGCACACAGACCCTCAAGGAGGGGCGGGGGGCACACAGACACTAACGGAGGGGCGGGAGGGCACACAGACACTCACGGAGGGGCAGGGGGGCACACAGACACTCAAGGAGGGGCAGGGGGGTGCACAGACACTACGGCAGGGCAGGGGGGCACACAGCCACTCAAGGAGGGGCAGGGGGGCGCACAGACACTACGGCAGGGCAGGGGGGCACACAGACACTCAAGGAGGAGCGGGGGGGCACACAGACACTCAAGGAGGGGCAGGGGGGCACACAGACACTCAAGGAGGGGCAGGGGGGCACACAGACACTCAAGGAGGGGCGGGGGGGCACACAGACACTACAGCAGAGCGAGGGAACACACAGACACTCAAGGAGGGGCGGGGGGCACACAGACACTCAAGGAGGGGCGGGGGGCACACAGACACTCAAGGAGGGGCAGGGGGGTGCACAGACACTCAAGGAGGGGCAGGGGGGCGCACAGACACTACAGCAGGGCAGGGGGGCACACAGACACTCAAGGAGGGGCGGGGGGGCACACAGACACTCAAGGAGGGGCGGGGGACACACAGACACTCAAGGAGGGGCAGGGGGCACACAGACACTCAAGGAGGGGCGGGGGGGCACACAGACACTCAAGGAGGGGCAGGGGGGCGCACAGACACTACGGCAGGGCAGCAGGGCACACAGACACTCAAGGAGGGGCAGGGGGGCGCACAGACACTACGGCAGGGCAGGGGGGCACACAGACACTCACGGCGGGGCCGGCAATCCGGCGTACCACGGTGGACAGCGGTAGACAGGGCCAGGAGTGGGCCTTGTGAGGAGGGCCGGCCAAGCCTGCCGGCCTCCTCATTGGCCCAGATGTAGTGGGCCAGGGCCAATCCCAGGCCACCAGCAGCAGGATGGAAGGCACTCCGGTGCCCAACAAAGAAAGAAAGAGCCATCTTGGAATGGCCGTGCCTCGAAAACCCAGTGAGGCAAAAACACACAACAACACACAAAGCATGCCAGCAATCTGCAATTTAAAGCCAAGAAAGTACATGTGGCTGATGGCAAAGTCTTTTTACTTATAGCAGAATGCTATAAGTATGCTGTGGTGCCATCAGGCGTCGATACAATAAGCCCAGGGGGGCTTACCTGCAGTTCCGAAAATGCACCGTGTGCATTGCAAGGCCTCAGGATGGAAGAGGGGAGGCATCCAGGTCGCAGCTCCGGTCGCCGTAGATGGAAGAAGTGAGGGGAGAAGGCAGCAAGAGAGATTACAGGGCCAGGAGTGGGCCTTGTGAGGAGGGCCGGCCAAGCCTGCCGGCCTCCTCATTGGCCCAGATGTAGTGGGCCAGGGCCAATCCCAGGCCACCAGCAGCAGGATGGAAGGCACTCCGGTGCCCAACAAAGATGGGCACATAGGATGCTCAACAGCTAGATTCATTCTCTTCAAAGATATGTATGTACACAGAGAACAATTTTCTCTAACTCTTGCATACGCAGTCACGATTCATAAATCACAAGGTCTTACCCTAGACAAAGCAATGATAGATATTGGTAACAGTCTCTAAAGCATGAGCTACGTAGCACTATCACGCTTACGTACACTTGACGGTCTATTTCTAATCAACTTTGATGCAAGTAAAATAAACGCTGATATTCCTTGCATTTTAGAATACAATAGACTTCGCTCAATATACACCCCTCATCTAAACACATATTCTGTACCACAAAAAGTAAAACATTGTAAAAGAAAACTAAATCAAACAGAAATGCAACAGGATGTCCCTGCAAATCCTCCAAAGAGAGTAAAAGAAACTAAAACTTCATCAAGTACCACAAACATAAAAGAATCAATTAGGGAAGTAAACCAGGTACTTCTTTAAAGAAGGAAGACAAACTCCAAAAAAAGCAGTTAGATACAGAACTACCTGGACCATTTAAATTCTCAAATATAGTTGGTGTAAGTTGCTACGCAAGTTGCTACGCAAATGTAGCAATGAATATTCTATTTCAATTACCACCAATTGTTGACAACATTTACTTACACAGTACAGACCCATTGTGTTTGCAAATGTTAGTACTTCACAAAAATGCAGCAAACAACCCTGACAACACGTATAGTGTTTATGGAATAAAACAACAATTGGACTACTGTGCTGGAATGGTGAAATTCACTATAAACTCACAGGAAGATCCACAAGAATGTCTAATGTACTTACTACAAATACTGGAAAACAAAAACATACCTATAAATCTTTCAGATTTCATACATGTGGAAACATACATGCACTCTCTGCAACAATGTGACACAAGAAGTAATCCCCAATGAACGCTTCATATATATATATCAATACCAAATTGTGAATCCATTCCATTTCAGCGACTTGTACAAAATGCAAAACATGGTATATTATGCTCTACCTGCAATTCAGATAAACGCTCCATGTTAGTAATACAAACATATAGTAAATACATAATACTAATGCTTCTACGTTACAATGCAGATGGTACCAAAAACAACTGCAAGCTGACTGGATTCACACATGGTCAAATATCACTTGGTAAGAAAACCTTCACAACAATAGGTATTATCTACCACGGAGGAGCCACAACCAATTCAGGGCACTACACTGCATATACAAAAAAAAGAAATGTGGATGGTTTGAATGTAATGATAGAACCATTACTCTAAAGCAGAGATTACCAGCAAATCTTACAAACGCTTATTTGATGTTCTTAAAACCAAAATTTGATAACTAAACTGTATTTAAACCCTAAGTAAACATGTGTTAAAAAAATATAAACTGTTAGAATACTCCAAAAGCTATCTAACTGCTCAAAGATTCTACAACAACTAATCAGATAAATGAATACCACTATATTAGACCAAAAAATAAACAGTTAGAATACGCCAATTGTTATCTAACTGCTCCAAAATGTTATAATATCCAAACAAATAAATAATATATTACTGCTCCAAAAAAATGCAACAAGCCAAAGTATAAAGCATTTGCCAGAAACAAAAAGTTAACACTGAAAACAAACAAACAAATAAACTGTAGCATAACAGAAAAAGGTTTTTTTTTTAATCCAACATGGATTTTTTTTTCTCCCACAGACCCAATGATTTTAGCAACAAATACAGAAACTGAGCAAATTGCACAGTACTCTGATTTGTAATCTACTAAATATGAGGGTCCAAAAAAAGTATGTAAGTATGTTGATTATACAATGTAATAAGTCATTACAAAATACTAATACTAACATGCTATTTTCTTTTATCACAGAAATTAACAAGAAATACATGTACTCCGGTTAGTAGACTAAACAGTAAGTATAAAATAATAAGGAGAACCATTGCAGCATATCACATCCATAGTATCTAATACCTTTGTTCCATATACATTTGTTTTTCACCCAAAGTTATAAGCAAATATGAATGTGATATTGTCACAATCACACTAACTGGAAGGAAGAGAGATCGACACTCTCCCCCGAACCACGGAAGCCGAATGAACTCGACCCTCCCACCGTGGTCGGCACAGGCACCTGATTTAGGAAACAGGTCGCCATGTGGCAGCCAATGGGGGAAGAGGGGTTAGGGAGAGGTTGTGGATAGGGAGGGGAAGTTAGGAACACCGGAAAGAGGGTAAGGAAACTCCTAATATGGATGGGACTGGGGAAACACCAGGAAAAACCCTACTCTATCTCACATAGAATGAACAGAAATATCACCTGCACTATTAACATGTACCTGATTCCTGACTAGCACACCTTAGTACGTGTACTGTATCCTGCTCTGACATATCATTCTCTTACAACACATAAGCAAGCAATATGACCACACATAAGGGAAAGCTTCCCAAAATGATTAGACAATACACATGGCCCTTCAGGCAGCGTTAGCAACATACAACATAAATGCATTTCCTTTAGTTCCTGGCACTAGTGAAATGTTGTTGTCCATATGCAGTACTTCCTGCATTAACCCAACACAAGATTGGCAAAGTTCTTGTAACATACGAGTAACAAACACACTTTGGTTTTTCACATCGATTGAATTCAAAGAGATTAGGGCGGTACTTATCTCAGGTCTGGGGAGCCCGCGGGACTTCCCAGACAAATATTGAAACAGCGGTAAATCATTACAAGCAGTTCAGACATATATTTCCCCCACGAGTACTTATCTTGAGTCTGGGGAGCCCCGTGGGACTTCCCAGATGAAGAACAGCAAGCGTTGTCTCTGCTGGCTACTCAGCGCCCCTCCTGCTCCTACCGCACCATGAACACGTGCGATCAAGCGTTTCTCCTCTGCATCTCGTTTTGTCGCACGCGGACGCCTTCCTCCTGTTGCCAAACGCAGCCGCCTGCCTCCTGCTACAAATCAACAATAAACCACACCTGCCCACCGCCGTTGCCTGCATTTAAGCTGCCTTGATTCTTGATGCAGTACATCTGGCAAGGCGCGCACGGGCCAAACTACAAAATAACACAAAGGATGCTGGGAACTGTAGTTTCCTTTTCCTTCCAGCACCTAATGTCTCAATAGGCGTATTTTAGCACTCCACGCCTGTGCCAACCCTGATTCCTGACATTACATCCTCTTCCAGGGCTCCTCCCAGGACCTGGTTTACCTGGGTTGCATAAATGAAATTGTTTCACTAACCTGGGAGCATGAACCTCACTAGCTGGTTCCCAAGAACAATCCTCAGGGCCGTAACCTTCCCAGTGGATCAAATACCATAATTGTCGATATCTTCTTCTGGAATCCACAATGCGTTTTACTTCGTATTCCATGCTCCCATCTTTCACTATGGCTGGGGGTTTCTTCGTAGTTGTCCCTGGAGCTGCGGGTTTAAGCAAAGAAACATGGAATACCGGGTGTATCTGTAGAGTTTTAGGCAAACGCAGTTTCTTAGCTGTTGGTGACACACCTGCAATGATTTCATAAGGTCCAATAAATCTAGGCATAAATTTACGAGATCCAACTATGGGGAGGTTTCTGGTTGATAACCAAACCCTGTCTCCTGCTTTATAACACAGACTCTCCTGTCTGTGTTTATCAGCATGTCTTTTATAGGCTTTCTTAGCCTGTTCCAAATTGGTGTGCGCCTTCTGTCAGATCTTGAGAAGCAACTGTTTTCAATCTTGCAACACAGGTAGATTCTCCACTTCATTTAAATGTTCTGGTATCATATTCTGCTCATACCCAAATAAGCATTCGTTAGGAGACATACTCAATGACTTGTGCAGTGTATTGTTATATGTAAATTCAGCCAACCAGAGTGCCTGTACCCAAGACTCTCGGCCATCACCTAAATAGCCTCTCAAATATTGTTCGAGTGTTTGGTTGACCCGTTCTGTCTAACCATCAGTTTGGGGATGATAACTCATAGAGAGAGCACAGTTGATTCCCAACATGCGACAGAATGCTCGCCAAAACCGTGAAGTGAATTGAGGTCCTCTGTCCGAGACAATACTTTTTGGCAAACCATGTAGTCTAACCACATGTTGAAGAAACAACTCCGCTAACCTGCCTGCTCCAGGTATTCCTTCACAAGGAATGAAATGCGCTTGTTTGGACAAGAAATCCACCACTACCCAAATAGTGTCAAACTGCTTATCAGGTGGAAGGTCGGCAATGAAATCCATTGATATATGGGTCCATACCTTCTCAGGAGTGGGTAATGGTTGGAGTAACCCTCTTTTCTTTACATGATCTGCTTTGTTTCTCATACAATTCTCACATCTTAGTAGATAGTTGCTCACATCCTGTCTCAATGTAGGCCACCAAAAATACTTTTCTAGTATAGTTTGCATTTTCCTTTGACCAGCATGTCCCGCTAATGGAGAATTATGACACCAATATAATGCTTTTTTCTGTACTTCTTTAGTAGGTAGAAATAATCGGTCTTGATGGTACGGCAACCCCTGCCGCACCTTTCTTTCTGGATGACTGTCCCGCGACTTCTGGAGTTGCCGAGGTGGTAATGCCCTCTTGACCTCCCCAATTAAGTTGGTGGTAATTGCTCCAATGATTTTCTCTGAGGGAATAATTGCTCTTACTTCACTCCCCACACTCTCCAAATTTTGCTGCCTAGGCAGTGCATCTGCTTTGCCATTATTCTTTCCTGGCCTGAAGGTTACTACGAAATCAAATACATTGAAATACTGAGAACAGCGGAGTTGTCTGGGACTAAGTTTGTGAGCAGTCTTAAAGTATTGTAGGTTCTTGTGATCAGTCACCACTACTACCTGATGCTTAGCCCCCAATAGGTAATGTCTCCATTCTAGAAAAGGTGGTCAAATAGCTAACAACTCCTTATCCGTGATAGAATAATTCTGTTCACAACCTGATAACTTTCTAGAATAAAATTCCACTGGATGACACACTCCCTCCATATCCTTCTGTGACAAAATAGCCCCCACTGCCAAGTTACTAGCGTCAGTCTCCACCTTGAAGGCTTCACTTGTGTCTGGATGTCTCAACACTGGTGCAGTGGTAAAAGCTACCTTTAAAGTCTGAAAAGCCTTTTCTGCTTCAGGACCCCAAACGAATGGCGTTGCCTTCTTAAGCAATCGTGTAATTGGCGTTACAATGGCTGAGAAATTACTAATAAAACGCAGATAGAAATTGGCAAATCCTAGAAATGATTGAACGTCCTTGATACATTGAGGAGATGGCCAATCTGTTACAGCTTGTACTTTCTTTGCATCCATCACTACACCCTCTGGAGTGGAAATAAACCCTAGAAACTCCACCTGCCTAGGGTGAAAAGCACATTTCTCCAATTTTACACAGAGCTGATACTCCTGCAACCTCTGAAGCACTGCCCTCACATGCTGAACATGTTGTTCTGGTGAAACTGAATAAATCAAAATGTCGTCAATGTAAACTATGACAAACACATCAATAAAATCTCTCAAAACTTCTTGCATAAAGAATTGAAATGCCGCAGGAGCATTGCATAATCCAAACGGCATGACCAAGTATTCAAATAAACCAAACTTTGTCCGGAATGCCGTCTTCCACTCATCCCCCTCCCGCACTCTGATCAAGTGGTATGCCCCTCTTAAGTCCAATTTCGTGTTTATTTTTGCCGCCCGCACCTGATCCAATAATACTGAAATTAGAGGTGAGGGAAACCTATTCTTAATGGTTACCTTATTCAATGCGCGGTAATCAATACAAGTTCATAATGTCCCCTCTTTCTTAGGGACAAAAAACAAGGGAGAGGAGACAGGGGACGTGGAATGTCTAATGAACCCCTTCTCCAGCATTTCATCCAGATACACTCTTAAATGTTCATTTTCCATTTCTGTCAGGGCGTAGATTCTGCTACAAGGCAACTTCGCCCCCTTCTCTAATTCAATGACACAATCATATGGTGTATGGGGTGGTAGTTGCTCTGCCCGAACTTTGTCAAATACTTTTGCAAACTCTCGGTATTGCAAGGGAATCCCTGCTTCCAATGCTCCTACCAATTGATCCTTTCCTTCTTGATCAACCAACCATCCCGAAGGTTCCATTTCAGATATCATGTGTCCTTGACACCTCTGCTCCGTAAATTCTACAGTCTGCTTTTCCCAATCAATCCTGGGATTATGTTGCACTAACCAGGGCATTCCTAAAATTAAACCAAACTGTGGGGCAGCTATTAAATCAAAAGCAAAATCTTCTCTGTGACCTGATGCAAATGTCATCTGTAACTTATGCGTTTGTTGTTTGATAGGACCAGATACCAACGGAGAACCGTCCACTGATTGGACCCCTTCCACTCTTGGTTTATCTTGTACAGGTAGTCCTAACTGGTGGGCCAATGTAATGTCCACAAAATTACCTGTGGCCCCTGAATCCACCATAGCCAACACCACTTGCTTATACATCGCCCAACATAACGTTACCAGAATATACAAATGAGATGTCTTGCTCCCAACTGTATTTGCCACTAATTTGGGGAACCTTGCTTCCTTCGGGCCTGTCACCTGAGTTCCCCCTAAGGTCGGCACAACTCTTTTCCTGCTTCCTTCTTGCCTCATTCCCCTCCAAGATTATTTTGCAGAGTATTAGGACAGGTACGAATAAAATGACCTGCCTGCCCACAGTACAACCACAATTTATTAAGTTTCTGCTGTTCTTTTTCTGCCTCAGATAAAGGACCTCTGATACTACCAATCTGCATTGGTTCCACATTGCTACTCCTTCCTCCCCTACTCCTGTCCAATCTCACAAACGGGACTGCTTCTGGTTTCTTCTTGTCTCCCCTTCTCTCATTCATTCTATGATCTAACCTAAGGGCTAGGTCTATCATCGCCGTACAAGCACTGGGTTGCGGTTCTACCTGCGCAATGGCATCTTTCATTTCCTCCCGTAGCCCTTGATAAAACAGTACCGTCTGTTTTGCTTCTGGCCATTCAGTTTCAATCACTAATCTATTAAACTGTGTCACATATGTAACCAAATCTCGTGATCCCTGTCTTAACCCTAACAACTCCTTGTCTTGGGCCAATGAAACCTCCCGTCTATCAAACAGTCTACCAAATTCTCCTAGAAAATTATCCCAGTTATATAACAAGGGGTCATCTTTCTGTACTAAGGGCATCGCCCAGGCTGCTGCATCCCCTGTCAAATAGGATATTACAAAAGCGGTTCTGGCTTGGATGGTCTCAAACGCCGCAGGTTTGCACAAAAAATGGAGTCTACATTTGGTAAGAAAGGTCATGTATTTTCTAGAATCCCCTAAAAAACGTTCTGGTGAGGCCAATGGTACACTACTCAGTGGTTGGACAATGACCGTAGGATTGCCCCTAGTGGAGGTGCCCTCAGTAGTGGAGGTACTGGGCCCCTCCAAAGGGGTACCTTGCGCTACCAACCCTTGTTCCTGCGCTTTCAAGGTGGTAGCTTCCTGCCTAGCATGTGCTAATTCCAACTGAATATCCTGTAAAACCTTTAGGACATCCGCTAAAGGTGGAGGTGTCGGGTCCATTTGGCTTAAGTGGTTGTGAGTATCCCAATTTGGTGGTGGCTTATTATATCACAATCACACTAACTCGAAGGAAGAGAGATCGACACCCTCCCCCGAACAACGGAAGCCGAATGAACTCGACCCTCCCACCGTGGTTGGCACAGGCGCCTGATTTAGGAAACAGGTCGCCACGTGGCAGCCAATGGGGGGAAGAGGGGTTAGGGAGAGGTTGTGGGTAGGGAGGGGAAGTTAGGAACACCAGAAAGAGGGTAAGGAAACTCCTAATGTGGCTTGGACTGGGGAAACACCAGGAAAAACCCTACTCTATCTCACATAGAATGAACAGAAATATCACCTGCACTATTAACATGTACCTGATTCCTGAATAGTACACCTTAGTACGTGTACTGTATCCTGCTCTGACATATCATTCTCTTACAAAACATAAGCAAGCAATATGACCACACATAAGGGAAAGCTTCCCAAAATGATTAGACAATACACATGGCCCTTCAGGCAGCGTTAGCAACATACAACATAAATGCATTTCCTTTAGTTCCTGGCACTAGTGAAATGTCGTTGTCCATATGCAGTACTTCCTGCATTAACCCAACACAAGATTGGCAAAGTTCTTGTAACATACGAGTAACAAACACACTTTGGTTTTTCACACCGATTGAATACAAAGAGATTAGGGCGGTACTTATCTCAGGTCTGGGGAGCCCGCGGGACTTCCCAGACAAATATTGAAACAGCGGTAAATCATTCCAAGCAGTTCAGAAACATATTGCCCCTACGAGTACTTATCTTGAGTCTGGGGAGCCCCGTGGGACTTCCCAGACGAAGAACAGCAAGCGATGTCTCTGCCGGCTACTCAGCGCCCCTCCTGATCCTACCGCACCATGAACGCGTGCGATCAAGCGTTTCTCCTCTGCATCTCGTTTCGTCGCACGCGGACGCCTTCCTCCTGTTGCCGAACGCGGCCGCCTGCCTCCTGCTCCAAATAAACAATAAGCCACACCTGCCCACCGCCGTTGCCTGCCTTTAAGCTGCCTTGATTCATGATGCAGTACATCTGGCAAGGCGCGCACGGGCCAAACTACAAAATAACACAAAGTATGCTGGGAACTGTAGTTTCCTTGTCCTTCATGCACCTAATGTCTTAATAGGTGTATTTTAGCACTCCACGCCTGTGCCAACCCTGATTCCTGACAGATATGCTGCGGTGGTTGTGGCCAGGGCATAGAGTCTTGGGTGCATGGCCAAATTGCCATGCACCCAAGACTCTATGCCCTGGCCACAACCACCGCAGCATATCACATCCATAGAGTCAAACATTTCAACTATGGTCTATGGAAACTTTTAATGTCCGCGGACATTATGAGTGTTCTTAGAACACTTTCACCTTGCCAGCGAACAATACGGACAGCGTTTCAGGACACACCCTATGAACATTTCAGAACAACGCGATAGTTCTTAGAACACTTTCAACTTGACAACGAACAATACGGACAGTGTCCTCAGAACACCCCCATTTCGTTTATTTGCGAACATTTCAGGACACCGCGACTGTTCTAAGAACACATTCAACTTGCCATCGAACAATACGAACAGCATCTTCAGGACACCCCCTACGAACATTTCAGAACAACGCTAGAGTTCTTAGAACACATTCAACTTGACAAAGAACAATACGGACAGCGTCCTCAGGACACCCCCATTTTGTTTATTTGCGAACATTTCAGGACACCGCAAGTGTTCTTAGAACACATTCAACTTGCCAGTGAACAATACGGACTATGCCTTCAGGACACCCCCTACGAACATTCCAGGACACCGCGAGTGTTCTTAGAAATGTCTTCAGAACACCCCCATTTTGTTTATTTGTGAACATTTCAGGACACCGCGAGCTTTCTTAGAACACATTCAACTTGACAACGAACAATACAGACAGAGTCCTCAGGACACCCCCTATGAACATTCCCCGGACACCGCGAGTGTTCTTAGAAACGTCTTCAGAACACCCCCATTTTGTTTATTTGCGAACATTTCAGGACACCGCAAGTGTTCTTAGAACACATTCAACTTGCCAGCCACAACCCCCATTCATATTTGCGAACATTTCAGGACACAGCGAGTGTTCGACAAAGTCTTCAGAACACCCCCATTTTGTGTATTTGCGAAGATTTCAGGACACCGCGAGTGCTCGACAACGTCTTCAGAACACCCCCATTTTGTGTATTTGTGAACATTTCAGGACACCGCGAGTGTTCTTAGAACACATTCAACTTGACAACGAACAATACGGACAGCGTCCTCGGGACACCCCCTACGAACATTCCCTGGACACCGCGAGTGTTCTTAGAAACGTCTTCAGAACACCCCTATTTTGTTTATTTGCGAACATTTCAGGACACCGTGAGTGTTCTTAGAACGCATTCAACTTGCCAGCCACAACCCCCATTCATTTTTGCGAACATTTCAGGACACAGCGAGTGTTCGACAACGTCTTCAGAAAACCCCCATTTTGTTTATTTGCGAACATTTCAGGACACCGCGAGTGTTCTTAGAAGCGTCTTCAGAACACCACCATCTTGTTTATTTGCGAACATTTCAGGACACCGCGAGTGTTCTTAGAACACATTCAACTTGACAGAGAACAATACGGACAACGTCCTCAGGACACCCCCATTTTGTTTATTTACGAACATTTCAGGACACCGCGAGTGTTCTTAGAACAGATTCAACTTGCCAGCCACAACCCCCATTCATATTTGCGAACATTTCAGGACACAGCGAGTGTTCGACAACGTCTTCAGACCACCCCCATTTTGTGTATTTGCAAACATTTCAGGACACCGCGAGTGTCCTTAAAACACATTCAACTTGACAACGAACAATACGGACAGCGTCCTCAGGACACCCCCTATTAACATTCCCCGGACACCGCGAGTGTTCTTAGAAATGTCTTCAGAACACCCCCATTTTGTTTATTTGCGAACATTTCAAGACACCGCGAGTGTTCTTAGAACACATTCAACTTGCCAGCCACAACCCCCATTCATATTTGCGAACATTTCAGGACACAGCGAGTGTTCGACAACGTCTTCATAACACCCCCATTTTGTGTATTTGCGAACATTTCAGGACACCGCGAGTGTTCT
Organism: Ambystoma mexicanum; assembly: GCF_040938575.1. NCBI lineage: Eukaryota > Metazoa > Chordata > Amphibia > Caudata > Ambystomatidae > Ambystoma > Ambystoma mexicanum. Next base: position 382,682,281 of record NC_090922.1, read on the forward strand.
TAGAACACATTCAACTTGACAACGAACAATACGGACAGCGTCCTCAGGACACCTCCTACGAACATTCACCGGACACCGCAAGTGTTCTTAGAAACGTATTCAGAACACCCACCTTTTGTTTATTTGTGAACATTTCAGGACACCGCAAGTGCTCTTAGAACACATTCAACTTGTCAGCCACAACCCCCATTCATATTTGCGAACATTTCATGACACAGCGAGTGTTCGACAACGTCTTCAGAACACCCCCATTTTGTGTATTTGCAAACATTTTAGGACACTGCGAGTGTTCTTAGAACACATTCAACTTGACAACGAACAATACGGACAGCGTCCTCAGGACACCCCCATTTTGTTTATTTGCGAACATTTCAGGACACAGCAAGTGTTCTTAGAACAGTTTCAACTTGCTTGCGAACAAAACGGACACATATTGAGTCCCCAGAACACCCCCCATTCGGTTTATTTAGAACATTTCAGAACACCCGTGATGTCCGCAGACAAATCGAACACAAAAAGAACATCTAACACATAAAAAAACACAACTTTCATCCTATCTCATACACTCCCACCCTTCCCAAACACTCCTACACACCAACACATTCTACTAAATACAAATTTTGAACGAAGTTTCACCGCGCTGTCCACGGACGTCCGCGAATCCAAGATGGCGGGCGCTACTGAAAATCTGATGCGCTTCACGCTCCACGCTGTCCAATCAGCGAAAACGTTGCATGTCCGCAGACATCACGCAAACCGATTGGCCAATCAGGACACTGTCCGCAGAGCGAACAGGGAAGTGTGTCCACGGACCGAACACAGATATCACTCATTTTTTTTACCTACTTTTTGGTAATTTTAAAAAAAAAGTACTGGATGGATTTTCACCAAATTTGCAAAAGCACGGTTTTGGTACCAAGCCGCTGCTCCTGGTCCAAATTTGGTGAAAATCCGTCCAGCGGTTTGGGCTGTAGACGCGAGCAAAAAAAAAATCCCATTCAGTCTATGGGAAAAAAAGGTTTTGGGACCCCCCCTATAACTTTGCCCCCTCTGGACGAATCCTCACCAAACCTTGCAAAAAAATTCAGAGTGACCCAAATACTTCTTTTGCAAAGTTTGGTGAGGATTCGTCCAGGGAGAGCGAAGTTATAAGCCGCCCAAAAAGTGCTCTTCCTATGGAAACACCAACTTAACCATAACTACATGGCCACTACCATGGCCATGTAATATTTATTCTTCTGTTTCAAATTGATAGCATATTTCTTATCTTTTCTTCTAAATCTCTTTGTTTTCTTACTAGCTACTAACAGATTTGATAAATGTTTTATTTTCTTACTTTCATTAAACACAATAATTCCATCAATTTGTTCAGTTGGCACATCTCCCATTTGAAATTGCAGATGTGGAAAACACATATTGCAAAGTTTTCAAATTTAAATCACACATGCCTTCAGGTGAGAACATCAAAACAGAAACACGTGTAAAAACATGTGCTAAAACATCCATAACATAATATGATCACTGCACCAAAATACAAACAGCTATAACCACGCGTGCAATGAGCAGCTTCATGCCTGTGGCTACCAAAGCCTGCCACAAAGTACGAAGTACGATTAGAGCGTTCATAGCTGCGGATCGAGTCAGCCGCCAGAAGCTGCAGCTACCCGTAACATTTTTACAGATTTAAAAAGACATATTGACAAGGTGTAACAATTCAAACAAAGGCCATAGATTCAGGAACACATGCAGAATTGTGTACTGTAAAAGCCATGAAATATCATGATCAATGCACAAGAATTGCTACTCTTGTACCCGCGGCTAAGGCGATAGTCATAGACGGGGCTACACCCGCCAAAATACATGACGTCCCATTGGCTTAGTGGTATCTGCGGCTATAATCCATCTGACAGGGCACAATGTTTCATTGACTGCTGTCGTAACCACTGCAATTTTAAAAAAAGGCATGAAAGGTATTTTCCTTTTCCAATATACCTAAATAATTCTCTGGGTGGCTCTTAAAAGAGCATTTGGGTTGTTTCACCTATATATAACCCAAAAATATATTTTCAATGAGAGAAATACTTTTCACCTCTATTACACTTCAACATATTTTGTAATATTTCTCTGTGCTCTTTCTTTAGATGAGTATTAGTTTTCTTTGCCCGAAGAGAAAAAACCTGTGTCCTTGTCAAAAATATTTCTCCACAATTGAAGCACACACCTCTAATTTCAGACATTCCATCAAAAATAATATTATTGAACCAAAAAAACATTCCAAGCCAATGCTTTGACAACACTGCACCTTGTGAAGGGAGGATAGCTCAGTGGCAATGCACAGGTCTTGGAGTCAAGACCATGCAGAGCAACACTGGTTTGAATCCCGGATCCATGCTTAATAAGCACACTATAAATACCTGCACTTGCACAATCCGAATGTACAAGGCCTAGTAGGATATATCCCTCCTCCCAGAACCCCTTTCCTTGTTGCGCCTTGAGAGACACACATGTATAAGCGCATTACAAATGAACAATAAGCAAAAGAACAAATATGTCCTCAACATCACTATGAACCCCATTCTCAAAATTCTCAAATTCTCCACAGTCTTCTGAACAATGAAAATCCTCTCCTTCTGAATGGCTGCATGTTTGAAATATCCAATCAAAGAAAAAATTTACCCCAAAAATAGCACAATTTCTTAAAACTAAACTAAAAAAGAAGTGGGAGCCAGACATGTGATGTCATCAGTGATGTCATCAATGATATTTGTGATGTCATCTTTCATGTCATGGGTGTTAGTCTTAGTGCACAGTGGTGGCGTGAGTTATGGTTGCTTAGCTTATCATAACTGGCGATTTTCTGGGGGTTTTCGGTTTTACGTGTAACCATAATATGGATAGGTTGGTATTACTACAGAGTAACTGCAATGTCCCTTCAAAAAACTTTTTGCACAGAATTTGATAGGTTTTTCTTAGGGCAACTGAACCATAACGTCCCTTTAACAATGTTTTTTCACTGAATTTGATAGCTTTTTAGTAGGGCAACTAAACCATAAAGTCCTTTAAGCAAGGTTTGTTTTTTCACTGAATTTGATAGGTCTTTAGTCATGCAACTTAACCAAAATGTCCCTTTAAAAACGTTTCTTCACTGAATTTCATGGGTTTTTACCAGGATACCCTTAGTTTGTAAACATGTACCATAAAACATACTGGGCCTCATTACGACCCAGGTGGTAAGTTACCGCCTGGGCCGTGACTTTACCACCATGGCGTAAACTGCGTTTACGCCATGGTGGTAGGCGGACTTACCGCCCCATTCCGAGGTCGGCGGGGCGGTAAATCCCCAATCCCCATTTACCCTTCCCCATTCCCATTTTTGCCCCATAGGGCATAATGGGAGTGGGGAAGGCGTTAATTACGCCACCGTAAATTACGGTGGCGTAATTAACTCCATGGTCCCTTAGCGCCATGGATTTTAACACCTGCTAAAAGCAGGTGTTAAAAGCTCCATGGCGCTAAGGGACCTCGTACTCAGGCGGTTAGGGTCGGCGCTGTTTACGCTGCCGTAAACCCCTTACCGCCTGGGTCGTAATGAGGCCCACTGAACCCGCTGGCACCATGTTAATGCGCACAGCAGTCGCGGGGTATGCATCTGGTCACGGACATCGGGTGGCATCCAACCTGCTTAGAAAGGAACAGGTTCTCGTACATAGTGGTATCATTCAGCAAACACAAGGAACATATACAAACAGCGCCATGTATGTGAATTGCAAGGGAAAATAGAGTAGGTCTGGAAACTGTGTACTTATGAAAGAAAAAGAACAAAGGCATTGGGAGTACACCATAACGTAATGCAACAATAAGAGAAGTGACGTCTGCCTTCGACAATCTTACCGCACTGCTGCTTTACATAGGAACAAAGAACGAATGCCCACAGTAAGGACTGGAAAGTACTAAGACCACAACGTCACTACAATGTGGTAAGCACAATAAGGTTTGTCTGATAATTGCACAGGTGGTGCAGTATACAATGGTAGATAAGCATAACGTTTCTTTTTTGTATGCAGCAATGGCAAGCACCTTAGAGTGGCTGGAAAAGAATTTCCCTCATGACGAAATCACTTACGATAGTAACCCCATTGGTACACACCGCAGTCTGAAATGTGAAATATTTATATCTATTACGTCATGTACACCTAACAGATTTATTTTTCTTTAAGAGAACATATTGGAAAGGAAAGCAATGCAGCACAAGCAGCACCCCTTCCACAACAACATACGGCCACAGGAAAGGAAAGAAACTTTGTAAATAGCAAACTGGACAGCCTGGAAGCCAAAATGGAAGAATTGGTGAACAATTTTGCCGCCTTAAAATATTATGTACACGGACATATTATGAACAAAATAAAATACCACTGCCTACCCTGCTCATGTACACCTTCCCCATTGCATAGCCCGCTATCCCCTAAAAATCTGTGTGATCAAAGAAGTTACGATGATACATCAATCCCTCCCTCCCCTCACGACCAACCTGTACAAATCCCCAATTCCCCACAATATTGATTCACTTCTGCTACCCCTTCCCTTTCCTAATAGTATTTATGAATGTGTGCAAATGAAGGTTGATATGTAAATTGTTCAAGAGTGTATATGTGGATTTTACTTTGTTTTTAAAATCCTGTTATGATTCAGTGGCGCACAGTACTGGTGGGAATAACCACAATTAAGCAAAAGGGAGGTGTCCTACGGACATTGCACCTGCTCAGCCTATCCGCAATCACAATGGAGGCATTCGTACCATGCCAGTATGAACCACATGTCCACATTTTGTGTAACACCTATAACAAGCTGTGGGAGCGGATGTTTGGCCGTTGCACAAGTATGCGCATGCGTATTTCTTCCTCTCTCTCCTGGCAACACTGCCCCTGTCCAGCATATGCGAAGAAACTTGAGACAAACTCTAAGTAGTTCGAGGTGCCCACTCATGTCCTACAGGTAGCTGTACACATAAAAATCCCACCTTCTATATCCTACAAACACCCAGAGTGTCCCAAAATGGTCAGCGCTTGTGTGTCGCACTATTAATCAGTCCAGAGATCTCAACGGTGTGCATAGGACACCTAGGCACATGCGCACACAGTATTCCGCCCAAAAAGCATCCGCTTTCTGTTTGTAGTTTTTCAGAACAGAGTAGCGGCCCACATAGCTTTCAGTTGTAATTTATTTTGGAACACTTTCTGCTATGCTACATTACCTCTGCAAGTAATTGCAACCATGTCAGCCTGGTTCACTACGCACAGTAATGCAGAAAAGTATTAACATCCCTTCCTGTGAACCACACCCTCAGTACCAAAAATCCCCACTGTCCCATTTCCACGGGCAGCATGCTGAAAAGTAGTAGTATGTGGCATGTGCACTTCCCCAAGTACCGCGAGGGCCATGCCCCAGTAAAGCAGGTACACTCCATCTTCCCTTTCCACTATCTTCTTTTCAGCACCCCCTCATTCGGTACTGGTAAACAGTCACACATGCATCGACCAATCACATTGAAGAGCTCTCTATGTAAAACTATCAGTTCTGTACAACATTCCTCTGCATAGAACCACACCCAGAAATGTTATTGCACAATCCCTTAGCCTTCACAGTCCCATTTCCATGCCCACCATCCTCAAATGCCCCGGATGTGGTTTTCATGCTGTGTGCGGGTGTGAGGAAATAAATTGCAACCAGGGTAGGGGATTTCATCTTTTGTGGTGGCTTTGAAAAAAATGACCAGCTGCAAGAATAACATATGCTCCGGTACATGTGCCCCCATATTCAAAATCAAAAGCTGACCACCATGAATATATGCAAAGTAAGTGAGCATATATCTTAAAGTGAAATATACAAATGTAGCTCAATTGACATTCCCCTTAGAAGAAAGTGTGCAAGACAAAAATAGAATTGGATATGCACATATATAGGGCATGGCCCTATGGTTAAGGTGAGTTGGGCTCCCATGGGAAACCCCAAAAAATGAATTGCTAATAATATTTGACTTGTTGGGCAGATTTGGCTGAAATTCTGAAGATAAATAGGGAGCCCCCCTCTTCTGTACCCCACAGCCTGTCACAAAATAAAAAGGTTTTTAAGAAACAAATAAACTTTGTGGCCTACTGCGCATTCATTTTTCCATAGACAATTAAGGTCAATTTTTGCTCCACCACACAGCCCAAACCGCTGGACGGATTTGGAACAGGTCTGAAACAACTTGGGCACGAACCGCTAAGTCGAGATCCAATTGTGGTTTGGGGTTATTCCGTCAAGTAGTTTTAAAAACTATTTGATGGAGAACCCCCTTCTCCAAAATAGATAGATATATCTCTGGTAAAATGCCAAGAAACCAGGTGGTTATAAATAACATTATTATCTTGATATAGCCGAGGATATCCGAAAATGAACTGTAGAAAAAAGCAATTTGTAGGTCTAAAACATGCAAATCCCATCAGTCTAGAGGTGGGGGGAGGCAAGAGGACAACAATTGAAACTTGGGAGTTGGAGAGGCTCAATGGACCGAGTTTGCAACACAAAGCTTTTCTGTAACCTCAGCTACAGCTGCAATTAGCTGACATCTTACAGCAAACTGCGTCACAGAAACACTTTCAGGGTAATTCATGGAATAATTGTGCACTGAAATTTGTGGCGCAAGCTGGCGCAAGCATGAAAAAGATAGCACATGCATGCAAATCGCACGCGTGCGATTCATGGAAGGCCCTGCGCATGTTTTTCCCGGGATGTGAGCCAAATCCGCACTTACCTTACACGTCACTGCGACTTTCCAAACGCATGCGTGACAGGAACGGGGAAAGCACACAACTTCTTGCACACATACCTAAAAAGGGGTTGGAACACGGGGAATGGGCAACAACGCGTGTAAATGTAGGCGTAACGTGTGAAGTACTGCTGGGAAACACACGCAACGCCCACACGCTAGTGAACAACACGTGTTCATGGAATCGAATAGGGAAAACCCGCTCACGTCAAAACACACGCACACACACAAATACATCCGCCACATGAAAGCAGGCGGAAGTGCCCCCACGCAGCATAAAAGTGCGCAAAAACAACAAACAAGCATATAGAGCTATGATGAATGTCCTATTCCTCGCAGCAGTGATCGTGGGACACTGCAGGAGGAGGAGAATAGTCAGGCCCCATTTTTTTTTGCCCAGGACCAGCCTTTTTGGGATGCCTGATGATGAGGTCAATGGCAGGTATAGGTTTCCACCTCATATCATCCTAGAGCTGGTCACTGAGTGGGAGGATGAACTCACATCACCCACCCTGTGCTCCCAAGCATTGAGCTCCTTGGAGAAGGTGCTCAATGTACTGCAGTTTTTGGCCACTGGGTCATTTCAGCTGACAACTGCCATAGTGGATGGCATCTCACAGCCCACGCAGTCACGTTGTCTACACCAGGTGTTGGCAATCATCACTGCGCGCCCCTCAGTCCGCAGGCACATATACATGCCCAGAACACCTGCAGAAAGGTAGGCTGTGGTTCTACAGGGTGGCGCACTTCCCCAAAGTGCTTGGTGCCATAGATTGCACCCATGTGGCCCTAGGTCCACCTAGGGCCACTGAAAACATCAACCGCAACTGCAAGCACTGGCATTCCATCAACGTGCAGGTTGTATGCGATGCCAAGGGAATCATCACCTCTGTCTATGCAAACTATCCAGGGTCCACCCATGACAGTTTCATATACAGAATGTCCGTGCTGAGACGGGCCCTGGAAGCTGGGAAGCATGGCGACACATGGCTCATAGGTGAGTACAAATGCCTGTGCACATGCATGCATGTCACACACAGATAAATACACAAGCCCAACTAATGACAACCATTATCACCTTACCAGGGGACAGTGCCTACCCTCTGAGCAACTACATGATGACGCCAATACGGAACCCCACCACACCACCCAGGTAAGATACAACGCAGCCCATATTCCAACCAGGGGCATAGTGGAGCGCACATTCGGAGTGCTCAAGTCATGGTTCCACTCCCTTGACCATTCTGCGGACAGCTACTATATGCACCCCCAGTATTGTGCAGGATCATTGTGGCAGCATGTGTCCTGCACAACATTGCAACACGGCGGGGCGTACCGGTGGACATGGTGGTGCCCCCACATCCCCAACCACACGCACAGCCGCTGTGCATGGGAGGGGAAAGAGCATGTGGCGAGGCAGCCCGTACCCAGCTTGTGGCCACATTTTTCACCTAAACTCCAACCCCTGTGGAGAGCACACAAGCCTGGCAAATACCAGGTGACAATCGATAATGAGAAAGGGACAGTTAACTGTCACAACCTTATCCCCCTGAGAATGTGTCCATGGAAGTGCCACATTGTGTGCATCCCTAGTTACTTAAAGACAACCAAACGCATGTGACCAAAAGGAACACATGCAAGGTGCATATCTCCCCCCCTGCAAAACAGGGCATGAAAGTACTGGTATGCCACCCAAACCCTCCCAACCCCCATGATCCCTGTCTGCCATACCATACCATGGTATGCAATGGCAAAACATCAAACCATATGCCCAACACATGACACAATAGCCACAAAGTGCCACGTGAGAAATGTAAATAGGCACAAGACAATTACACCTGACATGGAATCTGGAGAAATGACTGACCAAAACCTCACACCCTGAAAACTGTTGCAAAAATGCATGCCACCAGTGGTGCAAGCAACAAAAGTCAGAATACCTGTTGCCATGCTCATTGGACAATAGCAAATTGGCATTACAAACACTGTGTGCTGCGTGTGTCCCCCCTGCAACACACTGCTCACCGGACAGCACAGTGAGTGTGCATTGCATTGGGGAAACCCCTTGAGCATCACGAAAAATAAGTACAATCAACAAAATAGTAGCCTGTGATGCATGTATATGACCAATGAAACGGAAGTGAACATGGATTGTAGGGACACGGCATGCCTGAGAAGGCAATCTGAGTACAGTGTGTGCATGGTGTCGCCATAGTTGGTGTGGGGGAGTGTTGCCTAAGTGTTTGTGTCAGTAGGGATATGCATCGCATACATGCATGTGAAATGAAGTGAGCCTCAGTGTCCTGTACACAGCACATTTGAACATTGCACTCAAGGACCCCCCTGTGTGTTAAACCACACCAATCCCCTGACACCTCAAAATCAAATCCAACATATGATCAGCCATTGACCAGCAGAACATATTTTGTACAGAGTATCCCACATCGACAATGGCAGACAGTGAGCAATCACTGACTCATACAAAATCCTTATAGGGCCTACACACAAAGTGCATCAAAGCACCTCAGGGAGGGAGGGAAGAAGGGGGAATAACAGTACCTTCCTACAAGTCCTTCAAACAGTCCAGAATGTGAAAATGAACAATCAAATCAAGTACATAGTACAAGTGCTTGTAACAATAAGGGAGAGTCTAGGGAGGCAATGTGGGAAAACAAAATTAGCATGAACATTGCTATGCCTGACGGCAATAGTTGCAGGGGGAAAGTCACATAACGAGTGGGGTGAGGGAAGAGGAGGGAAGAGGTGAGGAGAGTAACAAAACAAGTGACAGACTATGGAAGGTTGATGAATAATCAAGATAGTGCTGGGGAGGGGGAGAACAAACACAGAAGGGAAAGGGGGAACAGACGACCTGTAATCAGTGGTGGAGGGACTGATGATAAAAGTAAGTACCAAAATAAAACTCAAAAAGGTGAAGGTGGGGGGTGGATGGACGAGGCAGAGAGGGAAGTGTCTGCAAAGAACAAGCAGCTACGCATCACCATGCCTGACAGCAATTGGGGTAGTGCCGGAAAAAGACAGACAGAGGACAAGGAGGAGGGGAAAGGGTGGTGGAGAGGGAGAGGGAGGAGAGAAGAGATGAGGGGGCCAAGGTGTAAAGGCAGGAAGGGGGAAGGGGAAAGAAAGCACACACAGGGGGCAGAGGGAAAGAAGACAGTGCAGAAGGAGAGGGGGTGTGATGGTAAAGGGGGAGACAGAGGGAGACTGGCGGGGCAAGGGAGACAGGGGGAGACTGGCAGGGGGCAGGTGGAGACTGGCAGGGGCAAGGGAGACAGGGGAGACTGGCAGGGGGCAGGTGGAGACAGGCAGGGGCAGTGGAGAAAGGGGGAGACTGGCAAGGGGCAGGTGGAGACAGGCAGGGTACAGGGGAGACAGGGGGACAATCAAGGGACCCAGAAGGGTGGTGGACAGGGGTGGACAAGGGTAGACCGGTCCTCAATTGTGGGCCTTTGGTTGTGGTGGCAGGCTCCAGCCTCCTGGTTGGCCGGATTGTCACAGGGCCAAGTGCCACCAATCGGAGGGGGGATCAGGTCCAGACCACACACATGACAGTCAAGTCAAAAGCAATGCGGTCATATTTCAAATGGCACAACAAAACACCAGGCAGGGCTGCAAGATGGCCAAAGCAGGGGAAGCAAGGATTCAGGGGTCGTTGAAACGTGTGGTGACAAGGATAACTCAGCATGCAGCGTTCATGTGGCATATCAAAATCACTGTAGGCCAAGTGTCCCAATGCAACATTGTCAGCACACGGACCCCTCCCACCATCAGTGTGTGTTGCATAGCCAAAGGGTGCATGTTACCACCTACAACATGAAGTGAATGAACATAGACAGTCAATTCATAAAATAATCATAAGCAACATGATGAAATGCACAGTCAACAGAATACTCACCAAAATGAAGTGCAGACGTGCATTGGAGAAGCCATCCGGAATACCCACTAAGGGTGTACACACATGTAGGACTGCAGGATGGCCACAGATATGATGGAAGCCCAATGCCCCTGTGTGAGATGCTGTCACACCGAGCCATCCTCCGAGCCATCCTTGCGAGCCCATGGAAAGGGGAAGCAGGAGTAGCATATGTGGCAGGACCCCAAGCAAAACACATACACGAGACAAGCCTGAATGGGCCCTGCTGGAACACACAGTGGATGCCTTCAAATGCCGCAACGCACCACACTGTTACATGAATGCACAATAGACAAAAAAGAAAAAAAAAATTACTTGCTGGAAACAAAACAAAACAAAAAAAATAAATAAAATGGCCATATATGACCCAGGAGGTTGGGGGGGGACCAGGAGGGGGAAGGTACAGGGTGCACCTCAACACACACATGTGTAGATGTTGAGATAAAAAATAAACCTCACTGGGCTCAGCGCCTGCACAGCCCAACCGATGTGGGAGATAGGTTATCGTTGTCACCCTCTGGATGGAAATCAGAAGGTGGACGTTGCACAGTTGCCTCACCACCCCTATCCGTGCCTTGCCCCTCAGCAGCAGCAAGCATGTGGGTCTGGTAAACCAGGTCCTGCATGGCAATGACATGTAGGTCTACATGCATTACCTCACGTGTCACACGTGCTTCCTCCTGCAAGGACTCACGTGTAAGACGGAGTTCTGCCTGCATGGCCTCAAATGACATACGGAGTACCTCCCAGCTTGCTTGGAGTTCAGCTGAGATGGTTCTTTCAAGCTGCACCATCCTGTCTTTTGCCCTACTGTCGTCCAACATGAGAGCACCCAGAGTAGATCGGAGGGTTTGGTGTTCGACCCCCAGGGCCTCACGGTGTGCCTCTGCCTGAGCAGAAATTGATTGACGCAGAGCCACCATTTCAGCCCGGCGCACCCTGTCAGAGGCCGCCATGTCCAGCCTGAGTGAGCGGCACATGGACCACGTAGTCTGCTGCTGGAGCTGCACTTGCCTTTCAGGATGGAACGGGCCACACTTTCCATACCTTAAGCCATCATCTCAACTGCTCCCCCCTGTTGCTGTGCTATGGAAATCATGGCATGCTCCCACTCAGTTGACCCCAGTAGCGTATAGCCACTGCATTGCCAGACACGACACCTGCCGGGCCCAAGGAGCCGTGGTCCTTGCTGGGTTGGTGCCGGCCGTGGCTGCAGGACTGCATCCCTCTATCGACCTGATGCCCCAGGAATATGGCCAACTGGTGTGGAGTGTGACCCTGCACCCGTAACCACCACAGGTGGAAATTCCAACCCCACTTGGCCCCCTACTGCAGGTGTCACGGACAGAAGATCTTCCAACACAGGATCACTTACCGGCGATGACACGTCATGATGCAGATCCGGCTCAACATAGTGGTCAGTGGATAGAGTCCACTCTGGACACGATGGCCTGGAGCACCAGTGGGTTCTCGTGGGCTGCCACCCCACGACCACCACTGGTGCCTGGATGGTCATGTGAACTGACCACCATGTCTTGGATGATATCTTCATCCTTTGCCTCCAGTGCTTCATCACCTGCAACATAAACAAAAGAAACAAGAACACACATGTCACTAGCACATACCACACACATACAGGCCACAACATTGACAGCCAAGTTTAGTTTTGTTTAGTTTATTCATTTACATGATACGCACCGGACCCTGGGGTATCAGGGCGCAAGCAGTACAGATAATGTGAAACTTAGTTAACAGGTTACATGGTTATACACAGAGAGGATATTAATTACATTGTAATGCTATGAATAGGCATAACGAGGTACACAAGTGTGCTATATAAATAAACAGAAATGGCAAATATACAAAAATATACAGGGGTGTGTACTTAATCAGTTAGTTATCATTCGCTTTGAGCCAGTTGATATAGCTGAGTCTGAACTTGGGGTAGGATTGATCCACCCTGATATGGTGTGGTAGGGAGATCCATAGTTGGGCAGCCTTGACCTGAAAGCTGTTACCACCAATCTTGGTTAGTCTAAATCTTGGAATGACAATGCAGTTAGTGTTGGTGAGTCTTGTAAGTCTTGTGGAGGTTCTTCTTTGGACTCTGTTTACAAGGTAACTAGGGGCAGCATTTTTCAATGCCTTATGTGTCAAGGAGGCTGTTTTTAAGTGGATTTTTTTGAGAGTAGAGCGCCAATTGTTTTGGCGCCTTATTGCTGAGATATGAGACCTTTTAGACACACCTAGTGCCGCTCTAAGGGCATTGTTTTGAAGGATCTGGATTTTTTGGGTGATGGATTTGTTGGTGCCAATATATAGTGCATTGCAATAGTCGAGCCTAGATAAAATCAGGGCTCTGGCTAGGACAATGCAGTTATCATCTGATAAAAAGAATGTGCACGTTCTAATCAGTTTACAAGTGTAGACTGTGGCTGAGGCCAAGGCGTTAACATGTTTAGTTAGAGATTAGTTGGAGTCAAGGTAGAACCCGAGTGTTTTCACCTCTTTGGCTACCTTAATAAGATTACCATCGATGATGAATGATGAGTAATCCTGTCCTAATTCTTTTACGTTGGCATGTGTCCCCAGAATGATGAGTTCTGTTTTTTCATCATTCGGGCATAGACCATTAATGGCCACCCATGCCTGGATGATGAGATAAACCCTATTCACCAAGGCCAAATCCTCTTTGTAATCTCCAGAAAGTGGGAGGAGAATCTGAGTATCATCTGCATAGTTAGTGTAGGTGATACCAAGAGAATCCAGATCATCAAAGAGGGGCTTGGTAAATATGTTGTACAAGGTAGGGGAGACACTGGGAAACACTGCACGTGATGGGAAAAAGGTCCGCTGCCGGCGCTGAGAGTGCAAAAACCCTCATGGTTCTGTCGCTCAGGAAGGACTCAATCTATATTATTGCCTCTTTTGAAAAGTTGGCAGCAGTGTCTAGATGTCTGCAAAGGACCTTGTGGTCTACAAGGACGAATGCAGCTGAGAGGTCCAGTAGTAAAAGGAGGGCTGTTTTCCCTTTGTCTCTCAACTCATCTACCTATGCTTTCAGGTCAATAAGGGGCATCTCTGTTCCGTGTTGGGGTCGGAAACCTGACTGACGAGCTCCCAGGAGTTTATGCTCTTCCAGAAATGTTTGGATTCGGAGATAAGCCACTTCGTCAAGGATTTTGAGCAGAAAGGGTACATTGGTGATGGGGCGATAATTAGTTGGAATTAGCGAGTCTAATGTTTTTTTTTTAGTAGTGGGAGCACCCATGATTGTTTAAGATTAGCTGGGACGGTACCAGAAGAAAATAAGGTATTAATCAATTTATTGATGAAAGGGGCAAGATCTCTTGCCGCGTCTTTTATAGCTGAGCCGGACAGAGGTCTCCCTGGCAGTTGGAGGGTTTAAGTGATAGTATTACTTTTTCAGCCTCGAGGATAGACATTTTGGTGAAATAGAAGCAGGGGTTAAGTTAACTGGAGTATCTTTGGAAGGGACATTAGGAGCGGTATGGTTAGGTGAGTGGTTAATGGATTGGTTTTTTTGTGATATTTTATTTTGAAGGGTGGTTACTTTATTCGATAGAGGCTGTTGTATATCAGAGCACCACATTTTGTCCTTGGTGCAGATTTCAGGGGTAGTGAAAGGGGATTCAAGTTCTTTGAGGATGGAGAATAATTCTTTGGTACTGGAGTTGGCACTTGAAATATGTTTGTTGTAGGAATTGTGTTTGGCGAGGAAGATCTCTTTTTTGTATTGGGAGGAAATATCTGTAAATTTTGTTTGATTTGTGGTTTCACAGCTCCTTTTTAAAAGTCTGAGGTCCTTAAATTGGGGAGTGAACCATTTGTTGAGATGTGCTTTTGGCTTGCTAGGTCTGAGTTTCAGGGGTGCAAGGCTGTCCAATGTAGTTAGCATTATTTTGTTATATTCGTTGACAAGTATACTTGGGTCAAGGTTGTCATCTAGCCGATTTAGGTTGGGCAGGATAGTTGCTATCACAGTATCTCTTGTTATGTTTTTTTATTTCTATTTGGACAGGGGGCAGTGGGTATAGTAGGCAGTAGTGGTCTAATGGTGAAGCGTGAGAAGGACAGGAGAAAGTGATCAGTCCAGGAATAAGGCGTAATAGCAGTAATGTTGGCTGTGCAATTGTATTCTGCCACCCAGTCCAGGGTTCTTCCTTTAGTGAACACATCAAGCAGACATGTCACACGCAACTCAAAGCCCAACATGCAACCAATGGCATTGCAATGCAAGGGTATCCCGAAAGCAGAAAAGGATGTGTGCAAAATGTGAAGCTAGCACATGTTTTGCATGTTGCCCATCACCTGCATCACACACAACCTCTAGCAGGCACATATCCAAGGCAGAATGAGAGATGGCAACAAATAGATGGCACATATCATAAGCATGTGGGAACACACAAATAGCCACAGCTGGCCATCACACCAAACACACCATGACACATGACACATGTAACATTCATGTAACATGCATGTTCACGTGCAGCACTCAACAACCATTGACTATGTAGAGTACATGTGTCACAGGAGGCACCTACACTACTGCGTTTCGATACAGTGAAAGGAGGGACATGGGTACATACATGGCAGGTCACTATCACACAGCAGCATTATGTTGGCATGTTGAAGGGCTGAACTTGGCACAGGAGTGGGTGTGTGCGGTGCAGTGCATGTGTACCCACTCAACTTCCAACATCAACACATATGTAGTGATGTCAATCACCAAACGTGATGTCACTGTAAGGGCAATTGCAGCCATCATGTGCAAATGGCATGTACCATGTAGCCTGGATACCGTGAAACACCCACCCTCTGGGCAATAGCAGGGAGGCACTGCATGGCAATGAACGGTTCACCACAGAACTGTGCATTGGCAGACAGTGTTGGCATGTGTCTATTGCATGTCGTCAGTCAAATGTCACTACAGCTGAAGAGAAGTGGACATGATGCAGGACAGATGAGGAACCATCAGTAGTACACCCATGCATGCAGAAGACACAACACCAGTTGAAAAGAGGTAGGGGGCCTGCAACAGGGGGGGCCATGTGCATGACACATATGTGGACACCCTAAAGCCGTGCGTGATAAAACACAGACCCACAGTGAGCATGAAATGGCTATCTGAATAACATGACACATGGATCATCCTGGAGACATACTACAATGAGCAGGCGGTCAAGGACACCTAGGGGCATACATGGAATGCACATGGAGCATGAACGTGCACACATGTGCACGGGGAGCCACTGCCATCAGCACAGTCAGATTGAGACACATGGCACCAAGGACAAAGGATGTATTTGATATGATATGACATCTCATCAAGATTGCCCTAGTACACAAGTGGCTCAGAGCGCAATCAAGCAAAGGGAGAGGAACAAGGGAAAAAAGGAAATGAAAACAACGATCATACTGGGAACAGTGACATTGAGAACACGCAAGTGCATGGAGAAGGGATAAAGGGTTGAAGTCCCTGGAAGGGGGAGAAGTGGAACGTGCCAAACAGAGGAGACCAAAGAATGAAAATTAAGTCCAATGATAGAATATGCATTCAAAAGGTGGTAGTGCAGCCAGCACGTGGCAAGTTCAAGATCATTTGGATAGGGCAAATCTGATGAGTGCAGAAGAAGAGTGGGGGACTGTATGGGTACACGTACAGGACCCATTGCAATGGGAGGCCTGGAGGCAGTGCAGTAGGG
Source organism: Ambystoma mexicanum (assembly GCF_040938575.1). NCBI lineage: Eukaryota > Metazoa > Chordata > Amphibia > Caudata > Ambystomatidae > Ambystoma > Ambystoma mexicanum. The sequence continues at coordinate 382,698,749 of NC_090922.1, forward strand.
AGGCAGGGTGAGCAGGCACCTGTGCCCGAAGGACAGAGGGAGTCTAGATGCACAGTGCCAAGAGAGGAAACAGTTCAGCTGGGGAGAAGAGGGGCTAATGCAGGAGCAAATAGGAAGGTCTTGAGGTGCTTCCGGAAGCAGAGATGTTTCTCCTCAAGGTTCAACGTGGCAGGTAGGCTGTTCCAAAGGGAGGTCCCAGCCATAGACACAGATCTGCCCCCAGCTTGTTTCTTTGATAAACAACTGACCCGGAGGGAGTGTGAGGTAGAGGAGCAAAGGACTCGAGAGGGGAGGTATTGGCAGAGGGATAGTTGAAGGTATTTTGGCCCCAAGCCCCAGAAATACTTGTGCACAATGCAGAGGATCTAAAATGTCATCCTTGCATCCACTGGTAGCCAATAAAGTGATTTCAGAGCTGGAGAGATAGGATACAAGGGCTTGAGGCCAAGGACAAGTCTCGTAGTCCTGTACTGGATTAGTGGTAGAGGGCAGAGTGTGGAGGCAGGTAGAATTTTGAAAGAGCCTGTCACAGTAGTCCAACCTTGAGACAACCAGAGCTTGAGAGACAGTGAGCTTGTAGGTGAATGAGAGGAAAGGCACAGTACCCCTGAGGAGGTTAAGCAAGAACTTAATATATCTCAAGAGACGTCAGAAATGTGTGCGGAGAAGGAATGTGTAGAGTCAAAGGTGACACCGAGGCTGTTGGCCTTGCAGGTGGGGGCAGGAGGAGGTCCAAGGGAGGCCGGCCAGAGAGTGAGGGGAAAGGATGGTGAAGGTGTACCGATGAGGAGGATGTCAGTCTTGCTGGCATTCAGACAGAGATCGTTGGCAGTACACCAATTTCAAATGGCAATGAGGCTATCAGAAATGAGGGAGGGAGAAGAGTTGGACGAGTGTCATCAGCATAGCAGAGGAAGTTTTAGCAGAAAATGAAAATGCAGTAGGTGAGAGCTGCCAGGTGTTGTTTGGAAAACCAGGCCAAGAGGTAAGACCCCTGGTGAACACCACAGATAGAGAGGGACATTCATAAAAGGAAGGACCCAAGTTGTAGCTGGAAGGGTCACACACGCCAAACACACATGTGATTGAGTAACATGCATCTATGCTCACCGGACGATGCATCATAATCCATCCTCTCTCCCACACCACGGATTTGTTCTTCCAAGATGAACTCTGCAGCGATCTCCTCATGCTGAGTGAGTTCTTCCTCCTCAGGTGGTGGCCTACCACCAGTCACCTGATAAATGGAATAATTGGAGGCACGCTTTTGTTTTGCACAGCGTCAGAGGTCATTCCAACGCTTGTAGCAGTCCTGAGCCCTGCACACCTGGAATCCCATGGCTGTCACACCATCCACAACATGCTGCCAGTGGACCCAACGGGTTGTCGTCAAATGATCAAATCTAAATGGTCGACAGGACAAATGGTTGACACCAAAAGGTCGACAGGTCAAATGATCTAATTTTTTCTCATTTTTTTCACTTTTTTTTTTTTTGGGGGGTCCCACCCAACCCCTTTTTTTTTTTGCTAAAAACCACTTTTTTTCCCTAAACGGAAACCTAAAAAAATATATATAACTGAAAAAAAAATTTGATCATTTGACCTGTCGACCAAATTGTGTCGACCTTTTGACTGTCGCCCCTTTGTCTGTCGACCATTTGACTAGACACCGACCCAACGCTGGGGAGGTGTTGAATGGCACTGTGGGCCCACAAGCATATTGCGTATGTGTACCGACACGTAGTCCACAAAGAAGTCCAGTTCCTGCTTGCCAAAAGGCTTTTTCCTCGACGTGCCAGAGACCGGAGCCGTGTCTGGAGTCTCAGCCTCTTGCGCAGGAGCACGCTTCCACCTTTTGCGCGGTGGTACTGACCCTGAGTGGCCAATGTGGGCCTGATCAGTGGGGACAGTGGCGCTGGTGGACTGGACAAATGGAGTGGGTGTTTGAATGAGGACGGAAGGTCTGGCTTGGGTCTGACTCACTGACGGGGCGGTGTAGGATGCATGTGCCCATGCAGTTACCACCACCCGGCTGCTTGGGGCAGCAGATGTCATAACTGCCCCAGATACGTGTGCCCTGGTCACAGATACACTGGACACACGTGATCCGCACCTCCTGACAAGATGGAAATTGTCCAGGGAGTCCTCATAATGTAACACAACATGCACTGCCCAACCCCGAGCCCGGGTTGTGGTCCCCACAGCTGCACCTGCAGCTACCACCACTGGTGGGCCCGTGACAGCAGATAGAAGTTGCTCTTGGGTCATATGAGCGCCAGGTTGTGATGCAACAGCTGCATCTCCAGGATCCACAGGGGTTGGTGGCATGTCTGCACCAGCATGTGGCTGGGCATCCTGCCCCAGTGGGGCACCCCTGCCTCTTGCCACTCTGTAGCCACCCTGGCCACCCTGCACTCCCTATCGACCCTGGTCTCCGTGCCCACGTGCTCGACCACGCCCAGCCCTGGGAGGACGCCCAGCTTTGCCACCCTTAGCTTTTGGTGGCATCCCAACTACGGCACAGATGGTAAATAGCCGATGGGAGGTGCACTCAACAATTGTCCTGGGCAATTGGGTTGAAGGGGGCAGGGTACTGGATGTAATAGGTACCCCTGTGCTCCTGCAAGGCTGTCTGTGACCCAAGGGGAAAGATTACAGGTCACGCAATGCTCAGGCCCCCCAAAAAATAAAAAATAAAATAAATAAATTGAAAAATACAAAAATAATTTTCAAAGAAAAACATGCATGCGACCCCGGTAGCCCACGTGGGTAGATTTTGCCTCCAGCAGTACCGTGTGGCACCCAGGGACACAAAAACACGTACACGTGGAACACGTAGGCTACTATGACCTCGAAAATGGTACGTGATGCACAGGGAGAACCACATTGGGAAAATAGCATGCACGACTCACCGCCTGCCTTGCGTGAAAAAGAAAAACACACAAACTTGTGCGCGTAGGCAACACCCTGCCAAAAGAAGAGGTACGAACTTCAAACGCTGTGAAGTGATCGCGTGTGAATCCAGAAGAATAAACAGACTCGCGGGTCTCCACGAACAGCAGGTACAGTGGACTTCTTCCCCGCTGGACCTTTAACCTGTGCTGAAGGCAACGCCTGCGTGCCTAATATCACTGGCGCGCTTACGCGCTAAGGCCCTTTCCTCGAATTACATGCATTCATAAGCGGACATGCTGTTTTTGCACGTGCAGATTCACTATGCACCCGTAGCGAGGGAAACGCCTGCGCGCATCACGTCACTTACGCGCTTACACGCTAAGGCCCTTTCCTCGGATTACACGCTGACGTGCTGTTTTTCACATGCCAATTCACTCTGCATCAAGCTGGCCATGCGACAACACACGGAAGACCACGCTCCTGCCCAGAAGGCCATTTTCTTGCCCCCAGATCCCTGAGCCGTCTCCCACGAGCCATCTGCTGCTGCCTGCCTGCCTGTTGGCCACGTGCCTTGTAATTTGGTACCTGCACGTCAGCCATCTGCAGGGGTCCAGTTGCTGCGCCCCCCCCTGCTGGAGCAGACCCAGTTGCCCACCCACACCTGCCTTGGGGGTTGCCATGTCAGGCCAAAATCCATCTGGGACCAGTGGCGACCCCCCGGCAGAGAGGCAGAGGAAAGCCAGCTTTACTGTGGGAGAAGTTGGCATCCTGGTAGAGCAAGTCCTGGTGCATTATGATGCCCTCTTCGGACGCCAACACGTCGACAAGGATGCACAGAAGAGGATCTGGACAGACATCGTGGTTGCCATCAATGCGGAGGGGGTGGCAACCCGCGACCTACAACACGTCCATAAGCGCAGTGAGGACTCCAGGTCCAGGCCCCTCAGGAAGTCCCACCACCTCTTGGACACAGCGGATGCAGTGGGGTGCCGGGTCTGCCTTACCACCAACCAGATGAGGGTCCTGTAATGCATTCGCCCAGTGCTTCACCTCCAGGTCCTCGAGAGGCAGACCCGTCTGGAATTGAGCGGTAAGTGTCCATGCATACTCATTGGAAGCAGTGCATGTTGTGGTGTGCCAGGAGTGTGCAGCTTGGACATATGTCTGAAATGGCCCATGTGTTGATGTGTATGTGCAGGGACATGACCGTGCTGCATGTGAGTCCAGTCATGTGTGATGCACATCAATGGTGTATGTGTTCCAAAGCATGATTCACAACTGCATGTGGAGATGCACACATATTAGCATTTCTGTGTATGTACTATGCCATGGTTGGGGTGTGACACATGGATGCTGGTTCCTCCTTCATGCACGTGCATGTCGTACATGAGCGTGTGTGTGTTTGACATGTGTGTGACTGTGATATGCCATGGATGCATGTGACACAGACATGTAGGAACCTGATTGGAAGATGTGACATCGTTGCCGATGATTGCACTCTGACAGGTGGTGGAGATGTACAGATGTATGTCTGTCTGGTGGCGTGCGTGCATGTGTTCGACACTACCTATGTTGCTTGTGACATCATGCCAACCTTCGGATGTTCATGCTGTTGTGTATGTATGGATGCTGCTGCCTGCTGCACGATTAATGTGAATTTGTGCATGTGTGTGGGTTCAAATGATATGACTGTTGGGGAGTGTGATGTCATCTGTGAAGTTTGACACTGCCACTCATGTGCAACTGTCATGTGTGTATCAGACCATTGTACAGTGCCCTGATGCCTGTGTTCTGTCTGTCCCTGTCTGCAGCATTGACTGATCACAAGGGCAGAGCAGGTGCTGTGGAGCACAGTGACAGGGATCCCACCGCCAGCCGGAGAGGCAAGGCCCAGCTCTGCTCCCAGGTACGGATATCTTCCAGGAGTGAGGAGTCTGGTTCCTCATCCATGGCTGCAGCTGCTGAGGGAAGGTCCAAGAGGCGGAGGTTGGAGGTGGACTCCTTGGCAGCAGTAGGGGCAGCTGAGCCCCCACAGGGGCCTACAGAGGAAGATGGCACAGAGTCATCCAGGTTGGTGGGGGTTTGGTTGAGAAGGAGGGTGTGGAAGCCCCACGCACAGGGCCTGGAAGGGGGGATTCCACTGGTGCTAATGGTGCAGTACAGGGGCAGGGACAGGAGGCAGCACAGGCCGCCGTGGAGGTGCCTGTGTGTAATCCTGTACCCGATCCTGTGACTGCATCGTCCGGCACCAGTAGGGAGGCCTCCGTCCAGACCCGTTTTCAGGGAGGGGATGCGCATACAACAACTGGGTTTCCTCTCCCTGCGGACGTGGCAATCCGTGACCAGATTGAGCCTGTCCTAGCTGGTGTGGCATTGCGCCAACATAGTATTCGGGATGACGTGCAGGGTTCTCATAAGGACAATGGATGTCATTTTGAATACCTGTTTGGCCGCGTCTACCTACTAGGACAGGTTGTTGGCACTGGGTTCCTCCGTTTGCTGGATTTTAATTTTTCCTTGGATTTTACTTTCTTTTTCATATTGCAATCATTATTTCTTCATTTGCATATGTGATTTTCATTTTGTCATTTGTTTTTATTTTTAATACATTTCATTATTCTTCATTCTTGGTGTGCTCTACTATGATTTCTTTTTTGCATGTCTCCATGAGCATTGGCTCAGTCATGTTTTGCCACTGTGTGGCTCTGTAGGACATTTGTTGATGAGCAAGCTGGTTATTTTCAGACTTTCATGGCATGGGTAATTTACTATGGAGTGGGTGCAGTGGATCGTTCGGTGTTTGCACTAGGGGGTGAGGGGGTGGGATTTGGGTTGGCATTAGGGCCATGGGTCTGTATAGTTATGATGTGGTGTTTGGGGGGACATGAGTCGGTGCCTGCTGGCAGGTTGCTGTCAATGGGGGTGGGGTGAGGGGGACATGAGTCGGAGCCTGCTGGCAGGTTGCTGTCAATGGGGGTGGGGTGGGGGGGACATGAGTCAGGGCCTGCTGGCAGGTTGCCGTCAAAGGGGGTGGGGGGGGACATGAGTGCGGCCTGCTGGCAGGTTGCCGTCAATGGGGGTGGGGGGCATGAGTTGGGGCCTGCTGGCAGGTGCCCGTCACTGGTGGGGAACTTGTGTTGGGGCTCACAAGTGCATGGTGCCATGTGGGCTGCCTGTGGGGCATGTGCAGGGGTGATGGGCTGCCTGCGGGGCATGGGGATGGGTTTGGGGGGTGGCCTGTGGTGTGGGCTGCCTGTGAGCCATGAGTAGGGGGTAGGGCACACCTGGGAGGGCCCACACACTGCCAATTCGTGTGTAATTCTCACTTGTGTACTCCCAGATTCACACAACAGTGTGGTAAGGAGCCACATGAACCCCCTGCAGCCAGACCAAACCACAGGGGTCCACCCTACACCCCTCCCCATGCCCTTCAGGCAGCACATCACCCCTGCACATGCCCGGCACCTCATCACCCCTGCACATGCCCCGCAGCCAGTACACACCACAGGGGGGACATTTTCCATGCTATTTGCCTGGCGCGAGCGGGGTATGCGTATTCCGAGGGGTGCATGGGGAGTTTCACACGTGATAGGCCGGGCGCGAGTGGGGTACGTGTATTCCGAAGGGTGCCCAGGGAGTTTTACACGTGATAGGCCTGTTGAGAGCGGGTTACGCATATTCCGAGGGGTGCGTGGGGAGTTTTACACGTGATAGGCTGGGTGCAAGCATGGCACGCGTATTCCAAGGGGTGCGCAGGGAGTTTTACACGTGATAGGCCGGGCGCAAGCGGGGTATGCGTATTCTGAGGGGTGCGCAGGGAGTTTTACACATGATAGGCCGGGTGCAAGTAGGGTACGCGTATTCTGAGTGGTGCGCAGGGAGTTTTACATGTGATAGGCCGGGCGTGAGCGGGGTCCGCGTATTCCGAGGGGTGCGCAGGGAGTTTTACACATGATAGGCTGGGCGAGAGCAGGGTACGCGTATTCCGAGTGGTGCGCGTGGGTTTTTACACTGGATTGGGTTCTCGCATGAGAGCTGAGTGGCATTTTTAGCGCTTTTTCGTTGTTAGCGAGCTGTATGCTGGTCCACTGGCCTTTGCTCCATGTAGGGGATTTGTGCGGATGTTTTTGGCGCACGGGACGGGGTTGGAGGCTTAACTGGTGCTGCTGCAGGGTCGCTGCGCCATGCTGCGCCACAGCTGGTTATGGATGTAAGTATCCATTATACGCTGTGCGTCAAAATGGGTTTTGGCGCACACGGCTGGCGCAAGCTGGCGCATGCTCCCTCTGTGCGCCAGCCACGTGCGCCACTTCTGTGCTTGATTCCATGAATTACCCCCCTTGTGTTGTGGGGGCAGTGGGAGCAGGCAGGGGAGGTGAGGAGGCTATCTGGGAAATGTGGATGGAGCTGACACAAATGAGGGGGGCTTGGTGAGGGCCTGGTGGGAAACAAAGCATTGGTCAGCTGATTTTCCAATATTCACAGCTATAAGGACTAAAGATAGCTAAGGGAATCTGTAGTTCTGTAATCGTGGCTATAGAAAAAGGTTTTTAAAAAATAGATATTTCTACAGCTACAGTGACGTCAGGGGTGAAAAATCACTGGCCATGGCTGAAGGCCATGGAGAAGTATCACGATCTGAGCTCCCATCCATGTACTAAACAGGACTGACTCTGCTTAGCTACAAAGCCAGGAAGTGGCTCAGGCCATGTTGCCTAATAAATGAGGACAAGTTACAAGACCACTTAGAGCAACGTGGCCTGAGGGGACCAGTCCATTTCTTGCTTTGAAGCTAAGGAGGGTCCGTCCTAGTTGCAGTTACTGAACGGAGTGGAGACAGTCCAAAGTCCTGAATGCTATGTGTTTTCTTAGTTTTAAATATCTCATAACACACTAGGAAAAAAATGGCATCATTATTTTTTTTTAAACTGTGCTTTTGTGAGTCCTTGCAAGTATTGCATTATAAAGGTCAAGCTGCCATGAGGCCCACATGAAAAGAGCAGGTATCTTTAGGTATGGTGCTGCAAATACATTGAGAATTGGAAATGCAGCTTACAGGCAAACTAGAATAACCTATTGTTATATATATATAATATGTCACAATATAGTTTAGAGATCTTCAATGTTCCCAGTGCTCGCTGAGAGCCCTGAGAGAACATGTATTGCTCGCTGAGAGCCCTGAGAGAACATGTATTTGCCATTTTATTAATTGCATTACAGTATTTGCATTCTCCTAGTCAAAATGAGGGAGTAATGCCAAATTGTAAACTTTTTTTTTGCTTAACATAGTTCTATAAGGATTTATATATTTGAGTGAGACTAGGGCCCTCATTACAAGTCAGGCGTTAAGGGTTTAAGGGCGCCGTCGGCGCCATTAACCCTTAACGCCTGATTCACACTTTAACGCCTGCTTTTTGCAGGCGTTAAAGTCCAAGGCGCTAAGCGATCTTGGTGCTAATTACGGCACCGCAATTTACGGTGCCGTAATTAGCGCCTTCCCCATCCCCATTATGCCCTATGGGGCAAAAATGGGAATGGGGAAGGGCAAATGGTGAATGGGGAATTACCGCCCCACTCACCTTGGAATGGGGCGGCAATTCCGCCATCCACCATGGCGGAATCCGGCATGGACCATGGTGGTAATAGCACCATGGTCCACCGCCTGACTTGTAATGAGGGCCTATATGTGTACATTTCAAGTTATCTTTACAAAGCAGAGTATTGTTGAAAGCCAGATATGGGGGTGAGGATGGGAAATGAGGAGAGGACAAGTAAGCCCTTAGCAGTTGCCCAGGATTTGTATTTATTTATGTATTGAATATTTTGAAGGCACCTATACATTGAAGGTGTTACCTGGTGCCACAAAGCAAATTAAGGGAGAGGTAACAAGGGAAATAATACAACAATAGTGGTCCTACTAGGCCTTGTGACATTCAGATTGTGCAAGTGCAGAAGAAAGAAGTGCAAAAGTGGAAGAGGGAGGGTTGGTGGGATTGTATATTATGCACAGGAGAGGGGAGTGAAGGGGCCCCAGGGCTGAGTAAGTGCTGAAGGGGACCCATTGCTGAAGGATATGGCAAGAGCGTTTGCATTTATGGACGCTGGTACAGTTATTGTCCCCTGATTGTGGCTGCTTTTCAGGGCACAAGTAAAGAAAATATGTGGGTGGACTTCATAACTTTTTTTTACATAGGGTGGATTCAAGCCCTTGATTTCATTTTAGGTCGGCAAACTTGCTCAAGTATATGGCTACCAGGATTTTTCTCCAGTTGTCATGTTCCCAGTGCATATGCTCACCTACAAGACCACACACACTTGTCTCATATTGGGATTTTGTTCTCTAACTAATTATATATTCTTTGTGTTTACAGACTGAAAAGCGCAAATGACATAGTCACTGTGCACATATTACTGTGGCCATGGTTAGTGTCTCTAACTCTGTGCACCTACTGTATCCTACCAAGAAACCTTGAGTAAGTGTTTACTTGAATCACTGTATTGGTTCGCATTGGTACAAGCCTGTGCTATACTGTAAAGTGGTAGCGATGGCTGAGTAGCCAGACTTATCTCAAGAGTTTAAGTGAGCAGTAGAACAAGTTACACAAAGGACCAACCAATACAGTGATTCAAGTAAACACTTACTCAAGTTTTCTTGGTAAAAGAATATACATTTATTTTCTCAGTCAGTTAGAAAACATTACACTAGCACAAGCAGCTCAATATCACACACTAATACACCGCAAAAAATCCAAAAGATTTCCGGACTGCGTTTGCACAGTAGCTTTTCAATGAAGAAAGCTGTAGCTGAGGCAGTGGTTCCTGGCAGTTCGAGCAGATCTCGCTGTCCCTGAGCTTCAGTCGTGGGGACAAGAAGGAGGACGTCAGGAGGTTCCTGCACTGCCCAGGGAAGAGGCCAAAAGCTGTAGCAAGACGTCGGTTTAAGGTGTGAGTGCCTTAAAGTCCACAAACTGGTTTCCTCCCCTCTAGCTATCCGGTTTTCAACAGCACTCTGATGAAAATTCGACCAGATGGGGACGGTGTACAGGTGGCTTGCGAGTTGGTTGTTCCCACCATACTCAAGGGAAGAAGTTAACCTTGAAGGGCTTCTCTGTCGTCTGAGTTTTAGGCAATTCGGACCTGCAGCAGGGATTCACTGGTCGTCCAGGAGTTGCAGCAGTCCTCTTAATTCCTCTCCTCTTCGGTTCTTTCGTTCCAGTGGTCGACTCTGCTTTCCAAGTCCCACAGACCTGCTTTTAAACAGTTTCCCCCATTCATTCCAGCCTGGCTGTCACTCAGACAGGAGGATGGCTGTCCTTGCCGGACAGCCAGCCAGCCAATAACGCCAGAGTGCATTCAGGTCTTCTAGGAGACTAAGCATAGGGAGTTACGGGCACCTCCCTCACATCCTGTCCACCCCAGACACTCAGGCGCCAGAGGAGGGCTTCAGCACTGAAGCCCACCAAAGTCCAATGAACAAAGGGACCAAACTTGGTTTGGTGCGCAGAGACAAACACAAGAAGGACCTTTCCTAAAAGAAATGGCAAAAAAAGATGACCCAAGTATGTTTTGAAAAACATGGCTGACCTAATTTTTAGCTACCGTTGTTAGCGGTCGAGAAAAATCATGATAGTTGATCTAAACCACTGGCATCAGCCATGTGAAGAAGGAAAGTTTAACATTTTACTATTACATGAGTGTTTTGACTCAGGGGAAGCTAAGCAACCCCTCCAGCACTCTATAGGAAGATAGTGTGTGCTGGGTCAGTAAATTTAAAGAGACTAGTACAGCGAATTTAACTTTACATGCTCTGGGGGACAGAGAAGGTATTTAAACCTTGGGAAGTCTAAAAGGCAACCCTGTGCCACTGCACTGAAGGTGTTGTGTGACACAGAAAAAGATGATGCCATGGAGTTGTTTTAAAACTCCATAACCAAAAAACACACAAGTAAAACACACATCAAAATAAATGAAAGAGTGGGAAAAAAGGCTCACACTCTTCCCAGGTAAAAAATAAAATCCTCGAAATCCAGCAAAGTTGCTGGGGGTCTCAAAAGGTAAGGGAAATTAGCACATGTTGAGAATTCTCCCCAACACCTGTCCCCCCCAGACTAAGGGACAGGAGGAGTTAATCCACTCCTGGATGAATCTCCTTACTCCAGTCAGTCAAACATCCTGGAGAGATCATCAGCATGTTGGTGGTGACACCCAGACCTGTGTTCAATGGTAAGATTAAACCCTTGCAGGCTGATTGACCATCTCAGTAGTTTTGGGTTTTCCCCTTTCATTTGCATCAACCATCTCAAGGGTTGGTGGTCAGTCTGAATCACAAAGGTAGATCCATACAAGTATAGCCTAAACTTCTTCAGTGACCACACAATAGCAAAGCACTCACGCTCAATGGTTGCCCACCTTGTTTCTGGTTCCTTCAGCTTCCTGCTGATGAAGCAAATGGGGTGCTCCCTACCTTTCTCATCCAGTTGACTATGGACTGTACCTATACCTGTATTTGAAGCATCTGTCTGCACAATGAAGGTGTGGTTATAGTCAGGAGCTCTTAGGACTAGAGCTTGACAAAGGGCTTTGTTTAGGCCTTCAGCAGCTATCTCTCGGCACGGTCGCAACTGGCCACCACCTGTCCTTCGGGCCCAGGCCTGCTCACCCTGCCACCCTCTTGCACTGCCCCCTTACCAATCCTTGCACTGGGGTCTGTATCTGTACCCATACAGTCCCACCCATTCTTCTTCTGAACTTATCAGATACACCCTATCTGACTAACCTTGCTCTTTGCCACTCACAGGCTGAACCACCACTGTTCTTGATCACCCTGTTTATTTATGTATTTACTTATTATTTATCTTGTTCTTTCCTATGCTCTGCACTTTCCAATTTCTCCCCCCTCCCATGCACTATCCCCATTTTCCCTTCCCCATGCATTTGCCCGTTCTCAATGTCACTGGGCCTAGTAAGATCATTGTTTTGTTTCTTCCCCTGTTCCCCTTCCCTTTGCCTGGTCGCGCTCTGAAACACCTGTGTACGAGCGCAAAATAAATAAAATATCATATCATACATATAGCTACCCAACCTCCCCAACCCATTCTACCCCAACCACCCATCATAATCCCTCCCTCTTAATTCTCTCCATTTTACCTAACCCTGACTACACCACCTACTCACCCTACTTACATCCTTTGTACCACCATTGTATCCCCACCATGTCTTTCCCCATCTATACACTCTACCCACACCCTCTTTACCCTTACCCAGCCTACCCCGACCCTCGTGAACCCTACCTACCCACTCTACCGCCACAGAATCTATTCATGCTTCACCACCATTTTCCCACTATCTCTTATACTGTATATATCTCAAAATACAACTTGCAAGGATGACTGAATACACACATATATTTGTTAATGTTTACATTTTTGTATTTGTGGCTATGTTACAAGTGATGTGACTGGGTGAATCGCATGCGTGGTTAATCACAGCAATAACTGGAGTGCATAACCGCGGCTACAACAGCGACAATCACTATGCTGCACACACAGTTGCAGCTATCCAGAGGCGTATGTGTAATTGCGGCTATCTACAGGCCAATGGAACTCTGTGTATTTTGCACTGAGTAGCCACTGCAATACGACATCTCAACCAAAACTGCATCACAGAAACAATGAGTGTTATAGGGGGAATAGGCGAGGGCAGAGGAGGTGTGGAGAACATCAGGGAAGTGGGTGAGAGATGTTAGAGATGTAGGGCACACTTGGTGAGGGCCTGGGAGATGCAGTTTTTCCCAATAGTCGTGGCTACAACAAATTGAAACAGACCATTTTATTGGGTGTTCTCATACGCGTGGGTATAGAGCAACACCCCGGCTGTTGACTCAGGTGTACCGATATTTTGATCAAAACTGCATCACAGAAACTACAGGTGTTATAGGGGGAACAGGAGAAGGCAGGGGAGGTTAGGGGCTTTCAGGGTAGTGGGAGAAGCTGGCATAGATAGTGGGGGCACTTGGTGAGGGCTTGGGAGAGGAGGAAAGCATTTCTTCTTCACCAGGTAGCTGTGGCTATGAAACAAAAAACAAAATTGGGTGTTGGTATACCTACCGGTATACAGCATGCAGCCAGGCATACGTAGGCACATTTATGTATCACGACAGTTGATTGGTTGCTGCTGTAACATGGCTATGTAAATAGTCACAGGTATTAAGCCTTACATTTCTGTGCAATAATCATATTATTCTGTAGATGTTAAACCACATCATTATAAATATATTACTGATTCCATGTCCTCACCTCTACCCTTGTCTCATTTGAACTGTGACAGCTTGGCAATGTATGTTTTTGAGTTAGTAAAACATGTACATAAGTTAGTAAATGTATGTGTATCTGTGGCTACACAAGGGTGTTTATAACCGTGTATTGTATAGCTGCGGCTATAAAAAGATGGTTGGGAAAAAAGGTTGTGAATGTGCTTTAGTGTTTGCAATTGGTTGGTATTACTGTTGTAACTGCGTACTTGCCTGTGATAGGTTGCAGTGAAAATGTGTCAGCCATTTTAGTGCTTCTATAGTCCTCTTTTTGTGCTATTGATTTTGGAAAGTATAAACGCCACCATTTTGTACACTTTTCTCATTCTGATTACATAACTCACAATGTGCACATGCTGAGTGAGTGGCTGATGTGAAAGTAAGTGTCAGTAAATATTTACATATTTAAAGGTTTATTTGCAGTGTTGTATGCATCAGCTATATTAACCTTTGCAATCAGATGGCATATGTTGCTACTATTTTCCACTTGCTCACATCAAGTGGCAGTTAATTGTACCATAAAAGTGTTTAAAAAGTGCATTTGTCTTAACTTTACAGATTAGAAAAATGTTAGTGCTGCTCATTCACCTATGCATTGTCAATGTTTTGCTGAGATGCTATTAAATATAGCCATCCCTGTTCATACACCTATACATTAGTAGTGTTTTAATTCTGATGCTATTAAAAATAGCTATCTCTAAAGTGCAGCACGTTCCTCTATATATAAATCTACACTCTTGTATACTCACTGCTTTCAGATTACATGTAGTGCCATCATAGTACACCTGCTCTCACCAAGTTCTACTTACCAGTATTATAGAAATGTTTTGCAATTGTTTTGTCCTTACTTGTAAATAAGGTACAAATAGTGGGGCTGCTAATTCACCTATGCATTTTTTTTACTTCCACTAAAATGCTTCTAAAACATGCATTTTTAAAACAACAGCATTCATATTCAACTATTTCCGTTTTTCGATGCAGGTTATTTTTCAATATAAAATGAGAACATTTAAAAAGACAGTTTACACTCTTACTGGAATTGGTCTAAGTGTTGTATGATGATGGATGTCTGCAAGCTCTGCAATGGCATGTTGGATGGTTCAACAGCTGTGGTTTGAAGAACATGCACTACACCTTTTTTTATCTCTTTTTGGGAATCGTGCTGCTTCACCATGAAGTAGCTCCAGATGTCAGATTTCCTGGGAGGAAAATGGAACAGAAATTGAAAAGTATCTGAGAATTAGCTCTATGCTACTGAAAATAAAAATATTCAAAAAGAAAAGAAAAAGCTAACTGAAATATTAAATTGACAATTTCCTGTGAGATTAAATGTTTATGTGTTTGCACTTGTCCTAAACGTTGCCTGCAATAAAAAGGGACAACATGAATGTTACCCCAGTAAAGCCAGACTAATTGTTGTTTGAGAACGGATGTTCCCAAGCTATGATTGCACGTTATATACTTATAAGGACTACTGAACACATACTGTATACATATGTAAATAATTGTGTTTTTAAAAAAAACATAAATTCATAACCGCGGCTACACAGCATCCAACAAGATGGTGAACTTTGAGGCGCGGTTAATCTCAGCAACGACTAGAGGTTGGGCCTCATTACGACCGAGGCGCTAATGGGTTAACGGCGCCATAAAGGCTGCGGCGCCGTTAACCTATTAGCGCCTAATTACGAGGTCCCTTTGCGGGACCCGACCTTAACGGCTGGTTTTACCAGCAGTTAAAGTAGGGACCCGCAAAGGGACCTTGGTGCTAAGTACGGTGCCGTAATTTGCGGCACCGTACTTAGCGCCTTCCCCTTTCCCATTGAGCCCAATGGGGCAAAAATGGGAATGGAGTAGGGCCCATGGTGAATGGGGAATTACCGCCCCGCCAACCTTGGAATGGGGTGGTAATTCCGCCATTCACCATGGCGGACCCCGGCATGGAGCATGGTGCTAATGGCACCATGGTTTAGCACCAGGGTCATAATGAGGCCCGTTGTATGTACAGGTATGATATCTCTTTAGGCGTGGCAATCTTCAGACCATCGGGACAGTGTGTAATTACCTGAGGCTATAATGCAACTTTTGGTAGCTGCGGCTATACATAAATGTTAATGAACTTCAGACATAAGCGGCTACAAAGAAAACATTTTGATAAATAAATTTCAGCAACAGAAACTGCATAAAAACGATCAGCGAAGACATTCAGCCTCATTACGACCCCGACGCTAAACCATGGTGCTATTAGCACCATGGTCCATGCCGGGGTCCGCCATGGTGAATGGCGGAATTACCGCCCCATTCCAAGGTTGGCGGGCGGTAATTTCCCATTCACCATGGGCCCTTCCCCATTCCCATTTTTGCCCCATAGGGCTCAATGGGAATGGAGAGGCCGCTAAGTACGGTGCCGCAAATTGCGGTACCGTACTTAGCACCAAGGTCCCTTTGCGGCACCCTACTTTAACGGCTGGGAAAACCAGCCGTTAAGGTCGGGTCCTGCAAAGGGACCTCGTAATCAGGCGTTAAGGGTTTAACGGCGCCGACACCTTTTACGGCGCCATTAAACCCTTAACGCCAGGGTTGTAATGAGGCCCATTGGGCCTCATAATGAGGTTGGTGGTAATCATGGCGCTATTTGTGCCATGACTGCCACCAATAACGTGTCCGGCACCTGTCTCATTCAATGGGGACTGACCGGTGTAGTCCGACCTTTGCGGGACCGGTAAGTCCCCATTGAAAAAGCCATTCCCTATTCCCATTTGAGCCCCCGTAGGGCTCAATGGGAATGGGGAAGGCGCTAATAACGGTATCGCAAATTGCGGTACCATTATTGGCTCTGAATTCCCTCAACAGGTCCCGTCCATAACGCCTGGTCAGACCAGATGTTAAAGGAGGGACGCATTAAGGGAACTCGTAGTACGGCAGTAAGGGATTACCAGCACTGGTCTCCTTACTGGTGCCCGTTATCCCTTACCGCCCCACTCGGAATGAGGCCCATTATCTTTTGGTGCAGTTTGTGTTTGATTTTGTCTATTTTGATAACTTAGAGGGTGGCGCTGAAAAGGGCAGTTTTGGGGGGAGATGAGGAGGAGGGCAGAACTGGGAAGGGAAGAGGTAGCATACATGTTTATTTATTTTTATTTTTATGAGTTTTTGGGGTTTTATTTTTTTACAAATTGGGGGGAAATAATTGCCACTTAAAAAAATAGTCCTAGTGGCATTGGGCCTAGTATTCTGAAATGACCTGTGCCTAGCCGTATAGGTTGGCATTTCCCACCATGACCCAACTGTGACATAGGCAGCACAAAACTTTGCAGTCATTCAGGTCTTGTGTGGGCAGCAGTGGGGAGGTTGAGGTCTGGTGGAGGTTTTGGTAGGTACGGTGGTGCAGAGGTTGCTGTCGTGGTTGCTGGTGTAGAGATTGACTCCACGGCAGCTGTTCGACAGCATAGCGAGTTCGGCCCATGTGCCTGTATTTTGTGTTTCTCATGGGCCTTTCAGTAGCCCTCATCAATGTCGTTCCAGTGGACTCGGGCCAAGAGTTGTATGAGGATGGATGTCACCAAGCTCTGTGATGGTACACTAGACAGTGTCCACAGCATGGCTTTTTTTCAGATCCTGCACTGCACCTATTCTATCTCTTTTAGGAAGTGGTGCTGCTCCACCATGAAGTACCTCTAGCTGTCTGCTGTTTTTTCCAACAGCATCATCTTTTGACCTCATCCCTGCCACTGCCATGTTCAGACATGTTGGACAATGTCTGACCAGGGAGGAAAATGTAATAAAATAAAAAAAGACATGACAAAAAGGACTATGCCACTAAATACAACAATATAAAAAAAAGAAATAACTAACTAAAAAATGTATCAGAATAAATGACAGGACAAAGGAAAGAGAGAAATGGACAAAGGAGGGCAAAAAAGATGGAAAAAAATCAGGAGTTTGAATACCTTCTTATACTTCACAGAAAAGCTGCTCAGTAGTCAGAAGAAAAAGCCATGAGGAAAAGTAAAGGAATTGTGTTTTGGTGTAGTGAATACCAACGACTACGCTCACAAATGAATCAGGCGGCGGGAGGCATGGACGCAGCTATGAGTCATGTGCCTCTGCGTTACCCCAGCGCACAATTTGATTGGTCGATGGCATACACGCAGGTACATCAGTGCGCATGGGCATGGCCGCGTTAACAAACCGCATCGCCCGATTGGCTGATATTGTGCACCCGGCTATATGTCATGTGTAGGCACGTAAGCGTGGTGTGCAGTCCGAGTGGTCAATGTGTACACCAATGGAACATCTCATTGACGCAGCTATATAGAGTGCACAGTCCAACTGGTCGGCGCGGAAGGTGCGCTTCTGCATAATCGCGTAAATGATCTGCGCTATTTGGTTGTGCCTTCTCATTGACGTGTCTATAGAGTGTGCACAACCCAACTGGGTGGTGCATAAGGTGCATATCCACGGAGACTCATCTGTAGGCATGTAAGCACAGCACACAATCTGATTGATGGATGATTGTTAGGCAGAATTATATGCAGTACCCTTTGTAAACACTACACATAATTAGGACTACAAGTGGCAGCACAAATTCACCTTTGGTACAAGCCTGTACTACACAGTAAAGTGGTAGCAAAGGCTGAGCAGCCAGGCTTATCTCAAGAACAAGTGAGCAGTATCAAATAGTTACACAAAGGACAGCAGTTACTATGATTCAAACAAACACTGACTCAAGTCTTCCAAGTAAAAGAATATACATTTATTTACTTTTCAGTTGTATAACATTTCACTAAAGTGAAGCAGCTCAAAAATCACACTCTTAATACACCACACCACTCCCAATAGTTGACAGACAAGTAAAGCTCACAAAATGAAGTGGGAGCAAAATGGCACTCTGTTAATTAAAAATGGAGGGAAAGACAAAGTTAGGCAGAAAGAAGCAGTACCAACAGGTACGTAATCAGGGCAATCTAGAAAGAGGAAGTACAGTGATGGGATCAAGTAAAATAGGCTTAGGGCCAAAGTCAATAGGACAAAAGTCTTTTGCTCAAGATCACACAGTTCAGGATAGTTCGCGGTTAGGTCTTTGCCAAGAGTTCAGAACAAAGTTGATCAGCAGAAAAGTTAGCTGAAAGAGAAGAGAAGGACGAGCCCTCGGATTGGCGAAAGGTTTCACACCCTTGCACTGCGGCTGGACATAACAATAACCGGATGTTGAACAGTACCTTAAATGGAGATGAAGCTGTAGCTGCGGCGGACGTTCCTGGTAGTTCCAGAAGGCTCACCGTTCCTAAAGCGACTGTCGGACTGACATGAAGTAGGAAGACTGGAGGGTCCTGAACTACCCAGGGAAGAAACCAGCAGCAGAGCAAAGCAACAAATAAAAGGTGCGCTCCTTAAAACCCAAGCAGGGTTCGACCTTCTGGCTATCCGGCCCACTGTAGCTCTGTACAGCGAATTTGACCAGAAGAGGGGGTCCTGGCTTGGAGTTTGGGTGAACTGGTTGGTCCCACCAGCTTAAGGAAAGAAGATTCTTGGAAGATCCTCTCTGTTGTTGGAGTCTGAAGATTCGGACCTGCAGCAGGGCTTCACTGGGCGGTTCAGTTATAATAGGGGTCCTCTTCTGTCAGCTCCTCTTCGGTTCTTTTGTTCCAGTGGCGACTCTGCTCTTCCAGACCCAGAGACCTGATTTTTATGCAGTTTTCCCCCATTCACACAGCCTGGCTGTCAATCACACACCATGGTGGCTGTCCTGGCGGGCAATGTCACCTAGCCAATCAAACAGGAGTTCGACTTGGGTTACCAAGGGAACCCATGGCAGAGGTCCTAAAACCCCTCCCTCACATCCTGCCTACCTAGACTTTCAGGCGCCTAAAGGAGGGCTTCTGTGCAGAAGCCCGTGAAAAGACGGTGAACAAAGGAACCAAACCTGGTTTGGCACATAGAGACGAACACGAGAAAGACTTTTCCAAAAAGAAATGGTGACTAAACCCAGCCGGAGCAATATTAAAAACAATATGGTCAAGCGGATTTGAGTTCGAGGCTACCAAGATAGCCTAAAACAATATCATGGTTATTTAAGATAACCGCAGTAGAAAAAATAGGGTAGTTACTACTGCCACCAGCCAAGCCTTAATGGAAAGGGAGCAAAACAATGCTCCAAGAGAAACAGACAAAAAGGGATAAATAGTAACACTATCCAGTACTCCATGTAAGATGGTTTGTACTGGGTCTGTGGTTTTTAAAAGAGATTAGTAAAGTTAATGGCAACTCTACATGTTATAGAGGACAGTAGTCAGCCCCAGAAATTGGGGTTTGAGTTGGGAAGTCTAAAAGACAACTCTGTGTCACTGCACGGAAGGTGCTGTGTAACACATAGTAAAAAGATGATGCCTGTGGAGTAGGTGAGGCTCCACGGTCTGTGCACACAAAAATGTTTAAAACACACAGCAAAACACATGTAAGAGTGGGAAAAAGGGCTTGCACTCTTACCAGGCGAAAAACCTAGAAATCCAGCAAAGCTGCTGAGGCACTCACTAGGTAAGGGAAATTAGCCATACATGAGAATTCTCCCTAACAATGATTTTGGTGCCACTACGTCATTGTGACCGGGCGTAGCCGTGTGTATGAAAGTCACGTTCTGATTATCTTCTTGGTGTGGTTGTGGCTATTCATCACATCCAAAGACACTTTTCTTTTTTTCTCATTGCTTTATGTCTTGTGGTGGGTGAACTTGCTTGTGAGCCCCCAAGAACTTTTAAAGGGCAGTATCCTAATGTTTCCATTCTTTTTTATACCACTCTTGTTCCTTTACCTTTGTCCAGTTATTTGTAGTGTGTGTTTTTGTTTATTTTTTTATGTTAGTTTGTTATATATTTTTATTTTCTTCGCATATGTACCGCCTTACCTCCACAGAAGAAGCAGTGTGCCCAGAAAACTGTCACTGATAGCTGGCAGTCTTTTCACATCAAGGAGCAACAGAGAAATAACAAAGTTTGTGAACCTCTACTTTGATTCAGCACCTCACTGGGCCCATTGGGACGATGTGCAGGAACCCTATAGGAAGGCTATAGGAATGCTGATTTTCATCATAAGGTGAGAACCCATGGTCCAGAATCTGCGTGCAGGTATCTGCCGGACAAAAGCATCTCTGCGCCACTGTCTTCCACTTCTGTTGCTTCCTCTGTACCATCCACCACCACCTAACCTCATCCCATCCTGCCGGCACCCGGGACTGCAAGGTAGTG
This sequence comes from Ambystoma mexicanum, assembly GCF_040938575.1. Taxonomy (NCBI): domain Eukaryota; kingdom Metazoa; phylum Chordata; class Amphibia; order Caudata; family Ambystomatidae; genus Ambystoma; species Ambystoma mexicanum. The sequence continues at coordinate 382,719,197 of NC_090922.1, forward strand.
TGTTTGAAATGGCACAACTGGATCGTGGTGTGAGATGCCACCTTTGATGGTTGGAGCAGGGCCATTTTAGAAACCCAGGTCAATTGTTGCTGCTAGGAATATAGATTTCGTTTAAGTGTTCATTTGATTTACCCCCTTTAAAAAAAAAGAAAACAAAATCTGACAAAACTAAAAATGCAAGGAAAAATGAATGTTTCTTTTTTACTCTTTGTTGCATGTGTGAATCCTAATGTATTCCCCTTCCTAGTTGCAGCCTTCTCCTTCCTTCTCCCCCATAATGGACCTCTTGAGAATCAAGGTTTCAGTTATAAAAGTAGACAATAAAAAACATAGACTGTAAAATTGGATCAATATTCCTTAACTCGTCTTTTTAATACAGTGTGGGTGAAAAAAATGAACATTTGTCTCTGTTTTTATTATAGCCGCGGCTATCCTTCATGTTAGACCTCCAGTTATTTCTGCAATTACCCACTCCTGCAGTTTAACCAATCGCCTTCATGTTAGCTGCGGGTACAATGGCAGTGATGACAGTAGTCATGGCTACAATTATGTGTAAGGGAACTTGGAGTCTATTCCATAGCGTCTCTCGTAGCCGTGGCTTTGACATTTTTTTTTTAAATGGCGTGTAGATATATGCGTGGTAGGTAGTCAAGAAAAGTTCTAATTTAAGATATATTGAGTGTTGTCTTTGTGCAAATTTACTGTAACATTCTAATGACTTTCTCTTCATCAACCATAAATGTAACTGTAAAGATTATTATTATTTTTTGTTTTATTTAGCGTTTTGGTTTAAAATGTAAACCTTGTAGTTTATTTAACATACAATTTACAGCATAATTCATATCAATTCATACCGAATAAAAAAAAAAAATCAAATAATTCAACATCTTCAGAGGGGGTCTTGTTTCCCCCCTCATATTAAGTTTCATATAATTACAATTATACATCCTCAAAAGCAGTCCAATAAAATATAATATCAATATTAATTTCTCTCAATTTTCAGAAACGCTTCTTTCAGGAAGGATGGGAAAACCAAAGTTAGCGATATATGTTTGCCTTGTAGCAAAACTGACCACCATTCTTCCGCTGTCAGGGTGGTAAATTGCATGGAGATTTTCCCCAGCCATCGTTCTCTTTGCTGTTTTAATTCTGGACACACCAAAGTCAGATGATATAATGGGCATTATAACAGGTTTCCTGTTCCGGTAACTATGGCACCAGTAAGCTTGCCGGTACCGTAGTTCCCAGACCGGCAAACTACGAGTTGTGCTTGCGGGTGCATTTCTGCCCGCCATGTCTGAATGGTTTTACCGGCAAAGCTACCGCCAAATTTGTAATGAGGCCCAATGTGTCCCTTTGCATTTTGCATAGCGTACATTCACAATTTCTTAAATTTTAGGCATTTCTTACTTCTATGACTTCTCGTGTTGGCATCAGATTCAAAAGTAGAAGCAAAAATTGTGCTCGTAAATGTTTGCTTGGGAATTTTCCCAGGTGTTGCATAGGTTTCCGTCTAAATCTATGTTCAAGCCCCCTATGACCAAAGAGGGTCAGTTCTCTCACCTTTTCCCTGGTATTGATCCAATCTTGATCAAACAGTTTTCGCTTTACTTTGGCCGGCTCATTCATCAGCTTTTCTTCCGTCGAATTCAGATCATTCAAAATCTTTAAACAGGACTTTTTTCAAGCCGCAGAACCAGTTTTGAATTATGCTGCAAACCTTTATTTAAAACTTCAAAGCCCCCTCTGATATTCCCAGGTGGCACTTTCTGTAGAAGGCCAGTGTTTTCCACTGAGTAATGGCATGCAAGTACTCCAGCCCCAGCTCTTCTCTTAATAGCTGTATTGGTAAGCTTGGTGGTAGACCAAGCATCTGTCTCCAAAATAGGCCTTCCAACTTAGGCCATAAAGCCTCTGATAGAAAGAATGAAGTCTCCGAGCCATAAGTGTTGGTAGGGGCCTCTTTTGTATTGTATAAAAATCGATCACTGGCTGAAGTGTGAACTTACAATTCATACTTTGGATTATCCGTGCTTGCGAGGTCATACTTCTCATTTTAGCTCTTAGTCTTGCCTCCTGTGGGGCATCCACTGCACTGTTGTTTACACAGACCCCTAAATAGACCATGCTAGAGAATTCTATGATTTTTCCCCCCTTTAGGTACCACACCTGTTTCTTGGAGATCTTAGTACCAATTTTGCCTCCCAAAGTCAAAATTCTTGATTTTGCCAAATTGACTTTTAGGCCATTCTCCTCCACGTAGATAGCAAGAGCGTCTAGCTGTCCCTGTAACCTCACTTGGGTCTGATCCAGTAGAATTAGGTCATCTGCATAAAGCAAACGGCCCAACGGTTCTCCCGCTACAAGGCCCAGCCTTCAGACCACCTTTCTCCGCAGACCCAGAAACACTTGCAGCAGCATATGATGCTGCCATCCAAGCAGCTATTAACTCCATTGCCCCTCTCAAACCCCGCAAATCCAAACCCACTACCCACTCCAACTCATGGTTCACCCCGGACCTCCTTACTCTGCGCAATGAGAAAAAGGCGGCACTCACACATTGGCAAACGTCCCACACTGACAAAGATAAGATGATCTTTAAAACTCAATCCATTAAATACAAAAAGGCAATCACCCAAGCAAAGGCCAAATCTTTTGAATCCAGAATCTCGGAAGCTCAATCTAGCACAAAAGAAATCTTCACCATTTTTAGGGAGCTCGAGACACCCACTCCCACCCCCCCAAAATTTCACCAAAGACAAAACTTGGTGTGGTGACATACAAAAGGCCATGCAAACCAAGTTAAGCCTCCTCAAAAACAAAATACTAGCCACCAAACACGCCCTACCTAACAAACACATCCCTGTCCCACCACCTGCCCCTGACCCCCCCCAACCCTTCTCCTTCAAACCCATTCAGGAAAAAGACATCATCAACATAATGAGCAACATCAAACCCTCAAACTGCAAAGGAGATGCATGCTCAGCCCCCATTATCAAAGACTGCACTGAAGCGCTAGCACCCTTCCTGACAGCCTTTGTTAATGCCTCCTTTACCACAAGGAAGCCTGGGTCTGCCCTCTCCTAAAAAAAAACAACTCTCGACCCCACCTCCCCTAATAACTACAGACCTATCACCACTGTCCCATTCCTCCTTAAAATACTGGACAAAGCAGCCCACCTGCAGGTTGAACACTTCATTGAAGAAAACAAACTCCTTGGACTCCGCCAATCTGGTTTCCGCCCCAGACACGGGTCTGAAACAGCCCTTCTTGACCTGGAAAACCAGATGGACAATGCTAGAGACACAGGTAAACCAGCACTTCTCCTACTCCTTGACTTATCTGCGGCCTTCGACCTCGTAGATCATGACGTCCTATGCCACCACCTTTCCTCCACTGCCACATTTTCCCCAGAGGCCACAGCATGGATCACCTCCTTCTTACAAGACAGAACCATGCAAGTATTCTTCGACCTAGCCTCCGCCTCACAAACTATCATACTCTGTGGTGTGCCCCAAGGCTCTTGCCTCTCCCCCACCCTTTACAGCATTTTCACACAACCCCTCTTCCTCATACTCGACGCTATGGGCATCTCCTACACCAACTATGCCGACGATACACAGATCCTCCTCACCCTCACTGGTAACTATGACACCGACTCCCTGACCCTCAACAACCTCTACAACACCATCCAAGCCTGGATGGCAGACAATGGACTATGCCTCAACTCCGACAAGACTGAACTCCTCCTGGTAGGTTCCCCCGACATGCTAAAAAACCTAGACTCACAATTCAGCCACTTCACCATCAACACCATTAAAATTCCTGTCTGAGATTCTGTCAAAACTCTGGGAGTCTACCTGGATTCCAGCCTATCCATGGACAGAAAAGTCAATACAATAGCCTCCGCAGCTGCATATAATGGTAAACTTATCAACGCAGTCAGACCCTTTCTCTCCAAAGAGAACTGCACCAACATAGCCAGAGCCATCACCAGCTCTAGGCTAGACTTTTGCAATGTACTCTTTCTAGGAACCTACAATAAAAACCTAGAGAGACTTCAAGTCACACAAAACAATGCTCTCTGGGCAGCCCAAGGCATTGCCAAAAGAGAACACATTTCTGAGGCCAGGAAAATAGCCCAATCGTCTTTAAAGCTCTGACACTGACCCACAAATGCATTCACCTCACTGCTCCTGCCTACCTCTCAAAAAGAATCTACCCGTCTCCACTACCAGGCCAACTAGATCACTGTATACTAACATGCTCTCTGTGCCACTAGTAAAAAAAGCCAAAGCGGGCAGATCCAGTTTCCCCTATCTCGCACCCATTCACTGGAAAGCCCTAACCCCCACGATCCGAGGTGAGGCCTCCCTCACCACCTTCGTAAAGCTATGAAAACCATCCTCTTCACACATGCCCCGCACATTAGCATGAATACTCACCACATGACCCAATGCATAAATTGTAACACAATGACCAATTGCAATGTCTGTAACAACAGTATGATGTTCTGTAGTATTCATAATCTATCAACGTCCGCCACTATGCCTGTACCTGTGTAACTAGGTTTTTTGCAAGTAACAGCGCCTCAATGCCCTTGGGCTGCTTGCACGCTATATAAATATAAATAAATAAATAAATGCATAGGGATGATAAAGCAGGTGAAGAGGATGAGATTCCTACACCTTCTCACATAGAACAAAAAAGAAGAGAGAAAATACAGCAGCTGATGAGCATCTTTGAGTCCTTCAACAATATGCACAACTCAGAGTGCCTGATTGCAGCAAGATGTCGGCAAAAGAGGTGAGAGATAGTTAGAGATGAACAAGTGAATCATCTGATGATGAAGGGCCCAGTGCAGCTGAATTTCTTCGACCAGGCCCTTTTGACATGGTTGATCAACTAGCCCTGGGACAGAGATGGGAATGATAGCTACAGAGATTTGAGAATTAGATTGCTGCCTACGATGAAAAGGCTCTAAACAAGCTTGTCACGAGATTACTTATTAACCTGGTTGGTGACGATGCTAAAGATCTCATACCTACATTCCCAATTGAAGAAGTCAAAATGTGTGAGGGGCGCTATGTGCATACTTCGACCCTCAGCGTAACATAGACCATGAAAGGCACACCTTCAACACAGCCTGTCAAAGGACTGGTGAGTCCATGGACACATTTTTGACTAGACTGCGTAAATTGGTGGCTAATTGTGACTTTCGTGAATTCTTGAATGATGAGGCCATCAGGTTTAGAATTATCAGAGGGTGTACATAGTCTGCCTTCAGGACGAAATTGCTCTGGGAACTGCTTCTCCATGCCACCATTCTACAAATGGCATGGACGGAAGTGAGAGCAGACTCACCAACCACGCAGATATAAACCAACAAGGGGCCAGTGAAAGAGCAAGTGTACAATATCAGTCAAAGTGGGAGAAGCAACAACGGTGGTAATGCCCCACTGAGAAAGGTTTGGTACTGCCAGAAAGTGTTACAGGTGGGGCTTGCCTTTTCCCCATGAGGGAGGAACCTGATGCCCTGGTTGTGGACACAAGTGTACCAACTGCAGGGGGGAAAACCACATGGTGAGGGTGTGCAATGCACCGTCAAATAGGACACAAGGAGGTGGTCCTGGCGGGACTCGACCAGATTACAACCAACGTGTCCAAGGACCAGGAGAGCTACAAATGCAATAAGAGACTTTGTCAGCCACGTTCAGGAGATCACTGGACGGTCACTATAACCTCCACCAGAGCAAGAGAGAATTCACCATGAGTGCGGATGTGGTGACTGCCCATGAACGAGATATAGACATTAAAGTGGATCAACTCCCTGACAAGTTTGTCATTGACAAGGGGGGGGCACACTGAATATCATGCGATTATCAGAAATGGCACATCTGCCAGAATTGGAATAGTCGGAACTGAAGGTCTTTCAGTGGGCCCCACAAAGGCCAGTTTGAAACCGTGGAAAGTTCTTGATACAAATGAACTAAAAAGGGAGACTGGCAATGGCAGGGCTGCATGTTCTTCAAGGAGAAGTGCCGGGAAACAACTTTCTAGGCTGACCCATGGCCCTTGAAATGAAGTTTGCTGCCGTAATGTACACAATGCAGCATGGAGGCATGGAGTCGAGAACTCTTCAAAGGGATCAGGTGCCTGAAGGAAGACCCAGTCACCCTTAACATCGACGGGTCAATACCTCCAGTGGCTCAGCACCCCGGTGGATACCCATCCACCTGCAACCGCAAGTAGAGAAAGAGATCAAGTGCCTGTTAAAGGAGGACATCATAGAACCAGCTTGTGGTTCCACCCCGTGGGTCTTGCATGTGATAGCAGTACCCAAGCAAGGGTAATTTGAAAAAATGTTCAGTGGTCATGGACATGTGCCAAGCCAACAAAGTGATTCAATGATAGAGACACCATGGCATGCATCTGGATGACATGATAAGCATGCTCAACGGTTGTAAGGTATTCACAAAACTTGATCTATACAAAGGGTACCACCAGATACAGCTAGACGAACAATCACGTGATATAACCACCTTTGCAACCCACAAAAGGTTGTTCCGGTATAAGCGGCGAAGCTTTTGGATATCGTTGGCTGCTGAAAGTTTCCAGGAGAGCATTAGGAAGGTAATTCAGCACATAAAGAACTGTTTCAACTACAGCGATGATATTTTGGTTTTTGGAGTCAATCTTGAACAGCATGATTGGGCTCTGCATCAGGTGTGTGCAGCTTTCTCTCAAGCGGGACTGTCAAGTGTGCATTTCACAAAAAGAACCTCCTTTTTTTCAGACATGTGTTTTTGCAAGAGGGGATGAGTTCCGACCCGGGAAAAGTAACTGCAAATGAAAATATTTCACCTCTGCAAGATGTGCGCAATGTACGGTCCTTTCAGGGCATGGCCAGCTATTGCAGCAGATACCTGAAGGACTTTGCTACCATTAGTGCACCATTGAGAGAACTCACCAGGCAAGGGAATGTGTTTCAGTGGGACCAAGAATGCAAAAAGGCGTTCACAAACACCAAGGGAGACATTCCTTCTGGGAAGTGCATGGCCTATTTCAGCCTGGCTAAATGTACTAAACTGACAGTGGACGCAAGCCCGGTATGTCCGGGAGCCACCTTGGCGCAGTACAAGCCCGGCAGGGACAGTCCCTAATCCATTGTTAGTTATGAGTCCAAAAGTATGACAGAGTTTGAAAGAAAATACCCACAGCCGGAAAAAGAGGGGTTGGCAGTGGTATGGGCATGCAAGCATTTTCAGATGTTCTTGCTGGGAAAACAATTCACACTAGTGAGTAATCACCAGGCATTGGTCACGATTTACAGATGTCTCCTCAGATTGAAACATGGGGATTAAGATTGCAAGACTTCAACTTCAGCATCGTTCATAAGCCAGGAAAGGAATACAATCCAGCAGATTTCATGTTCTGGCACCTGCTCGTGAAACAAGACCGTAACCCATCCATAGAGGAAGAATACATCAACTTCCTTGCTCAGCAAGGACCCCCCAAAGCCTCTTGTGACATGCATGGTTTCCTGCTCCCACCTGCAAGGCTAAAACCCTCGGATCATCTTTGATTCCACACTCTCCTTCTCTCCTCACATCTCTGATGTCTCTAAGAAGTCACACTACCAGTTACACCACCTAAGAGGTATTCTTCCTTTCCTCTCCTTCCCCAGAGGCTCACCGTCTCCAGAGCCCTGGTTCTCTCTAGACTTGACTATTGTAACAGCCTTTATCTTAATCTGCCTGTCTCTACTCTCCGCCCTCTTCAATTTATCCAGAACAGGACTGCAAGACTTATACTTGGCCTCAGGCCCAGGGATCTTATCTCTCCAGGACTGAAATCTCTGCACTGGCTCCCAGTGGCTGCGAGGATTAAGTTCAAAACCCTCTGCATTGTCCACAAGGCGTTCTGGGGCCTGGGGCTGCATTACCTTCAACTTGTCACGACCCATGACCCTGACCCCCTCAAGTATAACAGCCCCCTGGAAGCAGTGGGGCAAAAGCCCTTCACACTGGCCCCAAGGGCCTTAAAACTCCATCAGAAATATACATGAGTCAGTGCTGGCGCCTTTGGTGCCAGGCTCATTATCAGGAATAAAGCAATACCAGTTTTGGACCTTAATCCAACATGAGGGCCTATTACACAGCTTAATTTTTTAGAACCAAGCCATGCGGTCTAGTGTTGTGGGTGTGGCTGGGCCTGGAACTACTTGGCCTGGAACTACTTGCCCTGGAACTACCTTACCTGGGCTATTTAAACCACACCCAAACGGCAGAACACGCTTTGCGTTATTCTGCACTCCTGCAGCGTAACGCTCACTGTGTCCAAATCCTGCTCATCTGCTTCTCCAGCTGCCCGATCCTGAAGCCCCTAGATCTGGATTCCATTAATAACCTGGAAAAACAAGAACAGCATTAGCGAGCAAGAACACTTACCTGTGAAGTAACCGGTCTTGAATCCATCCTGTGCTTCGCTTACCTCGCCCATCTCCGCAACCGGCATAGGTAAAGAAACAAAGACATCATTAATAACAATTCTTACCTGGGCAAGCAGCGAGTCCTGGCAGCACCATGTGCTTCTCTTACCTTGCCCATCTCTGGGTTTCACCGCAACCTGCAAGGGAGAAGGAACAAGGTCAGTATTAAAAAGCACTTACCTGGGCAAGCAGCGCTTCGATTGCTCATCATTCCGGAACATCACCGCAACCTGCACAAAGAAGGGAAGAGAACACAGGTTAGCAATTAACACCAATAAACAGCGCAGCACTCCGCGCATCAATAACTCACTGTGGTCTTCGCCATCGGCGCGGCAACACCGAGATCCCAACCATCCCTGTGAAAATAAAAAGAGACATTATTAGGGAACAGCGTAGTGAAGTAAGACGCGGAGAAGACAGAGAAAACGGAGGGAAAGAAAGAGACAGAATAAACACGGATAAGACATTATAACTCATTATAAGACAGCAAGCAGAGTCGGAGTCACAGCCAGTCTGGACACGACAAAGGGGCACATGGACCAAGGAAGCAACTAGGTCCACGGAACGCCCGCACCAAACACGCGCCCCTGCACAGAGACACAGGACAGAGAGTTCAACACACAAAAACCTAAGGTGAGCATTGTGGAGTAACTATAGACATCGGGCCAGATTTTCAAGATAGTGGCCTTTTCAATGAGGTGGGGCATGGTGCAAAGATGCGCCTGCACCATGGCTCATCTCATTGAAGATGCTAAATTCACAAAGAAAACACTAAAAAATGGCCAGTGCACAAAGGTGTGCAAATCGTGGCATAAAAAGGGTGAAAATAAATGGGTATTTAATGGTGCATCTGATGAGATGCAAACATTTTTGGAGTATCTGTCAGATGCCCACTTTTTTATGTGCAAATGCTGACATGAGCATCACTTTACGTTAAAAAACATGTACATCTCATCAGATGCGTCAAAAAAGAGTGCATCTACCCTAAAAGCATTTGTTCATTCTCTTTTTGTTGTCTTATGTGCATAATAAATCTGAGAATAAAACAATGCATATTTTTTAACTTCGGCTTTGTGGTGAATTTACTTTGTAAAGTGGATAACTTATCTTGGGAGTAATTGTCTCACTGGGTAGTTTTCTAAAGTAATTCAGAAATATCATAGGGCGATGTCAATGATTGTGTTGATGTAAAGTAGGATTATGCATTTAATCCACACAATTGTGCAAATACTGGCAGTGTTGTGGGATGTATTAACCCACTTATGGTTTGCTCTGTGGCATCATTGTTTTCTGAGTGTCTGCAGGTGTCAGCAGGGGAAGCCAATGAAGCCACCAGACACCGACAAAACTGTAAGTGCTGGCATAGGTGGGGAGTAGAGCAATTACTCTACTCCAAAAAGCTCCTGCCACTCTAACTTACCTTTCAATGGCCTGCAGTATAATGTTAACCAATACCATACCCCGAGAGAACCACAAAGATTAGTCTGAGCCAAATCTAGACAGAAATGTGATTGTTAGCATATGCCACACTTAGATGGAATTGAGTCTAGTCCGCGCCAAATCTAGACAGAAATGTGACTGTTGGCATGTGCCACACTTAGATGGAATTTCTCGAGTTGGGTCTGCGCCAAGTCTAGACGGAATGTGATTGTTAGCATATATGATTCTTAGCATACACCGCACATAGAATTCCGAACCTAGCCTGTGTCGCAACTAGATGGAAATGTGACTGTTAGCTTGTGCCACACTAGCACTTAAATCTGAACTGTGGCTCGCGTCGCATAGAAATGGAACTGTGACTGTTGGCATGCCCCTCACTCGGGACTCTGAACCCTAGCTTGCGTCTCATCTAGACAGAAAGGTGACTGTTAACAGCCTCTGTGTGAAAAGCTGCATTTGAAGTGTACCTCTCTGTGAAAGTTGATTTGGAGTGCACTTAGAAGTGAATTCAGAAGTGTACCCAATAGCCTCTCTGTGGAAAGTTGATTTTAGAAATGCGCCCAATAACCTCCCTGTGAAAGTTGAATTCAGAAGTACAATTAGAAAGTTGCATTTAGAAGTACACCCAATAGCTTCTCTGTGAAAGTTGAATCTAAATGTATGCCCAATAGCCTCTCTGTGGAAAGTTGAATTCAGAAGTGCAGTTAGATGGTGAATTTTTGAAGAGTATGAAAGTTGAATTTAGAGGTACATTTAGAAGTTGCACTCAGAAATGTGCCCAATAGCCTCCCTGTGAAAGTTGAATTCAGAAGTACAATTAGAAGATGCATTTAGAAGTATACCCAATAACCTCCCGATGAAACAGAATTAAATGTATGCCCAATAGCCTCCCTGTGGAAAGTTGAATTTAGAAGTGTGGCCAATGGCCTTCCTGTGAAATTTGAATTCTGATGTCCACCCAATAGCCTCCCTGTGAAACTGAATTAAATGTATGCCCAATAGCATCTCTGTGGAAAGTTGAATTCAGAAGTACAATTGGAAAGCTGCATTTAGAAGTGTGCCCAATAGCTTCTCTGTGGAAAGTTGCACTTAAAAGTGCGCCCAAAAACCTCTCTGTGAAAGCCGAGATTAAAAGTGTGCCCCATAGCCTCTCTGTGAAAAGCTGAACTCAGAAATGTGCCCACTAGCCTCTCGGTGAAAGTTGAATTCAGAAATGTACTCTCTGTGAATTTTGAAGCATGCCAAATAGCCTCTCTATGAATTAGAAGTCTCCGAAAGGGCATGTAACCCATCATATCTCACAAACACGCTTACTCTCTCCTTACATCACCACTCAACTAGAACACAGTGATACTATGACACCATTCGGTATAACTGTTCTCATATCAACATTCTCCGCTTACTCCACATCATTCTAAGTAATCACTGCTGGTTACACACCCCCCAGCGAGGCGTTCTCCTCAGGCCTAACGCAGCCACATCTGATCTGGATAAATCCGGCCAGAACAAACACATACTCCTGACCTCTCAACCACCACACCCACCGCTAGAAAACAGCTATCACACCGATGCCGCACGAGCTGTACACATACCCGGTGCTCACACGCACCTTTTGACTATCTCTACTCTCTCTACTGATATGAACTTCGGTTCCCAAGGGCGTTCAACCTACCAGCGCCTTCAGACCATACCAATGGTATATAAGGCGCTATATAAATGCAAAATAACAATAACAATAACAAAAGGTGCCAGAATGATCAAAATGGCTGCAAAACCCTTGTGCGCGCCAAAACCTATGGAAATCACGCTTTGTAACATGAAATGATGGCTGCCAAATCTACCATGCATGTTGTCAGTGGTGGAACGGAGATCTCACTCCTGAAACATGTCACTGGGCTGCCCAACAAGTAAAAATGGAGCTTGCATGTAAAGCAGTGCTTTGCTGAAAAAAATCCAGAATCTTGTTTTTAAATCTTTTTCTTGGTTGCTGAAACTACAGAATACAGCTACAACACACCATCAAACATCCAATATTCTTTCTGGGTAATACAAGTCACTTAGTTCAAGAAATCATTATATGAACAGACAATGTCCTGAAAAGCTGAATTTGTCATCAAAACATTCACAGCAAAAATGTGCCTGCCTGTGAAATCTGTCAAAATCTGAGCGCAGTACCCGTGGCCGCCTGTATTACAGCTGTCAGTAGATTGCATGATAGAATTTAAACTTGTACAACTGTAATCTAATGTCTGAAAACTAAGTGACCTGTTATTGAGAGTAACCTAGGTTGTAACTGTTAAATCCCATGGTTTAGAATCTGGAATAAGCGTTCTAGCTGCTTGTTTTGAAATTACAAATTTGTTTTAAACCAAGAAAAAAATGTACCAGAATGACATTGAATTTAAGACTGCCCAAAAGCAATCAAACCAGTCCAACCACTTCCCCCATGGGGGCCAGGCATCTCCCTTCTGCTACACTCCACCAGGAAATCACACCTCTGTGATGATTAGATTAGGGGAGGACAATTTGGGGCTGCAGGGGAAGGGGACAATGGACATCCTCTGGCTGAAAGGAAAGGCGAAGTGTGAAGAGTCATAAATGGCCTCTCCCAGAAGGATCTGGGAGGGGACTGCTTCTGAGCTGCCAGGGGAAGACGGAGGCGGGGACAAACCACCATTTGCTGCTTAACAAAGGCCAAAAGCACATTTTTAAAAAAGACTGATAAATTACTGTGTAAAATTGTGAACATTATAGAAATAACAGCATTGTTAATGTGATTTCTGGATGCACATTTTAAGAGACACCAGAACTCTGTGAGATGTTCTTGGAAGTAGTAGCGGAAAAAATATGGTTTCACCCCAAATGTATTTATGCCAAAAGCACAAAACTTCATACTCTTATGGCCATATTCAATGCACACATTTGTACACATTTTCTGATAAACTGGATATTGTGTTCTGGACAAAAAGGGCAACATTCTGGAAAAACAAACACAAGATCCTACAGCGACGAGGTTTGTAGGAGTATCTGCTACACAAAATATGTAATCTATATATGTTATTGTTATAAAGATTGCACACATGTACATATGTATTGTACCAAAAGTAGATTTTATGTTCAAAGGGACAAGGGGAGGATTTTCTGACTCATAAACCCACATCATCATGGTGATACCCTGTTTTCTTCTCCAATCAAGGGAGAGAAGACACTCCAGCCAATCGCCTGACTAAGAGGCGCGCTTAAGGTAAACCAGCACACACACCCTTTACAATAAGCATAAAGAGAGACAGCTGAGGACTTAGAAAACACACAGATTCACCCACTAACCGATTGCTGGCGGAGCACCCTGCGAGAGAACTACCCATCTTCCTTGCTCCTGACTCCAGAAACTTGGCAAGCAGAAAGGCCCATTCCATTAGTTGAACCATTTTCAACCAGGCCTTGAATTTCCAGAACCAGAAAGAATCCCACAAAACCTAAGGGGAACAAAAGAAACAGCCGGGCTGTGCTGTAACTGCTTTCCTGCTAAAAGAATTATTACCAGAACCAAAAGATCCAATCCAGTTGTGCTGTGCTGTGAAGAGAGAACCATTGCAGACCTGATCCAGTGCTGTGCCGAGCTGTGACCAGAACCATTACAGACCCAGTCCAATCTGGTGTGCCCAGCAGTCTGTCCCAGAACCAGAATCCCTGACCAGAATCCCTGACAGTTCCGTTTGAAACATATCTAATGAGTATGTTTAGAATAGGACTGTGTCACTAGCATATGTACTGTCCATAGTTATTCCCTATCTTAAACCCATCCTCTCTTGTATTCAAAACCAGTAGTGTTAGGAGTATTTTTGAATTGTCAGAGCGTTTTCTTGCGCTAAATTTCTCTCATTTGTTTTCTAAAATCATTAGTATTGTGAATAAATAAATTGAATCCCCGAAAGAAAGGGAGTATCCACCACGTGAAGGGTCTGTGGCCAGGACTGTGGAAATTCATATGTGGCATTCTCTTTTTCTATAGTCATAATCTAGTATAAGAAATCCCATTTGTCTTTTAAAAGCGCATCCCTGTTTTCCCATTTTTGCGTCTATCTCAGAAAAACGACTTCCACTAAAACATCAATAACTTTCTCAATTTTTCATGCTAGAAACAAAATTTTAACTTCTGCTTGTAGCTAACATCCACAGCTTTCCATGGAACCAATAACCGCATTCGAAAGCGATTACCGCGTGCATAAAAGTTTGCCGCAAGTTTTAGTTTTGCCAAAATATTACACGTGTAAAACAGCTTTTGATTGCTCCCGATTTCAATTTTAAGATTTCACATTGCTTATTAGTATTAAATCATTGCTAGTGTTTGTCTGGAACTATCTAAAGTGGCTCCCATAAGAATTTAAACAATTTCAGCAATTTAAACCATATTTAGTTGTTTACCCAATCCATTCTCAAGATAACTTTAAAACCATTTTGACAGTTTGCCAATCAATTCTGTTTCTCTCTTGTGTTGCTGGGGGAAAATTGGGATTGACATTTTGTTTGAATTCTGCATTCCTGAATACCTGCTCTCTCTCCTCCTATCTCTTTACATTGCCTCTTGGGGGGGTTGAGGGGTGTGCAGGGGGAAATAATAACCACATTGCTATTTGATCTGAACACACACAAAGTATTATTTTAGTGCTGAATGGTTTTGCTCACTGTTATACCTTGTGATTAAAGAGATTGTTTAGTGTTACATCACCCCATTGCTGATTATTGTGTACCCATAAACATAGTGTGATTAAAATTGTGAATACATAAATAAATATTTTAACTTTGCAAACAAGCCTGATTCCTAGTTCAGTGTGACCGAGGGGGGTCCAAGAGAGGGGCGTGATATGAGTGGTACATCGTTCAGAATAAAAGAACTTTTAGACACAAAATAAATAAGGATTTCAGTTGTGCATTACACGCTAGGCGTAGTCTTAGGTGAAGTGCCGGATTGAAATCACTTACAGTGTGAATGCTAAGCAGCCACATGGAAAGTATTTTACTTCCTAATGTACTTCCACTCTGGTACAAGTGCTCAATGGCTGCAGGGGTATGAGGGTGATATGGGTCCAATCAATGGCAACACCAACACACAGTTCCCAGAAATGTGATAAATGCCCTCTATAATCCTGCTCTGGTACCTTTATAATGATTTGCGCATATATACTATATATACTCCCAGGTGGATGTAAGGAGCCTGGAAGTAAATTGACTAGTGGTAGTATTTCATGGGCTGTGAAGGGTGTGGTATGGGCCCCCTCTCACTTACTCTCCATCTCCAGTATGTTATGGGGTGGAAAGTGGTACCTCTAGGTGACCTCTTCATCAGCCAGTTGAAATATTCTGATCCTACGAAATATCATTTCCTTCCTCATCAGTCGGTGCAGCAGCATGATGCCTTCTGGAGTGGCCATTTTGTGAATGTATACCTGTCTCTCTGTGCGGTGCATTTATACCATATTGTTGGTTGTTATTGGGGTGCACCATGTGATTCGTTGGTCAGATAGGTCACTTACACTCTTTTTCTTGGTCACTTGCTCCAATTTTAAATGGAACAAATGGTAAAGGGCATTTTTTGGAGCAAATGATGTGTTCTGGTGTTGTGAATCAGGATTGGGGTGCATCTTTGCTCACTTCTTGTGGCCACTCCCTCTTTGCATGCTTACCTGGGTGCATTTGCATTCTTTCTCCTACTATACACAATATTTTGCTATACCCCACACCAGGATGGAAATTCATTTCTATGAGAAAGGATTCAATAAACTACATTTAGATTTTCTGACACAAAGCATGCAGTATTTTACATTTGCCACTCCCTTCCCAAATCCCACTATGTACTTTCCTTTGCACCCTGTGCCTTATAAGAATGATTACAGCAGTCCGTGGCCATCTCACAAAGCCATATTAAATTAGTCTTCCAGAATTCAAGGACTTTCTAGGATCCCCAATATGGACATTTACCATCCATTCCATTCTTGTCCAAAGTATAAGGAAGACTAGGGTACATGGAAACAGACCTCCATCACCTGGCAGGAATATGCAGTGATCAAACACGACACTGAGATACACAGAAATGAAAAGTAATGTTAGTACAAAGTATTAGTGTCAGGCAAGAAAATCAGATGCTTAGATACATGGGGGTAATTCATAGAAATCCATTTCTGCGCACAGCGCATTCATGGATTTTAACATCCAAAACCAGCTATGGCGCAGAGTGGCGCAGCGACCCTGCAGCAGTGCCAGTTACGCCCCTAACCCCTCCCCGTGCGCCATGTACAGCGCACAAATCCCGTACATGGCGCACAGGCTCACAACCACTAAAACGCCTGTAAAACAGGGGTTGGTGGGAAGTTTCACACACGATTGGGCCTGTGCGAGCAGGGTACGTGGATTACTTGGGTGCGCGGGAAGTTTCACATGTGATTGTCCCGGTGCGCGTGGGCTATGTGGATTACTGGTGTGCGTGTGAAGTTTCACATGCGACTGGGCCTGTGCGTGCGGGGTATGTGGATTACTGGGGTGCACGGGAAGTTTCACACGCGAATGGGCCTGTGCGAGCGGGGTACGTGGATTACTGGGGTGTGTGGGAAGTTTTACACGCGATTGGCCCTGTGCGTGCAGGCTACGTGGATTACTGGGGTGCACGTGAAGTTTCACACGCGATTGGGCCTGTGCGTGTGGGGTACGTGGATTTGGGGGGTGCACGGGAAGTTTCACACACGGCAGGCCCTGTGCGTGCGGGCTATGTGGATTACTGGGGTGTGCGGGAAGTTTCAAACACGATTGGGCCTTTGCGCGCAGGGTACGTGGATTACTGGGGTGTGCGGGAAGTTTCACACGCGATTGGCCCTGTGCATGCGGGCTATGTGGATTACTGGGGTGCGCATGAAGTTTCACACGTGATTGGGCCTGTGAGTGCGGGGTACGTGGATTTGGGCGGTGCGCAGGAAGTTTCACACGTGGCAGGCCCTGTGCCTGCGGGCTATGTGGATTACTGGGGTGCGCAGGAAGTTTCACACACGATTGGGCCTGTGGGAGTGGGGTACGTGGATTACTAGGGTGCGCAGGAAGTTTCACATGCGATTGGCCCTGTGTGTGCAGGGTACATGGATTTGGGGGGTGCGCAGGAAGTTTCACACATGGCAGGCCCTGTGTGTGCGGGGTACGTGGATTACTGGGGTGCGCGGGAAGTTTCACATGGGTGTGGGCCTGTGCGAGTGGGGTACGTGTATTTCTGGGGTGCACGGGAAGTTTCACACACGATTGGCCCTGTGCATGCGGGATACGTGGATTGGGGGGTGCGCGGGAAGTTTCACACGGGGCAGGTCCTGTGCGTGCGGGCTACGTGGATTACTGGGGTGCGCGGGAAGTTTAACACGCGAGTGGGCCTGTGCGAGTGGGGTACGTGGATTACTGGGGTGTGCAGAAAGTTTCACACGCAATTGGCCCTGTGTGTGCAGGCTATGTGGATTACTGGGGTGCACGGAAAGTTTCACACGCGATTGGCCCTGTGCGAGCGGGGTACGTGTATAACATGGTATGGGTGAAAGTTACACACGTGCTTTTGCTGTCAGAGCGGGTACGTGTATCCAGGGGGGTGCACGCGGAGTCCACATGTCAATTGGCAGTGTGGGTTCTCACAGGTGTGCCCTCTACCCCCTCCACGGACCCTGCAGGCAAACCACACCACAGGGGACTACCCAGCAGCCCTGGTCATGTCCCGCAGGCAGTCCATCGACCATGGGCATGCCCCCAGCCAGGCCACATGTCACCTTTCACTAGTGATCACCAACTCATGTCCCCCAGCACCCCCACCGCCCAGCAGTGAGGGTCACCTGCCAGCAGGCCCCCACTCATGTCCCCCAGCACCCCTGCCCCCCAGCAGTGAGGGTCACCTGCCAGAAGGCCCCCACTCATGTCCCACTCATGTCCCCCTGCATCCCCACGCCCCAGCAGTGAGGGTCACCTGCCAGCAGGCCCCCACTCATGTCCCCCATTACCCCCACCCCCCAGCAGTGAGGGTCACCTGCCAGCAGGCCCCCACTCATGCCCCCCAGCACCCCCACCCCCCAGCAGTGAGGGTCACCTGCCAGAAGGCCCCCACTCATGTCCCACTCATGTCCCCCTGCATCCCCACGCCACAGCAGTGAGGGTCACCTGCCAGCAGGCCCCCACTCATGTCCCCCATTACCCCAACCCCCAGTAGTGAGGGTCACCTGCCAGCAGGCCCCCACTCATGCCCCCCAGCACCCCCACCCCCCAGCAGTGAGGGTCACCTGCCAGAAGGCCCCCACTCATGTCCCACTCATGTCCCCCTGCATCCCCATGCCCCAGCAGTGAGGGTCAACTGCCAGCAGGCCCCCATTCATGTCACCCATTACCCCCACCCCCCAGCAGTGAGGGCCACCTGCCAGCAGGCCCCCACTCATGTCCCACTCATGTCCCCCTGCACCCCCACCCCCCAGCAGTGAGGGTCACCTGCCAGCAGCCCCCACTCATGTCCCCCAGAACCCCCACCTCCCAGCTGTGAGGGTCACCTGCCAGCAGGCCCCCACTCATGTCCCCCAGCACCCTCAACCCCCAGCAGTGAGGGTCACCTGCCAGCAGTCCCCCTACACTCACTCCCGGATGATGGCAAGTCCTGGGAGGGTGGCTGGGCCTTGCGTCGCTGCCTGGTGGAGGCATTCCCGCCGCTTGGCTCCATAGCGCCGTCTTCGCCCTCTTCTTCACTTGACGCTGCGTAGAGGGAGACATAGAACAGAAGCATCAGGGTACAGTACAATATTCCCCCCGACAGGAAGCAATAACACATGAGTGGCAGTGTCAAACGTCATTTCCATCCTGTCCCTCCACGACACATGGGTGAATGCACGCAACACACATGCTGAAACAGGCACGGCGCCTGCAATCAACATCAGCATCCATGTACAAGGGCCTCTATTAACCAAAATGTTGCCTTCAAACTCACATGCATCATGGCTCACACTGATCCCATGCACACACATCACCGGAGGGTCATGCATCATGGCTTGTACACCACAGACACAGTGGATAGACACAGTGCATACAATGGTGACTGCACTGCATGAGTGAATGTACACATCATCAAGGACATGTCATGCATCCATGGCGTTTCAAAGTCACACACACACTTCTCAGACACACACACATGTGCACCATACATGTACATGACAGCAGCACCCATCCCTCACACCCCCTCCATGTCCAATAACAGACACTGGCATGATTTTATGTGTGGTGCATTTGGCATACAGCTCCCCATGTTGCATTGTAACACATGCAACAACCATGTGGTTCACACATTACTGGTCTCACATGCATGACCATGATGTCCCTGCACATACACATCCATACATGGCCTATGTCACACATACAGGCAAGTATCAGACCACCAGTACACTGCAACATGCCCTGTCTCACACACCAATGCTTGGCCACTTACCGCTCAATTCCAGATGGGTCTTCCTCCGAAGGATCTGGGCGTGGAGCGCTGGGCATACGCGTTCCAGGACCCTCATCTGGATGTCACTCATGCTGACCCAGCCCCCCTCCGCGAGGCACAGGGCCTTGTAGAGGGTCCTGGACCTGAAGTCCTCCCAGTGCTTCTTGACGTGCTTGATGTCGCGGGTTGCCACCCCCTCCACGTTGATGGCAACCACTACGCCGTCCCAGATCCTCTCCCATCCTTCCTTGTTGGCGCGTGATGTTCCGAAGAGGGCATCAAAATGCCCCAGGACATGCTCCACCAGGACACCAACTTCCTTCACACTGAAGCTGGTGGCCCTCTGCCTCTCTGGCTGGGGGTCGCCAGTGGTCTCAGATGGTGTTTGCCCTGACATGGCGACCCCCGAGGCAGGCGTGGGTGGGCAACTGGGTCCTGGGGCTGGGCTGTGGAGCGATGGTATCCCAGTCGGGAGTCTTCTGTTCCAGCAGGGGTAGACACAGCGACTGGAACCCTGGCTGACGTGCAGGCACCAAATAGCAGGGCACGTGGGCAGCAGGCAGGCAGGCAGCAGCAGATGGCAGGTGGGAGCGTGCTCGGGGCTCTGGGGGGCAGTAATTCGGCCTTCTGGGCAGGAGTGTGGTCTTCCGTGTGTTGTTGCGTGGCCAGCTTGATACGGAGTGATTTGGCACGTGAAAATCTTGCACGTCTGCGTGTAATTCGATGAAAGGCCCTTAGCGCGTAAGCGCGTCTGTGACGTTATGTGCGCGGGCATTTCCCTTGTGACATGAGCATAGTGGTTCATGGCACGTGAAAAAACTGCACGTCCGCGTGTGAATGCGTGTAATCCGAGGAAAGGGCCTTCGCGTCTGTGACGTGACGCACACGGGCGTTTCCCTCAACACAGGTGCATGTTCATCGTACACGTTCAAAAACTGCATGTCCGAGTGTCAGCTCGTGTAATTGAAGGAAAGGGCCTTAGCGCGTACACGCGTAAGTGATGTTGTACGTGTGGGCCGCTTTAAAAGGTACATGTAGGACCCCATTTTCTTGTACGTGCTTTTCGTGGAGAGTGAGAGGGTGAATTCTGTACTTCTTGTCGGTTCACACGCGATTACTTCACAGAGTTTCAAGTTCGTACTCCCTGATACCTCTGACAGCGTTCATTTTTTTTGTTGGGCCTGTTTCCTCAAACAGCGTTCACTTCTTCTTTTGTCCTGTCTCCTCAGACAGCGTACAATTCTTCTTTTGGCGGGGGTGTTGCCAACGTGCACAAGCACATCTTTTTCACATTCTTTTTCCAGGCAGACAGTGATTCGCGCACGTATTTACCAACTGTGCTTGCCCCGTGTGTCGTCTACCCCTTCAGAGGTCATTGTAGGCTGCGTGTAACACACGTACGCTTATTTTTGTGTTCTTGGGTGTCACAGCGTAGTGCGGGTTCATTTTTCCACAAACGTGGTCTACGAGGGGTTGTGTGCATGTTATTTGTTGTTTTCGGGGTGCCTGTGCGTTGTGTGACCCGTCATCTTCCCCCAGGAGTCACAGACAGCCTTGATAGAGCACTAGGGTACGAATTCCATCTAGTACCCTACCCCTTTCACCCCCAATTGCACAGGACAATCGTTTACTGCTGCTCCCATACGCACAACAACATCAGTGCCATGGTTGGGAGGCGACCAATCGGTAAGGGAGGCAAAGATGGCCGACCTCCAAAAGGTGGGTGTGGTGGGCGCGGTAGGGGACGTGGACATGATTTGAAGGGTGCCCCTAGACCCCCATGTGTGGAGGAGAAATCAGGGCTGCCAATGCCCCCCCCCCATGGTTGTGGGAAACATAGCTGACACCATCCCAGCTCATCCCTTGTTGGACCAGCCCATTGTGGCACCTGAACAGGCACAGGATGACTCCCAGGCTGACTTCCAGGTCAGCAAGTCTATGCCACCTGTGGCGGTGCAAGTTGGTGTCACCAGACCACGTGGATCTGGGGCATCTATGTCATCTGCTGCCCCAAGTAGGCAGGGTGGGGAGGCTGCAGGGGCAGCAGCAGCTCAATACACCCCAGCTCTGAGTCTTCCAGCCGCGACAGTGTTGGTCCCAGTCCATCAAACCGACGTTGCCCCTGCCAACATTACCCTGCAGCCAATGCCTGCACCAAGACCTATGGTCATTGTGCATTCGCACACTCCTAGTAGCCAGTCCACCGGCGCTTCTGCCCCTACTGACCATAGCGGTGTAAGCCACTCAGGATCCGCGCCACCTTTGAAAAAGAGGAAGAAGGGTGCTCTGGCACTACAGGCTGAGACCCCAGACACGGCTACACACTCTGGCACGTCAAGAAAGCCTAGCTTTAATGACGCCGAACTTGATGCACTAGTGGCCTATGTGTCGGCACATATTGCCGCAGAATGGTGGTGACTGCAGGGTGCAAGACCACACCTGATCAACATAAGGCACACTGGCAGACCATCGCGGACATCATTAGTGCCCTTGGATTTGTGAGGCGCTCAGCTGATGATTGCTACAAGCGCTGGAATGACCTGAAACGCAGAGCAAAGAACAAGCTGGCCTCAAATCATGCTTCTACTCTGGTGACTGGCGGTGGGTCTCGACAAGAGGACAACTAACTCACTGAACATGAGTCTGTTGCTGGAACCTTCATCACAGAGAGACAGATCCAAGGCGTGGGAGACCTACCAGATTACGACGCATTGTCCGGTGAGTGCCCATGCATGTGTGTGTAACCCATGTGTATGTTGTGTGGGTGACGGGTTCTGATTGAGTGCCAGGTGAGGGTGTGTGCACCTGAGTGGTATGGGTCACCCATGTGCTTCCTCCAAAACATTCACTGGCCTTGGATTTGGGTATGACAGTATCCCTTCTGCCCACAGTAGCCATTTAGCGCCACATTACTGCAGTTGCCCTTGAACTGTCATCTTGCAACAACATTGTTCAGAATTTTTCAGTGTTCATTCAGGCTGATTTTTTCAATTCTCCCACTTTTGCAACGCATTTTTCAGCCGTATTGTCACATATGCGACATGCTTCTGTCATTGATTACACCCCACATTGGCCCACATTTGTTACCTTGTTATGTGAATGATTAGACCATTCAGGCTGATTGAGTATTGGCCTGCTCACATTGATTTTTGTTGCCTGTTTGTATGTGGTACTTGATAGTTGTTTCCTGTGATGTTTAAGTGACCAACCATTGATGTGTACATCTGCCTGCAATCACTGTATTCTTGTACACTGGTTGTGTTGCAGTGAGTGGCACATGCGTATTTTGTCACACTATGTTGCATTGTTCATCTCATCATGTCCATTTCACATGGATGGCTGACAGTACTCATTCACTGACATATGGCTGTACTTGTCAAAAGTACCATTGAAATGCTACATGCCATCTGTGTGCTGGCATGTGTCATGTATTTGTATTGGACATGGCACTCACAGGCTAATGTGTGATGCCAGTGCTACCAAGCATGCAGCAAATGTGTTGCTTTTCCATCTTGGTGTCATCAGTGTCTGCTTTTTGCCTCCCCTTCCAACTCAGTGACAGTGAATGCATGCCAGGGTTATAGTCATGTGGGACATGTGTAAATCATGTACTGGACCTCTGGCTTGTCAGGCCTATGTGTGTGCTATGATGCTAATGTCTGTTTCCATGTTTTGTGTTTCATGTTTTTACAGGTGATGACGCACTTGATGCTGTTGAGGTTGAGGAGATGGTGCAGACCCAGGAGGAAGCTCAGGCACGACCGGGCACCAGTGGGGGACGTGGTGTGGTGGTGGGTGAAAACCCAATCTTACTGCAGACCATACTGTCCAGGGGTGTCTCTGGGTGCACCTCCCCAGACCTCTATTCAGGTGCTGAATCGGATGATGAGACTTATGTGCCGTCGCAGGTGAGTGTTTCTGGCAGGGATTCTGTTCTGTCCAACCCACCTGCACCAGGGGTAGAACCCTCTATGGGGATGTCAGTGTTGGTAAATCCACCTTTGGCGGTTACGGATGCAGGGTCATACTCCACAACATCTGA
The DNA here is from genome assembly GCF_040938575.1 of Ambystoma mexicanum. Taxonomy (NCBI): domain Eukaryota; kingdom Metazoa; phylum Chordata; class Amphibia; order Caudata; family Ambystomatidae; genus Ambystoma; species Ambystoma mexicanum. The sequence goes on from NC_090922.1 coordinate 382,742,652, forward strand.
TCCTGTTCCTGGGCCAGCAGATCAGAGGGGGAATTCAGTCCTGCAGCCTCAGGCAGTGCCAGCAGAGCAAGGTGCAGATCGCCTTGCCCCGAACAGGTGTGGTGCCCGCCGACGCGGTGGCCATACGCCACCAGGCAATACTGTATGGGAAAACTCCATGTACGGTATGGCAACCCAACAGGCAGCATCAGTTGAAATGATGGCTCAGGCAATGGAGAGGGTGGCCACTTCCATTATCCCCCCTGAAAGGCAGATGGAGCAACAACAGCAGGCAACAGACTCCATTTGCCGATCACACAGGGAAGACATGTTGGCGTCCAACAGGGACCGACAGGCGGCACTGGAGACTCTGCGGGAAGCCATTTCTATAGAGTCACAGGGCCACAGGGAAGCCCTGAGGGTAGAACTCCATAACCTCAGGGAGACTCTTGTTGAACTTGAGGCTTCCACAAATTTGAGGACAGAACAGCAGCTGGAGCGGCTCACACGTTCACTCTCAGCTGAGCTGCAGGCAACTCGGGAGGAGATCCGGGCATCACAGGAGGCCATGCGTGCAGAAATGCATGCAACCCGTCAGGTGCTGCATGGAGATCTCGGTACTATCATCCTCCAGAATGAGACCTTCCACACCCGCATGCTTGCTGCCATGGAGGACCATACCAGGGCTTTGCGTGGGCTGCCTCCCATAGCACCACCACCTCCTGATGCAGCAGCAGAGGGTGATGATAGTGACAGCAGCACTTCTCCCACAGTAGCGTAGCCGTGCAGGCCATGAGCCCATGGAGGTGTTTTTTTTTTTGCAACATCCACACAGATGGGTGTTGGTGTGCACCCTGTCCTCGGATCTGTTGGGTGGCCTCCCCCCACCCCGGCTCACACATGGCCATTTTTTTTTTTTTGTTACAGTGTGTTGCCTTGTGTGGCTCCCGTGGGCATCCACTGTGTATTCCGGCTGGGCAAATGCAGGCTTGTCCTGTGTTTGGGTTATATGCTTGGCTCCCTGACACACACACCCCTCCTGCTTGCCGTTTCCATGGGCTTGCAAAGGTTGTGACCAAGTGACAGGGACTTACACAGTGACATTGGGCTCCCATGAGCTGTGTGGGCAGTCTGTAGTCATAACTGTGTGGCCATCCCTAGTGGGGTTTGTTTTTGTATTGAACACTGCATGGTGTATTGATATGTGCTTGTGCATCCTCCTTATCCGCAAGTACCTTCTTCGTGTCTTCACAAGGCCGTCTCCTTTGCAGATGCAGTTCATGTTGTATGCAGTGCACTGACACATTTGCCTGACAGCAACACTCTGGAGTTGGAAGGGGTCGATGTGCTGGCTTATTGAGGTTGTATGACTTACATTACTTTCAGTTTGTGCTGTCATATTTTGGCGATGTTTCATGCTGTGTTGCTGGTAAGTATTTGGTCATGTGTGCTGTTTGTTATTGATTACTGGGAGCATATTGTCTGTGGCCTGTTTCCATTTGGGACAGTGCACTTTGTGACACTTGTGTCATGTGTGGTGCATTCCTTTGTTTGCTTTCACATTGCAGGACATGCCATGGTGTTTTGGGTGGCGGAGATGGGGAGGGGTTGGGTGACATGGCGCTATTTTCATGTTGGATTTTGCAAGGGGGTAGTCATTCATGCAGTATAAATGTGTGCCTTTTTGTGACACAGCATTGGTTGTCTTTCGGTAGGTAGGAATGCACACAATGTAACACTTCCAGGTGACCAATCTCAGGCTGGTATGGTTGTGACAGTTGACTGTCCCTTATGTCATCATCATTGATTGTCAGCTGGTATGTGCCAGGGCTGTGTGCACTCCAAAGGGGTGTGATTTTAGGTGAAGTACTTAGCCACCAGCTGCGTACGGGCTGCCTCATCACTTGCCCTTTCCCCTCACATGCGCAGCGGCCGTGCTTGTGGTTGGGGATGTGGGGGCACCACCATGTCCACCGGCAGGCCCCGGCGTGTTGCAACATTGTGCAGGACACATGCTGCCACTATGATCCTGCACACTTCTGGGGGTCCGTATAGCAGCTGCCCACCAGAGCGGTCAAGGGAGCAAAAGCGTGACTTGAGCACTCTGAATGTACGCTCCACTATTCCCCGGGTTGCAATATGAGCTGTGTTGTATCTTACCTCGGGTGGTGTGGTGGGGTTCTGAATTGGCGTCATCATGTGGGTGCTCAGAGGGTAGGCACTGTCCCCTGGGGAGGTGATGATGGGTATCATTAGTGGGGTTGTGACATTACTCAGTATCTGACATGCATGCATGTGCAGGGGCATTTATACTCACCAAGCAGCCATGTATCGCCATGCCGCCCAGCTTCTAGGTCCCGGTTTAGGGTTGACATTCTGTAAATGAAACTGTCATGGGTGGACCCTGGATAGTTGGCATATACTGAGGTGATGATTCTCTTGGCATCACATACTACCTGCATGTTGATGGAATGCCAGTGCTTGCGGTTTCTGTAGATGTGCTCAGTTGCCCTGGGAGGACGTAGAGCCACATGGGTGCAGTCAATGGCACCTAGCACTTTGGGGAAGTGTGCCACCCGTAAAAATCCTGGATGACAGCCTGCCTTTCTGCAGGTGTTCTGGGCAGGTATATGTGCCTGCGGGCTGATGGGCATGCAGTCATGATGGCCAACACCTGGTGCAGGCAGCGTGACTGCGTGGCCTGTGACACCCCCCCCCCCACTATGGCACTTGTCCGCTGAAATGAACCAGTGGCCAAAAAGTGCAGTACATTGAGCACCTTTTCCAAGGGGCTCAGTGCTTGGGAGCACAGGGTGGGTGATGTGAGGTCAGCCTCCCACTCACTCACCAGGTCGAGTATTATGTGAGGTGGAAACCTCTACCTCCCATACAACTGGCCATCAGGCATCCCAAAAAGGCTTGTTCTGGGTGTAAAAATTCTGGCCCTGACTATCCTCCTCCTCCTCCTGCGGTATCCCACGACCACTGCTGCGAGGAACGGTATATTCATCTTAGCGTCTTTTGTTGTGTGCGCTCCGCTATGTGCGCTTTCGCTGTGCGTGTAGCGCACGCTGTTTGAAGACCTGTGCGCCAGCGTGCGCCACGCATTATTTTAGCGCACATCCATGGATTTACACGCGCACAGACTTCAATGAATTGCTGTGCGTGGGTTTCGCTGCGATTTTCGCACTTGCGCTGCGATTCACACGCTTTGCCGGAAATTTTCAGCACACATTAATTCCATGAATCGGCCTGCATACGTGGAATTGGAGATTAACAACTGTGAAAAAGAGGCACATATTGTTTTGATGCAAAAGAATGGGAGTGAAGTTGAAATTGCCTGCGATGTTACTCAGAATCCCGAGTTAAAATCCACTGCGTTGTTCATAGTAACCCAAGGTTAATGTTGTGCCTTCCCCATATACTAGCACTACAGAGTGTGTGAAGTGGAGGTCTGGAGCAACCATAGGCAAAACGGATGCAAACAGAAATGTCAAGTACTCTACCACCTTCACCAACCTTCCCCAAAAAAGGAAAAAAGTACCTGATGTACTACCACCCTAGCTTACTTACTGCACCACCCTCAGGAGGCTGCCTATCCACTTCTCGGCAGCCTTTCAACTTCTCCCAACCACCATAACTTCCGCTTTCCTTCCTTCACAGCATGTTCTTGATTTCTAATGGCTCTGGAGCAACTGGCATGTTCCCATCAAAACCTCGGGCTCCAGAAAAACTAGGAAGAAATGTGTAAAACTTACTGTAGAGTCTGATTGTGTTGCGCTTTCACTTTTTCTTCTTATTGCATTAGATATCATACAATAATAACAGCTTTGTACCTCTAAAGTTAATTGTTATTTCACAATTGGGGGGCCGGGCTAAGTGATGGTCTCTAATGCATTACTATGGTTTGTAGAGACCCAGGAAGTAAGAGAAAAGGGTGTATTGCACTGATTTTATGCCCCACTGTTGAAATATGACTTATATGTTCTGCTATTCTGTTGACTTTGGAAGCACTACATAACATATATGTTTGGGGTATTGGAAGGAGGAGTACCATGGATACACCAGGAAATACATTGCAAAGTGAAACGGGCGGACATCATAAGAGAGCCAAGAAGCAGATATTCATATTGGCTGGTGGGAGCTCAGTCAAAAACGGGTCATGTCATCTCCCTTTTGCCAAGCAACCGTAACCAGAGGATAAAATGTCATGTTTATTTTTAAATGGTATTTTAGGCAATCAAGAGCAAGCACTGTTTTACCAAGGCTTGTTTTGATTTGAAACATATTAAAGTGCGCTTTAGGACACGTGCATTCAACGTTTTATCACTGAAACTGTATGTGAACATGTGTTTCAGCATTGTAAAGAAACAGATAAGCAGTGATTTGCATTTAATTATTGCATATGTTATAGATTTTGTTCAGCATTGCTGTTTGAAAGCATCAATAGATAAATGATACAATGGGATGGAAACCGTGGCAACATTCAGACTATTATTCCTGAGAGTTGTTCAAACGGTAGTCTCATAACTATGATTTCCTGAGAATTTTCATTGGCCACTTGTTTGTCTTTGCTTACTATTTGACCAATGCTGCCCTGCCAAAGATCCAATAGTAGGATCAGCCAGATTCCACTCCACCACTCGCTGAGATCCATTGGTGTTTCTGGTAGAGCTGCTGAGCAAGCGCAATAGATAGGACAATATCGGCGGCTTGGATCCAGAATCCTTAGCTGTTGCAAGAGCACAGCAAATGGTTCCAAGCAACCGGATGGCCTAATGGAACACCACTGGCTGGAATTCAAAGCAATTTTAAAGTGCATTTTAAAAATGTGTTTCCTGTTTCATGTTGTGGGAGGGATACATTTTAATCATTTTCCTGGGTGAATGCTTTTTAACAGGTTTTCTGGGTGCATGCATTTTTTGCCATTTTTCATGGCTGGGAACATCTTCCCTTTCAAGCTTTCTTTACATCCTCACCTCTCTGTGAAATACCTAAAATACCTCCACAAATGCCTCTTATCGAATTCCGTCCTTTTCATCAGATGTAACCCCAATGGCTTAGCGTCTCCTATGTGTGGCAACCTGACCTCCCTTCCTTCTTTCTTTTGCCCTGCCTCATTCCCCTCCAGCTGCTTTTCCTATGTCTTTTGTCTTCACTCCTGTGCCCGTATCCCACAACTTGTGCCACCCCTCTTCACTCTGCTTTGTAGTGCCGTCCATCTTGTCCCCTTCCGAGTTCTGTTCTTCTTCATCCTTATCTTCTTTCTTCGGCCATTCTCATCGCTCACTTCCTCACTCACCGTTGTCTGCTTCCGCATCATCTATGGCCACCTTATTTTTGGCTTCTTCTCCTTAAATAATGAATCCCATGAACTCCACCACCTTTCTTGCTGTTGCCATTCACTCCTTGTTTCTGCTCCTTTCCTCCAACCGTTTCCCATGTCACGGCCATTCTTCCTTCTCACGCTCACCACCCTCAACTTTGGGGAACATCTCAAGACCTGTCACAATGGGGATGCACCATGCATGTGTCCTGTCATCTGCCTTGCCTTCCTAACGACCACCAACTTTTCTCCCTTCACTGACAACACTGTGTGCCAATCTCATCCAGCTCTTTCCATCACTTGCTTTTTTTTCCATTTCCCAGCACACCCCAGCACGCTCTTCCTCGTTGCTGTCCATTATCTCCATCGGTAACCATTCGCCTCCATCCTCTAACACGTACCAGCCCTTTTCAAGCCTGTCTGTTTGTTCACTATTTTCCCCATAACTACCTTTTACTACCACTATCGTTGCCTTGCTAACCTCCTTACCCTTCTGTCGCAGGATTCTCCGTCTTGTACTCCCTCGGGCAATACACTGCCTCTCTGCCCCTCCACCCCATCCTCTCCGGAATCTATTCCACACTTTCGGCCAGTACCTTAAGTGTCCGTGTTCCAGCCTGTTTGTCCCTTTCTATATTCCCCTACCTCTTTTCCACTCTCACGGCCTTTCTTTTCTTTCCATTCTCCCTTTCCATCCACGCTCGGCTCTCCCTATTGTCTTCCCTCCCTCATCCCCCCTTTTCTATATACCTCTCCACGTCCTCATCGTCCATCTTCTTCCTCTTTTCCACTGCTCCATCCTTCTCTGAACCATCTATTGGTGTCACCACCATTCTTCCAGTCGCTTCCCCTTCTTTTCTTTGCCATGCCTCTTCAGACCCAGCTCTCCTCGCCTTTATTACAGGTGTATTTTCTTCAAATCCTATATCCCTCATCACTTTCTTCTTCTATCTCCAGCTTGCCCGGACCCTGTGCCCCCCTGCTCTTTTTTCTTTTAGGGCCACTAGAGGCCCAGAGTGGCAGTGCCATGCCTGCTGAGGATGCCCTCTTTTCTGGCCTCCCCTCCTTCCTCTGTTCTGCTTTCCCCAACCATTCTTTCCCCATCTTTACTCCTCCCACCCGCCCTGCTGCTTTTAACAGTGCAATGGCGGTCCCAATCTCCTCTTCAGTGGGAGCCGCTTCCGTCATCTTCCCTCGCCCGCTTCGGGAAGGACGTCATGTGAATGACGCTGGCCCACTCTCCAATCCCTGCGTGCCGTCGCCATGCATACATCAGCACGTCTGTACCCCTTCCCTTAACTCTCTTAATCCCCATAATGTGCCTGTGGGCGGGATCGGTCCTCCCTGGCCACAAGGCCCTCTTGAGTAGAACAACGTGACCACAAGTAGAATAAGAACCCTACTCTCTTTTAATACAAATATCTTCTTTTAAAAGGCATAATACTATCCGGCAAGATCTACTAGGATCCCGTTGCCGAATGATTTCTACCTTTGCATCATGCAGGCAATCGCTTAAAACATCCCGGAGAGTAAACACGTTTAAAGATGATCTCGCTCCTCGGAAAGATAACGCGCTCTCGCCTGAGCACACACTGCCGTGACCATGAACAGTATCGATTGTGCGGGTGAGGAACCCGCGCGCGACGCGGAGAGAGAGTTAACAGCAGCCGCCGTGATCCCCAGCTCTGAAGAGAGTGCATGATTCATAGATTTACCTTGATCACTTCACTGCAGAAAGATAGTAACCACGGCAACCGTTCCCGCGTGCTCCAGCATGCTCGCCCATCCGAGGGGGAAACGCAATTGTTTTGCTGTACGATGATTCTCTCAACTGCCTGATTTGTTCTCAAATAAACACTGCAGATAAATTACAGTTTTGCTGAAATGTTGTGCACGAAGACCTGTATCCTGTATTTTACGTTATCTCCTGCAGCACACTCAAAAGCCTGCATGAGGTGCACAGTGTTTTGCTATTTAGCGCACGGTTTTAGTTGTCGCTTAATTCATTATCCATTATAATACATTTGTTTGGAGGAGACCCTTTTACGATGATTTGCACATAAACAACTATTTGCCTAATGGCATGTTTAATTACACATGTCTACGTTGAACCCCTTCCTGTGAGTATTTATTTGTATAAGACTTTGCCATTTGCAATGGAATCACTCCCCAGAGATAAGCTTTTTTGCGCAACTTATTAAGGCTTAAACGGTTCTCATGTTTGTTTTGATAAGTGCTTTGAAACGATTTTGTAATGGCGCCGGGCTTTTCTCATTTGATGAACATAAAGAAATTAACTGCTAATGGAGATTTGTTGGGTCGTGACAATGCACAGTTTAATACAAGAAAAGAGTCTGCAGGTCCACTCGCTTCAAACCAGTGTCTGCAATACTGGAATATAGACGTGGCCCCTCTCCTGTTATTTCTGGAGGTGCGATCGTTTCACAAGGAAATGCAATGTCGGTAGCATAACCACCCCCAACCCCTAACCCCGGCTTCTGATCAATATATAAAAGGTGGGGAGCTAATAGCTAAAAATACAACAAAAGTAGCAAGCTTTTGTATTGTCCCACTCCATAATAAAAGCTATATACGTAAGAGTTTGGTGGTGTGGTGAGAAAAGAGGATGTACTTCCGTTAGTGACACTGTTTTGGCAGTAACGACATTGCCACTGCTTTTGCTGCAACACTGGCCAGCACGTGTGGAGGTAAAGTGAAGGCATCCCCTCTCGCATTTGTGCAAAACTGACAGAAGAATTAGCATTTGTGTGTTCCTCTATTTTAGGGGAGTCCTTGTTTTTAAAAACATATTGTGTATGTGTGTATATAGATATGCATGATTACCCACACGGAGGTTCCCGCGTTAAGAGTCTCTCCAAGCCCAAAAGAGAGTTGAAGACAGAGTAGCGCTGAATACTGTTCTGATATCAGAACCCCGCCATGGGTGTTCAACCAGTGGGCTATGGACCTGATTGAGGAACTTGGGTGGGAATATGCTTAACCCTTCCCCTGTGTAAAGAAGGAACTAGCTCCAGACTTCTGCATTAAAGGAAACACCCAGGGTAAAAAAGTATAGAAAACAAATAGAGAAATACTGTCTGCTTTGATGTTGTTGTCTGCCCAAAAATATAGACTGCCTCTTACATTTAATGTATACACTTCTCCACTATGGTGGCCAAACACTGCAATGTTCTACCATGGGAACTCCACCCCTTTAGGACTTCCGGAAATTCAGGAAAACACAAAAAACCTGGATCTTTGGTACTAAACAGGCAGAAAATGTAACATACACCCACCAAGCAGTGAAATTGACACCCAGCAATAGTTGGAGTTACATGAACATACACAAGGACATGCCATACTGCTTCCCGATTGGCTAGAACACAATACCCGATACTCAACAACCTATAATAGCTTGAAGAAATTACTGTAAAGCACAGCCAAAACCATAAGAGAATGCCTTACCTGTCTCCCAGCATATCAAAACCTCAGCAAATGCCATCTTCACGCATTAATAACTAAAGCCATACAACGCTCACCATAGCACAGCCAACAGCAAGACCAAGCATTTGAGAGTGCTACAGAAACCCCCCTACCTTTTGACTAACCCTCCATTTCTCTTGACCTTACTCAGCACACACAAACGCTAACCAGCCACTCGAACACAACTCGGAACAAAATGTAAAAAAAAAACCTCTCTCAACCTTTGAACATCACAAACGCACTCCTCTAACTACAAATAACATACTAAGGCGCTGGCCAACAAATTTCCCCGCTATAAGCATGAGGATGCTCCTCTTGATACCAAGCCTTTGATGCCTCCTACACTTATCATCTAGAAAGCTCACAAGCATGCAGATCTCAGAGTACTTCTGCTCTGCAACCTCAACATAACGCACTGCAATCTTGCCTTTCTCAGTTCTCCCATCTAACCAAGACCAGTGACTCTTTTCCAGGTGTGCCAGAGAGCTGAAGACCATGCAAATGGCACTGATGCATGGCCCAAATCCTAAAAACATAACCTGACATAACATCAACAAACACATCTACTACTCTTTAACCAAATATTTAAAGTTGAAGGTCAGTGTTTTGTTTATAGCTTTCTAAAATAGCTATTCCCATTTGTATCCAGTATTACAAGATCCTTGCGTCTACCCACATGATATAACAGAACAAAATGCTCTTTAGCAAGTAACAGCTCTTGACTTTGCTTCTGTCCGCAACTTGGGAGTAGGCAGATTCCACATGATTATGGCCCCTGTTAATGTCCACACATCTTCATTTTATATGTTCTTTATTCAGAAATAAATGCTAATGCACTGTAGATTAGTTGAATCTAGTTTAAGATTATATCATCATAGTCACTGTCCTTGTTTTCTTACATCCTTCTAGATAACAGTACTATTATACCCCCCGCCCCCTCTTCCGATGACTGCATACTAAGCTCTGTGCAGCACTAGAATGTCATGTAAGGACCTCTTGTAAATCTCTTTTTCAGAATGATGATTCAAACACTGTCCTCTAAGACTGGTACTGAGGAGCAAAGTGACAGTGCCAATGGGGAAAATGTGCACCGCCCTGGCACAACTGAGGCTACTGAGCCAATTCATTGACTTGATCAAGGTTTTTTTTTTATTTGAATAACTGCATGTTTCAGTTGGCCATCATTCAGTTTCCCCAGCATTGCAAGTAGACCTGCTGGAGCTTAAGGCAGAAACATCCTTGCTGAAGCACTGGTATGCTGCACAACTGAGCAGATATAAAAATTCCATCATAGATGTCCTCAGGCAAGCAAGTAGTAGCAAACTACGCTGGTTTTCTCATGTGCCAGCTGTGCTTCAGAGTGGACACACTGATTTTTGGAACAATGCACCTGCATTAATAACGATTCACTTTGATTTGTGAAGCAAAGTTAACATGATAGCTTGCAAGAAATCCTTCAGGTACATACATCGAGAGGTTCAACACTGAGAGCCTACTGTAAGGTGAAATTGTTTCCAGGTTACGAAACATACCTACATGATATAGTTTTGCCACGTCCAAGGGAATTATTCTTCAAGCTCTGCCTAGAGATCCTGCCCGTAGAATCCAGTCTAAAGAGTTGGAATAGTGATATCGCAGATATAAGTCCTCTATGCAAATGGAGAAAGAGACAGTTCAACACTTTATGTTTTTAAGTTTAGAGCTTAACTATATCCGTAGATGGAATCTGAAAATGTTTCTCAATAGTTAAGGAAGCTCTCGGAGGCAGAAATTATTTTTAAATCTAGCTGTAGAGCTGCTAATTATTGTAAATAAACATGGCCTTACTGATTGAATAGATCACTGCCACTCAAAGCACTCGAGCTGATGTGCACTAGGGCCAAGTGTTTTGGCTATGAATCAATTGAACAGGGTTGTAATTCTTTCACTGTATGCAATGTAGTAGTTTAACATATTTAGTTATGAATTCTATTATGAAACAATTTAAGTTGATGAAATGGTTAAAATGCTATAATATGGTGTACATGTTTTTATGTAGCATAAACTGATGTTTAGTATCTCAGGTGATTTTAACATTGTGACTGGATTCATTTTGTATGTCACATATATTGTAGAATTAAGGGAGGTGATATTGACAGCATAGGTTTCTGTCTATTGTGTTATTATTAATGGATGTTTGTATTTATTATGCCTCGTTTCATCAGCAAGCTCCAGAAATAAACTTAATGATGAAACATCATTTATCCAGTAGAAATATTTCTACCCCTGTTTTTAGAATGATTGGAGAGGGTCAAGAGATGGAGGCCATATCCTCATAAGGAATATGCTTTTCCCAAATCACCATGCAAAACATATTGAAAATGTTTCAATTTCCATTCCTTTGTGTAAGCGATTGCCATGGCTACATGGTCTGTTTTGTATTGGATATCAATAGTTTACAGTACAAATGTGATTACCACGGTACTCTCAGTCCACCCTTATTTTTAACTTGGAATTACAAGGTGATTTGGTAAATGTCCAACAGTATTAGATTTTAACAAGCACATTTTTAAAAATTCTGTTTCCTCCAAATAATGATGTTTGTATATACAACAACTCTGCTCTTTGCTAAAACTATTTCACAAACCAGAAGTATCAGGAACAATGGACGCTAATCCTCCCCGTGCCCCTCCACAGTTCTTGACTCCTTTTGGTAAGGCCTAGACTAACATAAACCACCTGGAGAGAGTGAGACAAACACTAGAGAGTGAGTTCCCTGCTACTTGCTAGAACACCAACAAAGCACAACAAACTACCGTTGCTCTGAGCTCCTCCTCAAAGTATACCAGAACAAGTCCACTAGATTTTAGTCTTACCCTCCGCCAAGCTAATGCTGGCATTACTCGAGCGAGAACCACGAGAAGGAAGGGGATTGAAGAGCTGAGTAACCAAAGCAGGGAAAATCTGCCGGGAGTATCAAAGGGCATTCCAAAGATATGGGGACCTACCAGAGAACTTGGACAGTGATGATCAAGAAAAACTGCCAGCTGCTGTTCTGCTTGTAAGGCCTGTATAGGGGAGAGACAGTTTGCCACTTTAAAGCGGTAGGTCCTGATTCCAGTGTCTGTTCTGATACTGGAGCCACTATCTCGGAATCCAATCATACTTCCCTTTACAATTGCCCTTATTTCTGAGTGTCTATTGTTTCTTTTCTTGTAGATCTCCCAGGGTACCTACACATGCCCCTGTCAAACGTAACACATTATTTGCTTTACTCATTTCACTTGTAAAACCTTTAACTAACCACATTATTTTACTGTGGTCTGGTTACTATCCAATGTTTTTGTTCGAGACATCCATATACGCCTCGTGCATGCTGACAGACAACCCACTAACTTTATGTTCAATCCACTAGAATGAACAACTGTTCTCAAACATAAAGACATATTTTAAATAGCTGGAACAATGAGAATGTATTAAATATATTCTTCAAGATATCTAAAAAGAAAATCTGCGGGGGGCGTGGCCAGCAGCCATCCGATGAGGACGTGAGCCCGCGCTGCTCCCGCGCCTCTGGCCTCATCCTGTTAAATCCTGCTAAAATATATATCCGAGCTGAACCCTGAAATACTCCAGCGGTGTGTGAGACTCTCCTGCACCGAATCGCGGTGCTCCGACGCAAATCCTTAAAAGGAATCGCCGTCCAGATTGAGTGGAAGTTGCAGGAACCGCGACAAGTGCTGAACCCAAGATGACCGCCATGACTGCGAGCGCGCATTAACTGTCGATCGACGGCCGGCGCACGCTCCACCGGGCCCTACAACGGAGACGTGGACCCGCTGATCGAGGCCTGATCGAGGCCTGATACATCCGGCGATGTGGTAAGGAGAGGGGAAGGTGGGATAGAGAGTGAGGGTGATCCGCCTTCCCTCCCCCCCACGGGCAAAGGGCCTCCAGACGGATCCCCACCTGCGCCTGCTGTGGCCGCTGCCAGGAGATAGAACTACAGAACTGCTGAAAGTGGGGCTAACAGATATTGTTTGGTCAAGAGAATGGTCATGCCAGCATAAATATCCGCCAGTCGCAGCGGGCCCAGCACCACCATTAGTGCCAACCCCCAGCACCGGCCGGACCCCCCACCCCTAGGACCAGACACCAGCACACTGCAACAGTACCACGCCAAATAGAGAATGGGTAAGGAGAAGCCCAGGAAAACCTCCACACAGAGCAGGATCGAGCAGTATGCAGCGATGCCAGCACCCCGCTCACCAGAGAGGCCACCGCCGGTCGACCCGGACCATATGGATAATATTTCCTTAAAAGATATCATGAGTGCCATCACCAACTCCAGGACCTCGATGGAAAAAAAGATGGACAGCATCGGTGCAGATGTGTCCCTGCTACGCCATGATCTGCAAAAGCTGACCTCCCGCACGGGAGAGGCAGAGACGCGAATCTCTGAAACCGAGGATGGCCTGCGAGGCGTAAATAGGCAAGTGGCGAGTATGCTAGCACGGATAAAGACCCTGGAGGCAAGAGTGGACGATAGCGAGGGTAGATCCCGGCGCAATAATATCCGCATAATCGGCCTGCCCGAAAAAGCCGAAGGGGAATGCATGGAACTTTTCCTTGAGGACTGGTTGACGAATATTTATGACGGAGAGGCATTTTCCAAATTCTTCTCGATCGAGTGGGCCCATACCAGGAGCTTCACCACGCACAGTAATTGCCAGGTTTCTGAACTATAGGGACAGAGACACGGTACTCCAACTGGCAAGATCGAAGGGCACGGTCACATTCAACGGATCCAAAATAGCCTTCTTCCCCGATTTCACCAAGGAAGTTCAGAAAGCACGACAGTCATTTGACCCGCTTAAGAAACGTCTACAATCAGTGGGTGTCAAATATGGACTGCTCTTCCCAGCCCAACTCAAGATATTCCATGGGGGCACGAACGTGCACTTCACCGACCCCAGAGAGGCGTGGAACTGGGCCGAACCGCACATAGAAGGGGACTGGAACACGGAGGGGAGAAGGAGAGATAGACGCAACAGTCCTCACCCAGAACGCCCGCCAGAGCAGGGCCAACAGCAGCGTCGACAACCAGGAAGCCCGCTGCGGGGTGAAATATGAACTGGGAGCAGTTTTGGGCAGAAAGCCGAAGCTACTGAGCCTAGGAGCACCAAAATCTCTTACCCCCCACGCCGACCTACGCACGGAATGTAACCAGGCCAGTGGCCGAACAGCCATCCGCCCCACGAGCAAAGACTAAAACTAAAGAAGTCCACGACAGCACCACGGACAGTTGTGTAAAATAAGAAGTTCATATGCCACCGAGAGTGGCTTAGTTAAGTTTACTTGTTCTGTTTAAATTTCAGGCGACAGATACTCCAGGTTGGGTGGGAGTATAGGGAGGGGGGTTAGGTAACAATAGCGGGGCAGTAGATGCCTTCAGGGGAACGAGAGATGGAGCAGGGGGGAGGGGGAGCTCTTACCCTTGTTCTGGGTTTTGTTTTTATTTTTTTTGTTCATGTATGGTCCGACAACACTAAATACTCACTCCTACAAACCTGCGTCTCACGGCGAAACAATAGTTCGTGCATCTTCCCGGAATCCTACACATACTGCCCAACAGCAACCCACCCCCCAACCAGATGACGAATGATAGATTTGATACGAAACCATTACGTCTCCTGACTTGGAATGTCAATGGGCTGGGTAGTGGGATAAAACGCAGACCTGTCACCCAAGCATTAAACAGGCAAGCGCCGGATGTGGCGTTGCTCACAGAAACACACCTAGCGGGCACCACATGCAACTTATTTAAATGTGGTACCTAAAGTACAGCACTGCACTCGGGTTTTACTTCGGGCTCCAGAGGGGTCCTCATACTGATCCATAAGAAGCTGCCGCTGACACTGTCCAGTGTGTCACAGGACACGGGAGGCAGATTTGTGCATATGACAGGAACCCTATGGAATCGAACCATAACAATACTAGCTGTGTATGCACCACCCGCGCTGTTGCCAAATCTCATAGAAGAAATAACCCCCCTAATAGCACAAGATTCCTCAGACACACTAATCCTTGGTGGCGATTTTAACGATGTTATGAACCTGGGTATGGATCGTACACACCTAAGGGGCAGGAATCCTGACATGCACACTAGGCTAGCCACCTTCATATCAGCACTGGGACTGAGGGATGTATGGCGTGACCTTCACCCCGAGGGGCGAGAATACTATTTCCACTCGGGCGCCCATGCTTCCCTCTCTAGACTGGACTATTTTTTCGTCCCAGCCACAGAGGTGCATAGAATACTTAGTGCCACACTACTTGCATGCGGCATCTCTGACCACTCGCCCCTACTAATAGAACTATCAACGTCAAGGCCTATTCCTCCACCTTCATGGTGCCTTAACAACTATTACTTAGGCTTCCCGGAGCTTGTAGAGCGTATTCAAGAAACCACAACCAATTACATTGAACTAAACGCTGGGTCAATTGATGACCCAAGCCTGCTGTGGGAGGCGTACAAGCCGGTATTGCGGGGAGAGATTATCTCCTGGACAACGGCGCACAAAAAGGCTCACATGCAAAAAATAAATGAGGCTGAAGAACAGGTGGGATGTGCAGAACGCGCACATCTGGCGCGAGACCTGCCTGAAACGAACCGAGCACTGGTCCTTGCCCAAAAAAAAATGCACAATGTAGCCCTAGACAACGCTAAACAGGCGCACACCACGATGCGCGCCAGACTGTATGAGACTGGAGATAAGGCGGGTAAATTGTTAGCCTGGCTGGAACGCAGGGATGAAGGGCACAAACAGGTCAGGATGATCAAACCCGACAATTCGGAACCACTGTGGACAGATCAGGCTATCGCAGAAGGCTTTGCAGCCTACTATGCAACGCTCTATGGGTCACCGGAAGCCCCCGCTAACCTCTCCGTGTTGAACGGGATCACCCTTCCCAGCCTAACGGACACACAGAGAGAACTACTGGAGGCAACCATTACTGAAGAGGAACTAGGGGTGGCCATGTTACAACTACATCCCGGGAAAACACCGGGGCCGAACGGCTTCCCGGTGGAGACATGGAAAAGGATAGAACCAAGTGCAATACTTCCACATCTCTTGCAGATGTACACACACTCGAGGGAGCAAGGACAGCTTCCCCCAGACCTAAGAAGAGCAACTATAATAGTGATCCCCAAGCCAGATAAGCCACCAGAGAAATGTAGTTCGTACAGGCCGATTTCGTTAATCAACACCGAGGCCAAAATCCTGGCGAAAGCATTAGCAAATCGTCTGCAGAAAGTTATCCTGTCACTTATACACCCAGAGCAGTGTGGCTTTATGCCCCAGAGGTCTACATACACAGACTGCACGCTGCACTCGAAAAATCCTCCCTACTGCGGGGTCCCCTGGCGCTTCTAGCAATAGATTTTGAGAAAGCCTTCGATTCGGTGCACTGGCCAGCACTGTGGGAAATAATGCGTCGAATGGGTTTTGGTGACCAATTCTTGGGATGGGTGCAACTGCTATACAAGTCCCCAGAGGCTGTGACCAGAGTAAATGGGTGGTTCTCGCAGCCGTTCAAACTGGGCAAGGGGACACGACAGGGGTGCCCCTTGTCTGCAATGCTTTTTGCGCTTGCCATAGAGCCGTTGGCGATTCTATTACGAGAATCACAAATGTGGAAGGGCTTCCGGTGGACAGAAGACTGGGAGGATAAGGTCTCACTGTACGCGGACGACCTGCTCCTGTATCTATCAGACCCCACAACCTCTTGTCCTGCAGTAATATGCTTATTGAAGGAATATGAATCCTTTAGTGGTTTGAAGGTAAACTGGTCGAAATCCACACTATTCCCACTGAGAGAGACAGGCAGCGTAGAGATACAGAACTGCCCCTTTCGTATAGAAGTTGACCAGTTTCGCTACCTGGGGGTTCAGATAACGATGAATCTAGACGAGTACGTAGAAAAAAACCTCCACCCAATCATAAACCGCTTTGCAGAGGACGTCAAACACTGGAACGCCCTGCCACTGACCCTACTGGGGAGAGCAGCACTATTTAAGATGATGGCACTACCTAGATTCCTGTACATACTCCAAAACGCCCCGTTACACATCCCCAGACAGGAGTTTCACAGAATCGACAGAATCCTCCGGAAACTCCTATGGAACAATGGACATCCGAGAATGGCGCTCCACATCCTGCAGCGCTCCATTTGGGAGGGAGGCATAGGATTGCCGCGTACACAGACGTACTATTGGGCGTGTCAGATGGCAGTGATAAATGACCTATTACACGGCAACCCCTCGCTACCCCACATTAAATCTGATACCCTAGATGGAGCAAGCATAACCCCACTAGAGTCCCTATACCAGAAAACTAATAGCAACACCACCAAAACAATGGCTACTCACCGAGCATTAATCTGGGCAGATAAACACATAAACTGGGAGGGGAAAACCACACCGGTACAGCCACTGTGGGTAAATAAACACATCCCTGAGCTGGACAGGCTCCCAAAATGGCGGAACTGGGTAACTGCGGGAATAACAAAAGTGGGAGATGTGATTCGGGACGGGGGAATTGTGTCATTCGAGAGGTTGGTGGAGGAGTTTAACCTCTCTGTCACTGACCGATACCGGCATATGCAATTAAGTCATGCTCTACAGCGGTACTTGCCTGACCTACGAGACATGGCAGACTGCACCCCCATAGAGAGGAACCTGGTACTAGATAGTATAGACGCCAAAATCACCTCAGTGATGTACAATGTTCTCACCTCGTTTGCCACACCGGAGCTATCAAGTTTAAAATCTAAATGGGAAAGGGATGTGGGAGAAATACTGCCTGAAGACTGGATAACAATCCTAATGTACCCGAGGGAAACGGCCATTTCGGCCAGACTACGCCTTGTCCAGCTCAAAATATTGCATAGAGTCTACTACCCACGGGTTGCATTGTACAGATGGGGTAAAACCACAGACCCGAATTGCCTGCGCTGCCACCAGGAAGAGGGCACCTTTTTCCACATCATATGGGACTGTCCACGCATCACACTATACTGGCAACACTGCTGCGACACACTTAGTAAGGTACTGGGTCGGACTGTGCCCAGAGATCCAAAATTGTTGTTGCTGGGTGTCGAGGAAGAGGGTGAAATGTCTTGCACAGACAAGCTACTGTTTGCAACCACCACGGCACTGATCAAGCGCAACATTGCCAAGCTATGGGGCTCGAGTGTAACCCCTGTGCATGCACAATGGTTAGATGATGTAGAAGCATGCATTGCGATGGAGCGAAGAGTATATGCGGCCAGAGGATGCCTTGGGAAAGCGAGGAAAATATGAGAAAAGTGGGAGAACGCACAATAAAACTATTGTACGACACAGGCCGGTGGCAAGTATGTAATGGCAAAGCAAGAGTGCACAAGTATTTGTTAACATATCCTCAAGTTGTTGAAAGACGGACCATATTTTCTCTTATGATGTTATTGATGGTTGGACCCCCTCAGGGTCACTGTTCTTTTTTGTGTATTATGTAATAAAATCAATAAAATTGTTTGATCAAAAAAAATAAAAAGAAAATCCACCATTGGTCTCTAATGAATACAGGATCTCAACTATTAATATTAAGTGTAAGTGTTCTAAAATTTTGGAAGCTCACCATGTACGAGGCTCATATATCAATGCTTGTGAAGGTTCCATTAAGGCATGGAAATAGTGCAACCTTTCGAAAAATTATTTTCAAGCCTTGTGGGTGGTGAGCCATTCTGAATCCCTGATCTACATTCACTTAATTGGATATTGTTCTTAGTTCTCAGGACAACAAACTTTATTTGGCATGGACACTGAATGACCAACAGCAAAAAGACAGACTAAGAATTTAATTTACATTGCCATTTCTTAATGGAATGGATACATTTTTATATTCTCATTGATGAGACATATTTCACAGCCTCCACGTGTGAAATCATCAATTTCAGTGTCACAGACTCCATTTTCACATTGCATCATTATAATTTTTTCCATATAAATCAACAGTCGTGGAACACCAATTAGTTGCAATCAGCTTTCTAAACCTGTTATTGATTGTGCTGTATATTGCAATAGATAACATTCTATGTGCCTTTTTCTTCAAATATCATGTCAAAAGCAATTCTTGTGAGGTTTAAATTGCTCTATTTCATTCTTTACATGCTTAAACACTGTCATCTAGGACAGCTGGGATCAACAAGGATTCCAACACCAGGAATCTATGAATACAATAGTTTTTATTTAGGCAAAAGTACAGAAACTGGGCCAACTGTGGGATTCTTCCCAAGGACAATGGCAAACTAAAGTGTTGTCAGGATGGTTTTTCTCAAGTCATGACCTCTCCGGTTGACCAAGTCGGGCCCAACATCTCCAGGCAATGTAGTCATTGTGGCCTTGTGAAAAGACCTCACAGGTCTCTCGGTAAAAAGGGCTTTGCTACTCCTATGCTGCTTTTTCAGGAACTCTTGATTTGAGTTTACCGGGGTACAATACCCCATGACCAACCAGTATTCACAAGTTCTCAAGGAGTTGTGTCAGAGGTCATTGAGGGTAGGTAGCCAGGCAGGGCACGATTAGAGGGATGGACAGTGGAATTGTTCCAATGGGAATCTCAGATGTAAAGGGTCTGGCATCCTCTCTGTACCATCTCTGCCATCCCTGGCTCCCTCTTGAACCTTCTAGCACCACTTTTTCCTTCCTGGGTCCGGCCTAGTCACCTGAAACCCTCCTTAAAAAACGATCTGTCCCTCTTTACCTTTCCCAGTCCTTCTGGTCCCCTCTCCTGCTCTACAACCTACTCTTTAATCTCATTTGAAGCAGTGAAAGTGACCGAGGTGGTATTGTCTCTGTAGCTATCAGGAACTTTTTCTTCCAGTCTTTCTTGCCACTGGAAGCTCTTCCACCCCTTCCTTGCTTTTAACTTTGGGAACCATCTTTCATCCTATTGTTACTCCAGCCACTACCCCTTACTTTTCAGCAGTCACTACCAACTCCGCACCACATGTTACCATCTCCTTTTCTTCTGTACTACATTCTCAAGTATTCAGAACTACCGCTTACTCTCCTTTTGTCCCAAGCCAGCTCATCCCTACGTGTTACTTCTTCAGTCAACTCAATACTACCACCACCTCCTGATGTTGTTACTAACACTTCCTCTCTAAATATTACCACCTCTGTGACTCTACTATATCCACCACCAGACAGCAACAGTATCACATCATCTATCCATGTGTCCGCCACCTGCATCCTAGATGTTCCTACCACTACTAAATGACCCCTACTACATCCTCCTGATGTTGTTATCACCATCTCTACTCCAGATTTCATCACACTTTTGATTCCTCTATAACCACCTCCATCTAGCACCACTACAACCTCTCCCTCTTCATCTCTTACCACCTCCTTCCCTTATCTAGGTGTCACCATCTCCTCCTCCTCTTCACTTCTGGTGCTACCACTCAAACTTCTCTAGTTTTCTGGTCTCCCATCCCCAATTGCTCCTGCTCTTACACCCCACACATAGCACAACTGGGATTGGGTCCATTTGTACAGCTTCCCCATTACTCCGGGATTGAACTTTTACTGAGGATTTGCACTTGGGAGTAATAATTGTGGTAGGCCTGCAATTGGCTAGCTTCCATTAGCTCAACTGAGGCTGCTCTGCGCTCAGTGGGTTGAACCAGACCTTTATCTGGCTTTTCCACCAACTTGTATTTGAGATTTTCTCCTCTCATCCTCTCCCCTTTAAAGCTCAGTGGGTTGGACCCACTGCGCTCAGTGGGTTGGATCAGACCTTTATCTGGCTTGTCCACCAACTTGTATTTGAGATTTCCTCCTCTCATCCTCTCCCCTCTAAAGCTACCTGCACAGAGCTGAGGGATGTGGTGTGTATTTGCAGTACTGATGATGTTGAGTGAGTGAGGACAATTATAGTTTGCTTCCTGCAGGCGAGATTCACTGGCTTGGGAATAACGAAGTTGTATAATTGCTCTCCAAGTTAGTTTCCCCATGTTCCCGGTACCACAGACTGGAAACATTGTTTTAGGGGAACATAAGTGTTCCATGCAGACCCACTGTAATTCCTTTGCTGTGCCACGTGAACCGTTGACAGTAGCAATGAACACGCTACCTTCATCGTTCATGCAGAAAGGTTTTCTCTTCAAGGGAAAGCTGTCCTTGCCAGTTTTGGAGACTTGAGCTTTGGACCCTAACAATTTGGTAGGGTGAGAAACTAGATTCCATTGGCTTTCAGATTATTGCACCAATGTGTGTCAGTGTCTAAGCTTTTAGGGCTAGTTGTCAGTAAATGGCCAGTGGCGTGGTTCAGGTCTAGACCCCCCAGACTAAGCAGTGCTGAGGCAGTGTGACCATCATCTGTAATGTGCCAGGCCAAGGTGACCCATGGATCCTCCCCTGCCACACTGGTCCCAACATACACTGGCCTGTACAGCCACCACACCCCTTGGGTCACTGCACTCATGAGTTCTAAAACCAGGCAGGGGACTTTGTCACAACACAAAGCCTCATGGATGTGCCTATTAGTAGATTGAGTATATGTTGGTCAAGAACACTGTGTCTATGCCTTTCCCTTTCACATGTTCATAATATGATGTTATGAAAATGATCACTCCACAAACAGGATTTCTTGGTGGCACCCTAACTGCCCTTTCTTTGGTACACATAAATCTTCTCACAGTGGTATGTTTTGGAGGACCCAAGGTGCAACTAAGGGGTTGAAGGGTGCAGGTATGAGCTATATCCTAATTGATGGTGACACCTGGATGTGTGCTTTATCTAGAGAGGATAACATAAGATCAATTAGATGATTGCATTGGGATAATGGGAGAGCTGCTGGTCAGGGGGGAGGAAAGGAAGGGGTTTGTTGTGGGCCGTGTAGTGAGCTTGATGCAGCTCTGCATTGGTTAAGGTGATGAGAGTGTTGATAGTAGGAGTGCATCGAATAGTTAATTTACTATTCGTTCGAATACTAAATAGTCGGTCCAGCTATTCATCCGGAGCCAAATAGTGAGCCATATAGTTATTTTTTTTTTAAGGTAAACATGTTCTAGGACATAAAACCCCATTTCAATGAATAGGAGGCATTTTATTGCATGGGTATTCATGTTTATTAAATGTACACATATCTCTGTAAGCTTATTAAATAGATAAAAATTAGTTTTTAGGTGAAAGTGTGCCACATCTTTTGGCCAGTGTTGCTGAATAGATATTCTTTACATTGTACAATATGCATTTACATTTTATCCCAAAACTCCCTCTTGGGTACTATTCAAATAGTTTGTCACAAAGGAAATGAGTTTCCATTTGCAACTGTAGGCCCAGTCTGACCCTGGCCCTCACCGTGTTGGAGGGGTTTGGGGGGCACTTTATCATATCGTGAGGCAGCCGGGGAGAGAAGCCCTTCAGCAGCCACGTTTGGCTGGGGGTGGTGTTGGGCACGCTCCCGAACACTGGAGCAGCCACCTTCATCATAAAATAAATGTCAGGCCACTGGCTTTGGACTGGTGGCCGCACCTTAACTGTGGGAGCGGGCGGAAGCGGAGGGGGCAATCAATATATGGTGAGGCTGCAGGGTTGATGAACACCCCAGCAGCTTCACCCACTGGTCCTGACCCATAGGGCAATAGGTCAATGTCAAACCAAAAACACAAAATGCTAGTGTGGGCCAATGTTTAGGTCAAAATGGGCCACTGTTTTGACTAGTGTTGCTGAATAAATACTATTTACATTGAACAATTTGCATTACATTTTATCCAAAAACTCCCCCTTGGGTAATATTGAAATATCTTGTCACAAAAGGAATGAGTGGGGAGGGGATCCATCTATGCATGAAGAGGTTGTGGGGCACTTGCAAATTTGTAGGCTGTTGGGGAAGCAAAGTCCCCCAGTGGCCTCGTGAGTCTGTGGGCTGCTCCCGGACAGTGGAGCAGCCCCTTTATCATAAAATAAATTTCAGGCCACCGGCCTTGCTCGGGTGGCCTGACTGAAAACCTGGGGGGTACAATCTATGCATGGCAAGGCCACGGGGGTGGCGAACACCCCGGCGGCCTCACCATGCATTGGAAGCGTTGTGGAGGGCAATTTACAAATTTCGAGGCTGCTGAGGAACAAAGTCCCCCCCCGGCTGCCTTGGAAGTCTGGGGCCACTACCAGACAGTGGGGTGGCCTCCTTTATCATAAAATAATTGTCGGGCCACCGGCTTTGAACTGGTGGGCTGAATGAGGGGGGGCATGGCAAGACCCCAGCTGACTCACCGTGAGTTGGGGAGTGGTGGGGGGCACTTTGCAAATTTGAAGGCCGCCGGGGGAGGAAGTCCCCTCGTGGCCTTGTGAGTCTGGGGGCTGCTCCCAGACAGTGGAGCAGCCCCTTTTATCATAAAATAATTGTCAGCCTTGCACCGGTGGCCTGACTGGAAGCAATGGTGGGCATTATAGTGAGGCTGTGCAGATGCGGAACACCCCAGTAGCCTCACTGTGTGTTGGGAGGGCTTACCTGGTAAGCAGTCGCTGGCTTTGTGGGTACTACGTCTGCTGGTCTGTTGGCATAGGAAAGGAGGGAAGGGAAGAACAGTTCCCTTCCCTCACTTCCCATTTCAATGTGCAGAGGCTGATTCCTTTGTGGTCAGGCTGAAGTAGCCAATAGGCAAACATCTTTATTTATTTTATTTTATTTATTTATTTTTCATTTTTAAAGTGCTCACACACCTCGGAGAAGCAGAACCTGCAAGGAGACAAAAGGAACATCATTAGCAGCAGCATCTTACCTGCAGTCTTCATCTATAAACACTTGCAGCTACTGAGAACAGCTTCCTCGAATCTACACGCCTCCCGGACAGAACGACCTGAAGGAGGCAGATAGAGGCAACATTAAAGAAAGCAGTAGAGACATTTACAAATTACGAACTGATCAAAAGGCTTACCTGGCTGGTCGCCTCTCGGCTGGCACCACTCCGGACATTCCACTCGCACTGAAGAACACCGCGACCTACAAGGAAGGAAAACACAGGTTAGCAAAAGCAAGACTTCGGAGCACTGCGCATAGCGCTTACTTACATCATCATAGCGCTCTTAATGCGCCATCATTTACCAGCGGGGCTCAACCAAGCCAGTTCGCCGCGCTGAAGCTCCGCATACCTAAGGGAGAAAAAAGAGACATTTTAAACATAAAAAGGCATGCAGGATAGCAACAAAACTAAAGAACAGCAATAAGACCTACCTGAACAATATCAAACGGGCCAGCGTCAGTGAAGTAACTGGACCGCACTCGCCCATGAAAGACAACACGCCTCTGCAAAGAAGGCAGGACGGAGAGCACACCTAATTCTACCACAAGGCAGAACCTTCCCTGCAGACCACATCAGGGCACGGCTGAGAAGCATACCAGCGGGTAACCTGGCTAGGTGGCATCCCTGTGGATACCAGGTGAGCGTAACACTTCCCTCCACTACAGTTCTCCTCCAACAATTAACCATCTAGCCTTGCCTTTCAACATCCTGCACACTACCCCAGTCAAGCACTCCCAGCCGAAACCCATCAGACAAACCTTCAGGTCCTTCAAGAACCTCTCCTGGTGGAAGCCCTCACAGAAGACCTTGCCACCCTCCAAGCACCCACAACCAAACTGCCACTCTCTATTGGAAGCACTAAATGCCACCTTCTCAGCCTGAATCAACGAACATGCGCCTCTGAAACAACTCACCTGCAAATTGAAACCATAAGCACCCTAGTACATGCAAGAACTCCACCTCAGAAATAGAGTCATCAGGAAACAAGAGAAAACCTGGCACTGGTCCATGACTGCATCTAACCTGGCGCTTCTCTTGGAACTCAGAGCAACCCGCTGACAAATAATCAACACAGGCAAGGCCTCCTACTATCAAAGTATCATAGCAGAAGCCGAGAAACAAAGAAGATCCCTCTTCAAAGCTGTCAAGTACAGCTCAACCCGCTAGCCAAACCGACCAACCACACTCTATTAAAAAATCTACCACCATCAACATCTTCTTCATCGACAAAATCAGCAAGATCCACTGGCACGTAGACACCAGCTCTGCATCCACAGACCCACCTCATGTTCCTCCTTGCGAAATCTCCTCACCCTGGACAACATTCATGACACTCTCCACAGAGGACCTGGTAGAAACCCTGGCTGGCCTTAAAGCCACATTGTATACAGACAACATCTTCCCAGCATTCATCCTAAGAACTTCCCTACAGAAGCTCTCCTCCCTACTTGGAGATCATCAACAGCTCCCTAACTCAAGGAACCTACCCATCGACCCTAAAAACAGGGCACATCCTCCGTCTACTAAAGAAACCCACTCTGGATCCCGACAACCTAGGTAACTATCGCCCTTTCACCCATTTTCCCTTCCTACGTAAGAACATCTAGAAAGCAGTAAGCCCACAACTGCAGCAAAACATTGACACCAACAGTCTCCTCAGACCCAGATGCAGCACAGAGACAGCAAACATACAGGTGCTCAACAACACCCTCAACATCCTTGACAATGGTCACCCATTCCTCCTGGTTCTACTCGACATCTCAGACGCTTTCGACACAATAGACCACCAGGCGTTTATGGACACCCTACATCAGCGCATGGGGATCAGCAAACATGTCTTACACTGGTTCAAGTCCTAACTCGCTAACCACTAGCAGTTTGTTCCGATGTACTCCTCTAATTTGCCGATGCTACCCACCACCTGTGGAGTCCTGCAGGGTTCCGTCCCCACCCCAGTGATCTTAAATCTATACATGGAGCAGCTGGGAACCCTCCTAGCCACACACAAAATCTACATCTACCAATACACTGATGACACACAGCTATACCTCAAGATTGACTCCCTCAAGGACATCCATAGGCTCAAAACCTGCCTCTTGCTGATCCAGTCTTGGATGTCCAGTGCATAATTGAAGCTCAACCCCTCCAAGATTGAATTCCTACTCCTCACCAACAGCACTGAACACCCAGACATACAGACCTGGCTACATGAACTCTGAGGGCTTCACACATGAGCCCACCTCCTGCGCCAAGTCCCTCTCCTTCAAGACACACACCGCTAAGAAAACTCTGGCAGCTTAGTATCAGCTCTCCCACCTGGGGAAAGTCAAGCCCTTCCACCCGCTGGACAGCTTTATATCCACCATTTCAGCACTGTCCTATCCAACCTGGATTGGGACAATGCCCTTCTTGAAGGCCTCCCATCATCCTCCCCTGTTCCCCTGAGAAGATTCCTACATGCGGCTGCATGCCTCATCAAGGGTCTGTGCATATGTAACCACATTACCACAGACCTCATCAACCTTCACTGGCTTCCACTGCATGCACAAATCACCTTCAAGACTTTCTGTGTCATCTATAAGGCAGTCACCCTCAAGTCATCCAGCTACCTAGTGGAGAAACTCAGCATCTCCAGTAGACAGCGCACCACCAGAAGCCAGGACACGTGAAGACTTGAAATTCCTCACTGCAAAAAGGAAAATACCAGAAAACAAATCTTCGCTGTCTACACCCAAGACAATGAAAGCTTCTCCCTGTCAGCATCAGACTCGCCACACATTTCTCCAATTCAGAACATAACTCAAGACCCACCTTTTCAAGGAGCCTTGCCCTTTCCTCTCCTACCCACCAAACCGTACAGCTGTACCCCTCCTCTGTGCCCATCTGTGTCCCACGCCCCGCTGTATATCTGTTCTGTTGTTGCCTTTGTAAAGCGCCCAGTTATGTATCTGTATTGTTGTAAACCTCTGTAAAACACTCCGTTGCTTCTCGAAGCTAGGTACGCACTCAATAAATACAATAATAATAATAATACAAATAATAATAATAAAATGGAGAGGTCTATTCCTCACAAGAGTGATTGGATAACTTGCCAATTCATTGATGAGCAAAGTAGGGTTAGTTTTAAAGTCTCTGCAGCAAGGGATATATCCAGGGCACCTGAAATTCAAAGGTATTCATATTTCAAAAATTTAAGTAATTAAATAAAATACAAGAGCAAGTTGTGCACCCCTCTCAATATATATATATTAAGAAATAAATGTGCTATCAGAGTAACTGGATATGCAAATAGTCAAATATTTAGTGACTGAACTTTAAGGATTTCGTAGGGTTTCCCCAGAACTTTGACGTAAGGACTTTGACTAGAAAATATTTTGTTTTCAGGGCATGTAGGTGGAGAAGATGAGATAGAGATGCACAAATGATGTTGTGGATGTACCCAGTCATATGATGACAGTCATCAGTCAAGGCACATTTTGGCAGAAAGTGACTAGAACTGCTTAATAGACACTATAATATCCAAGAGTGGATTTGTGCAGTGCAAGCAGTACTTAAAAAAAAAATTGCACATTCTTGCATGGCATTGACTCACAAGTACAATGTCATGCCATCTCATCATCCTCACTTCTGGTGACCTGCTGGAGATTCTCAGGTGTACTCAAAGAAAGCATATAGAGAGTTTTAGCTTTTAACTCTGACAAAAGCGTGCAAGACAATGCATCTTATAAAGTGCACCCCAAAGATTTACATGACAAGGTCTATTAAGATATCAATGGCTCTTAACATACCCCTATATCTTCTACAGCCTAAAATAGATTATCTAAGCCCTCTCTACCCTCTTTTGTGCCTCATTGGTTTCTCCTTGGATCCTTTTGTAATGCACACATCAAAAGGCCATTGAGAACCCCTTAGATAATTCACAGATGCATGAGGTTCCCCAATCATATTGAATTCCCTATGAGGTTTGACTGCTGATGTAACTACTGTATCTTGATGTTGTCAGCTCCTATGGCTTTTCAGTTAGAGACCGGAAAGTTTGTTTCGGGGGTGAATGCAGGATCTAAGGAGATACTAGAGATATCTATGAAAACACGTAATCAGAACCGTAGTTAATGTGTCACAAGCCATATATACTTTAGCTGGACCACCACCCTGAGTGTCTTGTTTATCTTACATGAGGTCCCCAGTATGTGCCCCAATGAATGCTCCAAAAATAGCAGGGCTCAAGTCGAGGGTACACGCGGGGGGACGGAGTCCACCCACCTTTTTCAGAGGGTGGACTCAGTCCCCCCCAGCTAAAATGTGAAACTTTGAAAGTCCTCTGAATTTTTGCATTAAAGCATAACTCAGGGATCAAACCACAGTCATCAGGTTTGTAGGCCGGACCCTTCACCACTGCACTATAAAACCTGATGAAAAAAAAAAAATACAACTAACGGTGAAATGTCCCATTTCGGTACTGCAGGTCCTAGGGTAAACATTTGTATTGTTTCTTGGAGTTGAACACATGCACACCTTTAAACTATTTCAAAAACACTATTAGAAGAAAATATCCTCTATGGTTTTGTGTGTGTGTTGATTTTATGAAAGGCAAATGCTATTCGTCATGTTCAATTTGGGTATTTATGCAAAGTCAATTCAATGAAATGTGCATATTTCACCTTGATATTCTAGTTTGTGGCAATTGTCACATCCCATTGCATTTGTTGATGAGTCACCCTGCTTACATTTTTAGGACTTGACCCCTGAAAAATAGTTATAATAGATCAGGTCAGTCACTTTTCATCGTGGGCTCAACCATTTTTCCCAATAGATTGCTCACTAGAAGTACGTAACTCCAACTAGATAAAGTGTCAGGATATTGGATGGTTAGAGATACAACCAAGAACATCATTTCAAAATGATAGCTCAACACCAAAAGCCAAATGCTGCATGAAAAAGCCAATGGGCCGGAGAGTCACTATTCCTGCTACTGACAGCAACTTTGATCATTTCACATGTCAAGAAAAGCATGTTTAAAACTGAAGAAATAAGAGTGCATCTAGTAAAGAGGAAATGAAAGAAAACGAAAGTACATTATCTCGTAATGAACCAGCAACATTAAAAAGTGCCTGGAAGAAAATTCAATTGACACAGCCTGAAAAGAGGTTTAGGCTCCAAGTTTTAACAAAGATTAACTAACAATCCAAGTGATAATGAATCTGTTGTGGGTCATCAACCTCCTTGGAATCCACTCTAAAATGACAAAATCTCCCCATGTATCCATTAATACAGAGGGGCAATAAAGGATGTACATTATAGGAGGGTTGATTAATCTGCTCAACCAATGTACACTTGAGTTCAATTTGGGGCATCATGATCTTATTTAACCGCTAACTGCTCAGACCCCATTGGCTATATTTGGACTGAAAATACAAAGAAAAATACAATGTGTAACACATAGAAAGCACTCCAATCACTGAAAGGTTTGTCACTTCAACCTTCAATTCAATGTAAAGAACATGGTACACAATTAGAGAAGTAGCCAGAATGACTAGACAATTAGAGTTGTCTCTCCATCAGTGGCAACCTCATCAAAATTGAATTGGAACTTGAAAAAAACGCAATCAGAACCTGTGAGTATGCATTCAGCCCACACATATTGATTAACCCAAGTGAAGATGGATACGTTTCTGAGGGAAGTCGAAAAAGAGCTAAACTTTCAGAACTGTCCCATGTTTCAGTTGGCCACAACACAATGCATGCACTACTACATGGAGCTATGGAGGAGGAGGATAAGGAGAACATGACAAAATCCACCCACATTGGTTACAGAGATAGATAACCCCGCAAATCTTGCATGACCTACCATGGACAATGGAGGGACTCTTAGGGGGCAAACATCATAATCAAAGCCCCAATCGAAGGTCACATATAATGAGTAATGGCACAGACTGACTATTTCACAGGTTAAAGAAGGGGCAGGACTATTGTTGGCACCTAAGGTTGGACTGAAAGTGAGGGTAGGCCTTGCAAGAAGTAAAATACATAGCTAGTGATATCCTGCATGCCAAAAGTGGATGAAAGGTAGATTAAAATAAGAGAAAGGTTGAGGAAATTAAGTCAGTCACCACTAAAAAAACATTCCCCATTAGAAGATTGCTATGACCTATGCACAAGAATAAAGATCTAACTTGGCCACCTGGATGCTTAAATTGGCAGTTTAGTTTAAAAACACCAAACCTGCTGCAAAAAAAGATGTATAGTTATAGTATTGAGATCTTATTAGAAAGGGATCTAAACGTCTGATGGCACACTAATCACTGACATTGAATATGCAGAAAAAAGCTCTGGCAAATACCAAAAGGAGAATTAGTAGGTACCACTATAAGTGAGCCCAATGTAGACTATAGGAAGAGTGAAGCCTCTTGCTTTATAGACTCACACTACAGCAGTGAAGGGATGGAGTGCACAGTTAAACACTCTTAAACGAGAGAAGGGGTACATATCACCCAAAAAGGCAGTTGAGTGTCATCCTTGGCCCCAGGAAGACATAATAAACAATTAAGGAGAGAGTTGGATTCACTTATGGAAACTCTGTAGTTGAAGCAGTTAATTACTCTGTTCACACTAGCTGAAGGGTCCATTCAATATATACAACATGTGAAATGGGGTTGGAGGGCACTGTCCTCAGAGGAACCGCAAGCCACCTGGAATCACCTCAGTTCACCAATCAAATACAAGAACCCCAAAACACAGTGCAAGATGTCAGAGAAAATAAGTAACGAATGCAATGCCGGTCCTTCAGAGTGGGTTCCAGTATCCACTTATGAAAACCAAGCATAACATTAAGAGCAGAGAATTATTAGTCTAATAATCACACGGACATGCTTGAGGGCTGTATTTGAATGTGTGCAGTGGAATGGACCCATTGGAGACATGAAGATATTTATGGGATCTCAAGACAAGCAGCATTTCAAACTGATAGTTTGTAATCTATGCAGAGGATCATGAATACTTGCACAGTGCCAAAGCAGGGATATTGGGCATTCTGATGTGGATGGTTTCTTCTGGAATCATCCCTTCTCTGTCCATTATTGTGGGGTGATTTGTTTCTATATGTGAGTGTTTGCTACCATGCCTGTACAAGGGCTTTAGAGAACAGAAGACTGCTGGTATCCACAAAAACCTAACTCATGGATTCAGTGTAACCAGTAAAGGAATATTCTGGTATTTTTCGGACATGAATCAGTAGATATAATATTATTAAATTACATAAATGCTCTCATGAAGAGAGGCATAACAAAGCCAACTTTCATTTATGCCCAGCATGTATGCATCAGAGATGGGAGCTGGGATTATGGGTGACTTCTGCCTTGTCCATGTCCATTGTAGGTCATCCAGCAGCTCTCAGTCTGTGTGACTAGAAGGTGTTTCAGGGATTGACATATTCAGTGACAGAAGGGTTGACGATATTGTTCTTTTGGTAACATGGGTGCTTGATAAGGGGAATTTTCAAAAATGAATTGCCTACTGAAAAATGGGTTACGTGTTAAGTTCTCCACACTGAGACTGGCACCCAGCTGATTAAAATGATTGGAAGGACATTTATGGTGTTTGGCACTTGGTCTACTGACCTCAGTACTGATAGAGGAAATCAGATGTGAGTTTAGCTTAACTTCCTTTTACACACTTTGGAGAAACTAAAGCAGAATAATTTGCTCATGAAAATTATTTTGGATGAAGGAAAGGAAAACTCCTTATTAAGCCTATTTGCAGGTATGCTTAAAAGTACTACTGGAATGAATGCCATTCCTTCTGAACTTTTAAGGTCTTGCAAGAAACTACAGAAAGATATAAACTAGTCACCAGAAGAGCCTTTTAACTATGCTATAGATAGGAAAACTATTACCAAAAAGGCTACGAATGGGATTACTCCAACAATTTGGAATGCCTGGGACTAAACCAATACCTAGAGGCTACATCAGGCAGGAGTTACCCTTCAATTCCCCTTTTCAGTACATTGTGAATCTTAAGGGCTAGCGGGTGCAAATGTTTCTTATGACTAGAAACAAGGAAACGTACCCCGACACGAAAAATTTAAGTTAACAGAAACACATCATATACTTTTTTGTCATATGCGGCGGAGACCGGTCAATTAAATGCCAACCTATTATGTTCTATGCTGAAAAATATAGGCGGAAAACTACTCCAGGATGTAATTGATATGTTCATAAAGAAATCGTGACCAACTTGTACATTTTCCTTTTTTGAAATCCTGTAATATTCAGGTATTGTATTGTATTTTATTTTACAAAAAATAAAATCACTTACATATCTAACTGTCAAAACAATGATCATCAGACATATTTAATTCACAGAAAAGATAATAATGCATGCATCCAATAAAACATACAATATAACGAATTGGTCATGATTGGCTCTTTGTGTTGAATTCACAAAAAGGAACAAGAGAAAGAAAAGGAATAAAGTAGAAGTAAAGGGAAATAGAAAGACAAACAGCTGCTAATTAAATTATTAAGCAAAGTCCTAATATCACAGTCCTTAATCTCAAGTAAGTTTAAAAAAAGTCCTAATCATGAGCCAGGGGTCTATGTAATGCTACAGTTACATGTGCAGATAACCGTAGAGCCTCATTCCTGGGGCTTTACGTTTCAGTGGCAGAGAAAAATCCAGATGCCCCTTTCCTCAGGACCAAACAGAGTCCAACGACACCTGAAGACCCCGAAGACCAAAAAAGGACTGGAAAAAAAGTGTCAAGAGTCAGTAATTTGGAAAATTAAATTGGCAATAAAAGACAACACTGGCCTGGGTGGTCGTGTCAGAACGGCCTACACTCCCAGACCCCGAGTTTGTAATAGGTATTTCAACAGACATGCGCTTGAAAAGAGTTTAAAAAAAAGAAGCAAAGAGAGAGACACCATCACCAAAGTTCAAATTAAAATTAATATTAAGAATTCAGGGACTCCATAAAGTGGGCAGAAGAATGCGTGTCCATTCTACAAGTTCCCATCTTGTGATTGGGGGAAAAGAGGGATAGGGCTTGTCTAAGCCGTGGGCATCCCAGTGGAAGGATATCTTAGGTCAAGGAGTGTAGATTCACTTACCTGCATTGAGTCTGTTCTGATATTATAAGAGACCCCTCGATTTTTTCCCTATGGGGGACAGGCACACAGAATCAAGGCTCCTCCACCACAGATGAACTACTTAAACTTAGATGAAGGGCTTTCGGACAGAGCTACACAGCCACTTCCTTAGAGAATACATGAAATCCAACATTATCCCAGCAGGGTTGGTGGTACATAATGAACCGTGCCTCTTGATAGAGGATGAGGCTAACAAAACCAACTTAAGCTATATAAATACAAAGTGCAGCATGGATTTAATGGTACTCAGAATCTCAACAGCCCAAAGAATTGGGGCAATGCTTCAGGAGGCACTCAACATAGTAGAGGCTAAATTCCACAGCAATACAGCTCTAATCAATGCGGAGGAGAAACTAAGAGAAATTGCGAAACAATTTGAGGACCTTAAATCTAATATACTAACTAGGAAAACCAAAAAACTGAATAAGGATATACAGGATTTCAAAGATGCAAAAATCTATGCATGTCTAACGGCTAATTTCTTGGAAAATACGTATCCCGAGAAAACACAATATACACCCAATAGCTGAAGGGGAGGCAAAAGATGGGTCACTTTCTCTAATACAAGTTGTGACTCAACAGGGACTATCCCTATGACTATAGTTACGAACAGTTCCAACGCAGACAAGAACAAAGACCTTTTTTAGGCAAAGATTATCCCAGAGACCATACATGGGACACGTTCTACCCATGGAGCATCAGGACAAGGCAAGCACACCGGAGGTGGTCACACAACAGATAGATAACAGGTGGGCGAGAAATCTTGACAATGACCGTAAAGAGGAAATCCTGGCATTCAACCTTTCAGAGATCACATGGTCACCCACACAACTTCAAGTTCTCTCGAAAGGACTATCCTTTGTCCCCACTAACCAGACAAATTGGTTCACATCAGAGCTCGAGATGAAACACTTCATTAGGAAACTGAGACTACAATGCTTTTTTAAAGACCATGGGCCTCATTATGACTCAGGCGGTATGGGGTTTACGGCGGCGTAAACAGCGCCGACCCTTACCGCCTGATTCCGAGGTCCCTTAGCGCCATGGAGGTTTTAACAGGTGTTAAAATCCATGGCGCTAAGGGACCTTGATGTTAAATACGCCACCGTAATTTACGGTGGCGTAATTAACGCCTTCCCCACTCCCATTATGCCCTATGGGGCAAAAATGGGAATGGGGAAGGGTAAATGGGGATTGGGGACTTACCGCCCCGCCAAACTCGGAATGGGGCGGTAAGTCCGCCAACCACCATGGCGTAAACATAGTTTACGCCATGGTGGTAAAGTTACGACCCAGGCGGTAACTTACCGCCTGGGTCGTAATGAGGCCCCATGACCCTGGTGAAGACACAGAGGATACTGGGTGATGTATCCCATAAATCTTTTCACCAACGGACAACCAAACTATCCACGCTATCTACAGACAGTAGATTAATGATCAAACCAGCATATACAGGTCGTGGGATATTTGTTTTCAATAATTCCCAACACAATGACATGGTCTCTGAACTATTAAATGATGAAAACAGCTACCATACTCTCAGACGAGATTCCTCACCTGAAATTAGACAATACATTTTGGAAGCAACCCAATTTGGAGTGGACAGGGGCTGGATTACGAAAAAAGGAATTTAAGTATTTGAATTACTCAGAACAAAGAACCCCACATTTCTATGCCTTCCTCAGATACATAAAGATACCACTCAACCACCAAGTCGCCCTACAGTGTCAGGCTGTGGCTCAGTTTTGGAGGCCATGTGCTGGGGTCAATGGGAGTCTCACAGCTCCAGCTGTGTAGACCCATTCAGGAGGATAGCAGGACCTCCAGACCCTCACATGGACAACCATGGCCTGGCACTCTCTCTCCTGCACCATACAACGCCTGGCACCTGGGCCTCCAGCTCCCTTCTCTCCAGCTCATCCCTCATTTCTCAATGCAGCATGCATTTTTATAGTCATCAGGTGTGTTAAGTGACTCCAGGTGTGGGTCATTGCATTTAATTGCAAAACTATGGAGACCTTCATTATGTGGACATGCCTGGTTGTTCCACTGGTATGCCCCCATAGTCCTCTTCTTCATCTCATTAACAGAGTGGTGTTTGGTACTGTCTGATTTGATAAAAGGAGCATGCATACCTCTGTTTTCTCTCTGATATTGTGGATCTAATGGGGATGCTTTCCTCCTATTTGGTCTCGTCCTTGTCCCAGTACTAAGCTAGTGTTTCCTGAGGACAGTTTGAAGGAAATAAGAGGGAAGGGGCTGACAGTAGCCTACAAAGGCTTGAGGGATAGAGAGTTCATTCTGAACAGGGAAAGGTGGCTAGCATGTTTCACCTAAGAACATCCTCTCCCTACTCCCCAAATTCACTCCACCCAGGTGATCCTCCCTCGCATATCCACCCCCAGCGTCAGGATCCAAAAGCAATTGCCTTTCCCTTGCAAAATAGCACCCATTTGCCCCCAAAGAAGGCAAAACAACATTCTGCCACCTTACTTTTTTTTAGGGTGGCAGTCTGTTTGGCCCCTGGGAAGCAGAAAGGATCTGCCCCTGATTGGGGGATTCCTGAGGGGGCTGGCCCTACAGGAATAGGGCCAGTGCCCTGATGCCCGCAAGTGTGCCCCTGGCAAATTTGCCCTATGTTTTTTTTGCATTCCTTGGACGTAACATTGGTACAAAATGAGGCAAAACAACATTAGGCCATCTTACTACATTTTATATGATGGGTGCAGGAGGCTATTTTGCAAGGGGGGCGCCCACCCCCAAAATCCATTCTCTGCTGGTCCAGTGGGATTGTTGGCTGAGGATTGAACGATCCTCAACCAGCAATCTGCTTGGGGGAGGCTTAGGAGAATCCCCACTACCTTTCAAGTCTGCCACTGAGATGTGTGCATGGAAATGGTGAAACTAACCTTTAAGGGAACCAGAAGTCTTTTGAATTTAAACAGATATTCTGAAGGTATACAAAGTATCCAAGGTATGACCAGAGACTCCCCTTGGCCAGAACGGATTAGCACCGTAGTCTCTATCACATTTCTGTTGAGAGCTTTCACTCGCAATCTGGTGCCATTACAGAGCTTAGGTGGGTTACGGTTCCTCAATAATGTCACAGGTGCTCCCACTTTGAGAAGAAGTTTGTGTTCGGAAAGACCAGGAGGATTCACTGTGTTGAAGAACTTAACAGGGTTGTGGACTGCATCATCACTTTGAACCACTGAGTTTACAGATTTGTATGCAATTTGGACACCTCCAAAATAATAAATAAGTATTTTATTGTTTACGGCAACCATGCTGTTCTTTGTCATTAAAATGGCATGCTCACATAAGCATTCTGTAGATTTCTCCATTAGATTTTTTATGTCAAGGTATATGTTGGATGTGAGGTCTGCTAGGGAATTGACGCTCTGCCTACGTCGGAAGGGATGGCAATTTTGCTCTCAAATATGGGATACTCTCCATTACCAATTTTAAGAAGCAGTTCGGAAACGTATGTGAATGTTTACTTTTCTAATATTTTCGGTTTGGGAGATATGGGTATCCTTAAAAAAAATTCACTTCCTTTTCCACCTCCCATAACAGGATTTTCAGAAAATGGTAAAACATGTGTTGCTCTATTTTTGAAGAAGAATGTAAATACCAATTTTTCCGTCTGTAACATCGTTGGTTTTTGAGATATAGGTATCCTCCAAGTATCTGTATAAAAACATTCACACTCCCTTTTAATCCTCTTAGGGACAGAATTTCCAAACAACCTTCCTTAGTGGGAGCCTACATCATGGAAACAATGTACCTTCCAAATGTCACGTTCCTAGGTTAAACAATTTGTGCTGGGTGTTGATGAGTCAGTCAAACATTCACCCCCCCTTTTTACCCACTTAGGAATGGATTTTCCAAAAATACTTCCTTAGTGGGTGCCTACGTCATGAAAACAATGTACCTTCCAAATTTCACGTTCCTAGGTTAAACGGTTTTGGCTGGACATTGATGAGTCAGTCAGTCAGTCATGACTTCTTCATTTATATTACAGAGCCTGCGGCAGTTGCTAAGTTGCTCAACCCATAAAGATGAGCACTTTTTGGGCAGCTTATAACTTTGCCCCCTCTGGACCAATCCTCACAAAACTTTGAAAAAAAAGAATATGTATGGCCCCTTCAGATTTATTCTGCGAAGTATGGTGAGGTTTTGTTAAGGGGGGGGGGGAGTTATAAAGGGGGTCCAAAAATGTGTGGTTTTTCCCATAGACGCACTGAAAAGAAAAATGTGCGTACGCCTACAGCCCAAACCGCAGAACGGATTTCCCAAATTTGCTGCAGGAGCGGCAGCTTGGTCCTGAAAGCATGTTTTTTGTAAAAATGGTGTAAATCCGTCCAGTAGTGTTTTTTTTAAACAAACAAAAAATAGGTAAAAAAGAATTTTTGATATCTCGGTTCGTTCCTTGGACTCACTTCCATGTTCAGTCCACGGACGGGCCTCTAGTTGGTCCAGGGGCTGACGTGAGGTCTGCGGACATCGGACGTGCTTGCTGATTGTATGGTCAAAAGCGTGAGGTGCGTCAGATTTTTTAAAATGCCTTCCGTGTTGGATCCACGGCTGCCACTGATGTCCGTGCATAGCACCCTGGGGAAAAAGTTTAGAAAACACATTTTGGGTTATTTGGTTGTGGAAAAAGGGGCAGAGAAGGGTGGGTGAGTGGAAAAAAGATGATATGGGGCTATTCTTGTAGGTTGAAAAAGGTTGGCCGGGTGTCGTAACTATACATGGAGACCGCGGTCAGTGCCTTGAATGGACAGCTAGTGAAAGACCTTTGGAGTTATTTTATAGCTGAAAGAGGGCATAGAAATAGCAGGGAAGTGGATTGAAGGTAATGTGGAGATGTTTTTATAGGTGAAAAAAGGGATTGCAAATGCCGCTGAGTCAGTGGTCAATTCCGGTGACCCCAGACATAATTTTGATTGCAGCGGCTCAGACTGAGTTTTATTAGTTGATGGTGTATGGTACGTACTTGTTATATAGTTAATTGTATTGTAGTAGTTGAGGCCAGTGGCCAGATACTGGGGGGCATGGCCCCAAGAATATGTCCACTGGCCACAACCATCACAGCAGTAATATGTGCATAGTAATTATAGGTAATGTAGTACGAGTATGGCCAGAATCACCATAGTAGTAATATGTGTATAGTAATTATAGGTAATGTAGTGGGATACACAGTGTTGTATTATGGAGGAATGATGTAATTGAACTGTATATAGTACTTACGATTATAGTACAATTGAGGATTATGCTCATAGAATATGTATTTGATTATAATAACTATGGTTATTTAGTTTTATAGCGTTGAGAAGCTGGAATCTCTGGTTTATGTTCTGTGGAAAAAAACAGTACAATTTATTAAGCAGGGTATTTTAAAGCTGTAGTTGTATACAAGTTTACATATATATTTTTGTAGACCCTCATAAACAGTACATTCTAAGTAATATGTTGGGTACAACATTAGTATATGACACACTGCTGTTGTCTTGACATTAAATAATCATTCTGTCATAAAAAAAATCCATACTGGATAAAAAAAATAAAAAATGACAGTTATGTGAGTGTTGGGCTGATAGTATGTTTGTTTGAAGCATTTTGTGATTAAGGGAGGGGGGTGTGACTAGCGGCCATGGTGTAAGGCTGCTTCTTGGTGAGCTC
This sequence comes from Ambystoma mexicanum, assembly GCF_040938575.1. Classification (NCBI taxonomy): domain Eukaryota; kingdom Metazoa; phylum Chordata; class Amphibia; order Caudata; family Ambystomatidae; genus Ambystoma; species Ambystoma mexicanum. Next base: position 382,781,106 of record NC_090922.1, read on the forward strand.
CTGCCTGATCTGGCATTATCCGTGCAAAAAGACAGATTCCTCATTTCAGCATAATTTAAAAATGAACCGGCTATTGCAGAACGACTGGGAGAAGCCTAACAAATTTTGCGATGGACCACTGTAGGGAGCCCAAAATGGCAAGCGCGACAAGGAAGCTGCTAACCCTGAGAGGGGAAGAGCCGGCAGCGTAAAGGAACACCCATGAAGAAAACAAACATTCCAGGAAAAAGGAAATCTACGAGAGGAAGCCTGCCTGTATATCAAGGTGAGCCATGCACACCCTACCATGAGTGCACCATCAAGAATTGTCAGCGTGGAGAACCATCTTAAGACACAGACGTGAGGCCAGCCCAACGCACATCCTGCTGCCACAATATTCACATGAGGAGGCAGGAGAGCTCCCAGCGTACCTACCATACATAGGATGACCAAATACAGAGAGGAATAATTACGCTGAGTCCGCTAATCCGCAGAAGATAGTCAGCTGAGTAGATGAATAATAATGACTTTGGAATAATGCTAAACAGAAGAGGACCTCTGAGCACATTTTAGGAAACCCACCACATGCTCACTGATTCAACCGGAAAGTACTGGAAATAGTTACTGGTGCCTGGGGGATGTAATATGGAAGCAAGTCACCAGAAAACCGACGCATCAGAGGCATCCTCCCTACATCTCCCCAACTACTATAAGCTACATAAGAGGAGCCATGAAGGGGGCTCGGAGACACAACACAACTACATGGTATTCCCTACTTGCTACCGGCCGGTAACACTGCTATGATATTTAGGATCTACGTGCCCCACTGCACCATATAAAGCAAGCTAAATGCCTCATAAGGCAGCCAAATCTAAGAGTAATCAGACAACAATAGACAACTACGCAAAAACCCTGCCAGAAGGATCTCTGAAAAATATGGCGGTGACACATGATAAAGCAAAGGAAGCTGGGGAGACGGGCAACCAAATCCTGCTGGCTATTGCAGAATTGAAGGCTTCATTAGGTTCCAAGATAGATGCCGTTATAGTGGACGTGGGGCTGTTATGCCAGGATTTCGGGAAATTGGGATCCGAAAGGACTACGAACCTGGAAGAGCAACTGACAGAAAACACTGTAATAACCCAGAACAACCATAGCCAAGTCCACATCTTACAACAAAAGGTTAATCTATTGGAAAGCAGGGCTGAGGATGCTGAAGGAAGAGCTCTTAGACAGACCCACAACTTAAATCGAGATTATTTTCTTGCACGACATCGGACCCAGGAAACTTTCACAAGGCTTAACGATAGAGAGGGCACATAGGGCCCTCTTTAGAAAACCACCAGATTGTGACCCTCCACGTCCTATAATAGCAAAGGTCCTAAATTACAAGGACAGGGAGAAGGTCTTATCCTACTCAAGTCAAGTATATATCATACGGAGAGCGTCAGCAAACTTGGCTATGTATCCAGACTACACCTTCCTAGTCCAGAAAAACAGAGCACACTTCTCATCAGCTAAAGCCAGACTCTGCAACGCCTGCTTGAAATACATGTTGATGTATCCAGCTCGACTAAAGGTCCTTTACAAAAACCACACTCTATTCTTTCGACCTCCCTGAAGAGGCACAAGCATGGATGGATAGAGAAAAGATTAGCCCTCTTACAGATGATACTCTCACCCCATCTAAACACAAAGACACTTCTGATGCGGGAGCAGGCACGACCTAGCGACCAGACCAAGGAATGCTGCACTTCAATGCCAATGAATAAGTTGACAAGCACCAGCTAGTGACCCCAAGACAAGCACATCACTGACGTAGTGAGTTGCTTCTAATGATACAGTTATTACCCAGTTTATTCAACAGGCAGGACCCACTTCGGGGATTTAAACATCACTCCCATAGAAGAGAGCCTGTCCCACGGCTGCTGCCAACCTGCCCACATAGCTTCTCTTCCTAGGAAACCTTTTTTTTGTGTCCACCTACTGCGCACAAGCCCTGGGTTCAGGCCCCGAAGGCAGATGCGAGAAGTGGACATGCCTGAGCATGGGCAACAATGCTGGGCAATTGTTATTAGTAGGGGAAGTTGGTGAAGTTAAAAGGGAATTTGTTTTCCCTGTATTAGTCATTGTATACAAAGTCAAATTAAAAATGTTTGCCTATTCTTTAAGTAGTAGAGATGGGGGCTTATCAGTTGGTTCCAGACACAAGTGCCAATCACAGTGTGTAGATAAGAATGGCTAGCGACATAAAACTGCTTACATGGAATGTCTGGGGCTTGAACAATTACGGAAAAAGGAATAGAGTCTATACGTACCTGCGTAGACACAAAAGTGACATAGCCTTACTACAGTAGACCCGCCACACAGCTAAGAAACAAGTGCTTATTGCCAAAGAATTGAGGGTAAGTGTTGTAGGCTCCACATACTCAGCGTATGCTCGTGAGGTAATGACTTGGATCACACCTACAGTACCCTTTAAAGTGACCAAGGTCAACACAGACAATGAGGGCAGAATGGTGCTCATACAAGGGTTCTTAGAAAATGTTGATACCTGTCTAGTGAACACATATGCTCCCAATCATAGCACAGCAGCCTTCTTCCAGATGCTATACCCAAGACTTGACCCATACAGAAATGGTAACATCTTATAGGGAGGGGACTTTAACTGTGTTATGAATCCAGGTATGAACAGGTCAGACATGAAATTCCAAAAACTCACCTGCCAGCCAGTTCCCTGCAAATGCTCTTGACATCATTCTATCTGGTAGATATTTGAAGAACACTCCATCCACACTCCAGACACTACTCACATACCTCCACCCTGCATGCTTTCCAAACCAGGCTTGACTATTTCTTTGTAATGATCTGACAGATGAACTTGTGACAGCAGAATATAAGAGTACTGCCCTATCGCACCATGCCCACCTGTTATTGAAATGACAATACACACCTTTGAGGCCTCTGGTCCCAACGTGGAGCTGAGGAGCGAAAACCCTCGAAGACCCCCCTTTCCGAGATCACATTAAAGACAGTATTACAGAATGTTTTCTACAAAATATTGGCAGTGTTTCAGCGTGGGTCCGCTTTGGGAAGCCTTAAAAGTGTTGATTAGAGGCACTGCAATTGAAAAATCCGGGAGTATTCAAGCCACAATTGGTAGAGAATTTACATCCACAGAAGAGGGACTGAAAAAGTTGACACAATCCCACACAGACCAGAGGCAATGCGTGAACTGCTGGGAGAGGCTGGGCAAGCATAGTTACATCAAATACAGAGAGAGGCAACACGCGGAGGGGAACAAACCAGGTAGACTGCTAGCCTGGTTATACAAGAGCGAAGATCAATGCACACACATCTACTCAATACATACACAACAGGGCACTACATGCAATACCCAAAAGGGAATCAACGCACTCTTTCACAATTTCTACCGTACCTTATAACAAGATAATCCTACAAACACTCATCCAAATATGGAAGAAGTGTTAAGTGAGATACATCTTCCTAGTGTAGTCGAAGCGGCAATCAGTGACTTAGATGCCCCTATAAGGGCAGAAGAACTAATGAATACAATAATATCATTACCTACTGGGAAAACCCTGGGTTCAGATGGTCTGCCTAGTGAGTTTTACAAAGAATTTGCCACAGAACTAGTCCCACACCTTCTGAACACTATGACTGAAGCACATGCCTCTGGCCTCCTCCCAGTCAGATTAAGGGAATCAATAATAATACTCCTTTTGAAACCTAACAAGTCGCCACAAGATTGTTGCTCCTATAGACCCCTGCCAATGCTTAACCAGGACAGCAAAATCCTAACGGCGACGCAAGCCATGGGATTGAATAAAAGAATACATACGCTGGTGCATTCCGACCAAACGGGGTATGTGCCAGGTAGGAATATGTCTTGGAACTTAAGGTGTTTACATCATATTATGTACATCACCACTTCCTAGGAGGCACCATGCACTATTTCAACAACGTGTGCTGTAAAAGTATTTGTTTCCATCAAATGGGAATGGATATACGCTACACTACACAAGTTTGGCTTTGGTCCAAGTTATCTAAGATGGGTGAAGTTAAAATATACCGACCCTGTAGAAAGAGTCAAGACACACAACTAATTCTCAAAACCCTGGGTGCTAGAGAAAGCCACTAGGCAAGGCTGCCCATTATCCCCACTGTTGTATATTCTGGCTATGGAGCCAGTAGGCAGCATACTTAAGGATGGAATACATGGAAGCAGGTATACCAGTGCAGGAACACACCACTTGATATCCATGTATGCCGATGACACACTCATATATGTGACAAATCCGGAAGACAACTTGAAAATTGTACTTGAAGCTCTTTCGCATTTTTCTCAGCTTTCAGGCATCACAATTAGTATGGAAAATTCATCACTGTTCCCATTAGATGGAGAAATCAAAACGCAACAAAATAAGCTCCCAGTACTTGCCCTACAATGGAGTAACGCCTGCGTTCTAATACCTGGGAGTCAATATATATCAGGAACATAACAATAACACCCAAAAAGCCCTTGATGATATACGAAACTCAATGAAGTTCTGGACCAAACTACTCCTCTCATTGATGGGCAGAGCAGCACTGCTAAAAATGGTTGCCCTCCCAAGGCTCCTACATTACTTTGTAAATGTCCCATACAACATATACAAAAATAATGAGCACACTTTTACAGCATGAGTCCTCTTTTTTTAGGGGCCTGTTGGAAAATGACTAAGTACAGAAAGAGCCAAAAAAGAGGGGGTTTCCAACAAACTACCTTATCATATCCTCACCGGAGGTCACACACCTGGTCTCACACCAAATTCATGTATTCACAGACCATCAGTCTTTTAACAAATATAAAGAGATGGCAGGCTCAATTTTAGCAAAAATAACTCATCAATTTATTATATTTTCTAATAAAAACCGACCGTTTGGTCACATTTGCAAAACTCATTATACATAAAAAACACAGCTAAAAGAGACAATTGATCTATAATTTGAATCTTGTGTTGCGTTCACACAATGCTTGATAATCAACAGTAGTGGTGTTAGTAACACATGGGTGACTTTAAATTGGCCAGGTCTTATTTTGCTAAACAGTCCCCAAAATCTTTGTTTCGACGTGCACAAATCCGTTTCCAGCCTTAATGTTTTGATCCCAAACCGACTTATCCTTGATTTTTGTTGATTAGTCGTGTATGTAATGCTTTCTTCAGGACACAATATTCACAAGTACAGAATGTCACACAATCAAATGTGCAATGTCTCGAAGTATCTAAAAAACACAGAACAAACTATATCAATGTATAGAAAGTCTAAAACAGCAAAAAAGAGAGCCTATTGTTATTTGTATACATACATTCATGGCAGAGAACCTATGTTTTACCTCTCTATCTATTTGGGTGGGTATGCTTGCATCAGGGAAACACAACAACAACCATGCGATGACATTAGCTGATTAGTGCAACAAAACCATATCATTTTGCTTGTCATATCACATCAAAGTGATTTTATTTCTTATGGCTCACATTACTAGGACTGCCATTTATTAATATGGGAAGAAAGAACATTAGGTTAGACATACCTATTTTCACTCGCTTGATTGCGAATTCAAACACGTTTTTAAAGGGCTATTTAGGTTTTGTCCTTCAATAGTTCAACTAAACAAAGAAAGGAGAGAAACATGGAACGGTCTTTTACATAATCGCAAGACTCCAAATGGTCTTTACAGAAGGTAGCTATGAAGTATCTACATTTCAAGCTAACAGTACAACGAGTTCCAAATTAATCACACATACCGGCAGTGAATCAATATGCCGGTCTCTGCGTTGCCGCAGCATGGTATCTCTTACGAACACTTGTTTCGTTGCCACTTCAAAAATACTTTTGATGTGCCGTTATAACTTTGTCCTTCAAGGATTAGACTAAAAAAAGGAAAAAAGACAGAACGGTCTTTACAACCAAGAAAGCTCAATGCGATCTAAGCCCATGCATCTTTACACACAGACTGTGAGGTGACCACACTTCACATTTATTCACCTAGCAATACAACAAATTCTAGGTTAATCACACGTACCAGCAGTAGTCCGATTTGCCGGTCTCTGCGTTGCTGCAGTCTAATTTCTCCTATGATACGGGATGTGGGTGTTTATCGCCGCCCGAACCTGGTGTTCGAACAAATGGAGAAAAACACAACCGTGTCGGTTTCTGCATCGGATCCTAACTGTATGCCTGTATGTATTATCGAGCTACCTTGTGATCGCAGTACGTGGCTCGTATCGCCTCGGCATCACTTTCCTTTAGCCTCAGAAGTTTCCACAGGCATCAAAGGAGGACGTGCTACTTCGCTTTGTCGTCATCGCAGCCTTTACGTGTTGTGGTGAGTCACGTGACATGATTTGAAAAACAAAAGAGGAGCTGTAGAGGTCTGCTTTCATTGCAGACATTTTGGAAGGGGCAAAATAGAACGGACTATGCTGCAATATGTAGCAAGTCCAACTTGCAAAAACATAGATCGCTGCATTTACTCCGCATAAATTACTTCTGCAAGGATGGTCCTAATATCATAAATATCTCCCAATAGGTACACCCAAACATTATGTGTGTGTTTATTTATGCAGAAAAAGGCCCCATTCGATATACAAATTTAGACCGTGTTTGACAGAGTCCAAATTGTATATCCATTTCTGTTCCAATTTATGCAATTTCTTGTTACGGTCCCCACCACGTGGGTGATAGTCCATTTTTTGCAACACACACCAGAAGATGCCGTTGTGTGTGTGTTTCATCTTTTTATAATGTTCTGCCAATGGCTTGTCCACCGTGTTATTTTTAATACAACCACGATGTTCTCCAATTCTCGTGCGCATCCGACGTTTAGTTTTACCGATGTATATAAGTCCGCATTGGCATATAATACAATATACAACCCATTTGGTGGCACAATTGCTAAAGGAGTCCAATTTCCAACTTATACTTTTCAAATCAATGGTTTTAATGTTCCTTGTGAATTGACACATGTTACACTTCCCCCACTTAAAATGTCCTATTACCGGTGGAAGTTGCCACAATGTAGGTTGGGCATTTTGACTGATTTTGGACACTGGGTAGGTATGAACCAGTTTGTCTCTGATGTTAGTGAGGCGCTTGAATGCAAAACGAGGAGGAGGAATACTGAAATCTTCTGTGTTGATCATTTTCCAATTAGCTAGAATGGTTTTCCTTAGGTCATTGCTAATCGGTGTAAATGAGGACACGCAGGTGATTTTGTCTAGAATAGTAGTATTTTGTTTTCGATAGACAGTCTGTCTTCGATATATTGGCGGCATTTTTATAGGCCCTTCTAATAATATGAGAAGGGTATCCTCTCTCTTTTAGGTTGTTTTTCAAAGCCTGACTATGATTTTTGAAATCAGCCTTGTCAGAGCAGTTCCGCTTAATACGGAGAAACTGGCCAAAGGGTAGATTTTCCCTCAATGATTGTGGGTGGTAACTGTGGAATTCTAATAAGGTGTTCCTTTGAGTAGGTTTCTTGTACAAACTTGTACCCACCTTATTGTCAGCCATTCGCCGAATAGACAGGTCTAGGAATGGGATTTCATCATCATTAGAATCACTTGTGAATTGTATAGAGGCTTCTCTTGTATTCAGCCATGTAATGAAGACCAAAAGTTCATCTTTGGTGCCTCGCCAAATCATAAAAATGTCGTCTATGTAGCGGTACCAGGCCTTTATCTTGTCATGGTATGGATTATTCGTCACATAAATATGTGTGATTTCAAAATTGTTTATATACAGATTGGCCAAGTCAGGGGCAAAAGTCGCCCTCGTGCTCATGCCAAATAGCTGTTGATAAAAAACTCCCTTACATATGAAAAAATTCTTAGTTAGTGCAAGATGAATACACTCAGCAAGGAATGCTTTATCCTCACGTGTTTCCAACAAGTTGTTCATCACCTCCACGCATTTAATCTGGGGTATGTTGGTGTAAAGAGACGTCACATCTAGTGCGACCAACACATCTTGTGATTCCATTTTTAACTCATCTAGAATTTTTATCATCGACATGAAATCCTGAACAAATGATTTCATTTTATTGACAAACGGCCTGAGAAAAACGTCAACATAGACCGATAAAGGTTCCAGCAGTGAACCAATAGCCGAAACAATTGGGCGACCCGGAGGAGAAGTTGAATTCTTATGGACTTTTGGTAGGCAGTAGAATGCTGGGATATCTGATTGTTTATTAATGAGGAACAACTTTTCATCATCATTAATCCATCCTTGTTGTTGGGCATGTGTCATCATGCTTGTTATTTCTTACAGGATAACAGGAGTTGGATCACATGGTATCCTTTTATAAACTGATGCATCACCAAGTTGCTTTTCCACTTCTAAGTTATAAAGGTTACTGTCCCGCAGGACAATCCCCCCCTTTGTCGGCAGGTTTAATGACAAATACAGAGTTGTTCTCAAGACTTTTTAGGGCTGTCCGTTCTGATTTTGATAGGTTGTCTTTATACCGATTTTTCTGTTTGCAAAGGAGTTTTGTTTCTCGGAGAATTTTATTTTTGAACGCCAGGATTTCTGGTGATACCATGGACTGTAGTGGTATAAAAGTAGAGGGTGGCTTTTTGCCTGAACGGTTGTCATCAGTGTCCTTGGCCCTCATTACGACCCTGGCGGATTTCGCTGTGCTAAATGCACCGCGAAGCACGGCGGAAAGCCGTCGATAGCGCCATGGGGGTTGGCGGATTTACCACCCCATGCCGACCTTGGCGGAGCGGTAAATCCCCAATCCCCATTTTACCCTTCCCCATTCCCATTCTTGCCCCATAGGGTATAATGGGAGTGGGGAAGGAGTTAATTACGCCGCCGTAAAGTACGGCGGCGTAATTAACAACGAGGTCCCTTAGCGCCATGGTTTTCTCCGCCCGGCAAAACCAGGCGGAGAAAACCTCCATGGCGCTAAGGGAACTCGTAGTACGGCGGACGGGTCCGCCGCGATTAGCGCTGGCGGAAACCCACTCCGCCAGGGTCCTAATGAGGGCCCTTGTTAGACTCTTTATCATGGAAAAAATATTTGAGCCTGATGATACGAAAGAAATTCCTCATTTCGATTTCAGTCTGAAAAGCGTTCGCCTTGCAGGCAGGAACAAAAGATAGACCCCTACTCAAAACATATTGTTCTGCAGGTGTTAGAATATGTGTGCTCAGGTTGAAAATGGGATTTACCAAGTTTGAGGCGGCACCCACTGTCAGGTTTGCATGGGATGGTGGTTCCATGGTCTGTTCCTTCCACAGTTCCCTCGTTGTTGAAAAAATGTATTCTGTGGACCCCTTTGTGGTGTGGGTGCACTTGTATTTTGGCCACTCAGAATTACTGCTATTGGAGGAGTTGGAAAAAGTTACCAACATTTTGTTGCATTGGAATCTATTTTGACCTTTACGGTTGTTTTGCTATTGTTGTATTATTGAAAAAATCCCGGGACCAGATACGGGTATGTGATTTCTTCTCTATAGTTTGTGATATCTTTTTTAAGTTTCCACACTTTTATGTCCAATGTCAGTGTTTTAAATTTGGCCATTTCGTCATTCCTTTTTTCCAAACTGGATTTTATATCAGGGATGACTGATTCTTCTTTAATTTTTGCTTCAAGGGAATCCAGTTCTTCTTTCTGTTTTTTCCCTTCGTCTTCTGCAGTCTCGATTATTAGGATCACCCAGTCGCGGGAACATTTATTTCCGACACCACTGAACCCTTTCATAAATTCTGGATTCTCTAAGAAAACTCTGGGTATATTTTTTACTTGAAGGCCTTCGGGGATAACCCCTGCTTTCAAGTATTCAATCATAAGTTGGCCATGCGATTGGGTACGAATCAGTTTCTTAGTTTTTTGTGTCAACAAATCCATGTCACTAGAAATCACAGGTTGGTGAGGGATAGGGCCCGCGACTGGGGTCACCAAAATCGACAGTAGATACAAAAATGTTTTATATATATCATCAGTAACGATAATATATTCATATTTTCCATAATGATTTAGGAGAACGCTCAACCAACCAAAGGGTTGTCCAAGAAACCTATACAAAAATAATGAGCATGCTTTTACAGCATGAGTCCTCTTTTTTTAGGGGCGTGTTGGAAAAGGACTAAGTACAGAAAGAGCCAAAAAAGGGGGGGTTTCCAACAAACTACCTTATCATATCCTCACAGGAGGTCATACACCTGGTCTCACACCAAATTAATGTATTCACAGACCATCAGTCTTTTAACAAATATAAAGAGATGGCAGGCTCAATTTTAGCAAAAATAACTCATCAATTCATTATATTTTCTAATAAAAACTGACCGTTTGGTCACATTTGCAAAACTCATTATACATAAAAAACACAAATAAAAGAGACAATTGATCTATAATTTGAATCTTGTGTTGCGTTCACACAATGCTTGATAATCAACAGTAGTGGTGTTAGTAACACATGGGTGACTTTAAATTAGCCAGGTCTTATTTTGCTAAACAGTCCCCAAAATCTTTGTGTCGACGTGCACAAATCTGTTTCCAGCCTTAATGTTTTGATCCCAAACCGACTTATCCTTGATTTTTGTTGATTAGTCGTGTATGTAAGGCTTTCTTCAGGACACAATATTCACAAGTACAGAATGTCACACAATCAAATGTGCAATGTCTCAAAGTATCTAAAAAACACAGAACAAACTATATCAATGTATAGAAAGTCTAAAACAGCAAAAAAGAGAGCCTACTGTTATTTGTACACATGCATTCATGGCAGAGAACCTATGTTTTACCTCTCTATCTATTTGGGTGGGTATGCTTGCATCAGGGACACACAACAACCATGCGATGACATTAGCTGATTAGTGCAACAAAACCACATCATTTCGCTTGTCATATCACATCAAAGTGATTCTATTTCTTATGGCTCACATTACTAGGCCTGTCATTTATTAATATGGGAAGAAAGAACATTAGGTTAGACATACCTATTTTCACTCGCTGACAAAGACTTAGCGTATAAATAGGCTGAACGCAGGATAGCTATGACATGGAAGTCCCCGAAAGGCCCCAATATAGAAGATTGGTGGTGCGATCTTAAAAAATGGGCACCGGCTGAAACAGCTGCCTGGTGGCATAGAGCACACTTAAGCTTTCAAGACACTAAGGGGGATATAACAGCATTTAATACAGTGAAACAGGCACTGTTTGCACCAGAGACAAAGGAAACACAGACAGAGCACACACCCCAATAGACACTACAAGCATCTTGTCCCTTGAAAACCACTGAGTATATAGACTAGATGCTAATACCATAGGCCACACCGGGGGGGAGGAGTTAGGGAGGAATGTGGGAGGGCAAGTTGTGGGTTAAGTACAAGTAGACTGTAATTTCACAATGCCAACAATGTGATTAATAAGAATATGATTGTAGAATACACTGCTATTATATATGAAAAAAAAAAATCTGTCAAGAAAAAAAATGTTGTGCTTGAAGTAGTTAGATACCCGTTGGCGTATCCTAACTTCTTTAGAGGTTTGAAGATGTTTTGTCATAAAAGAATTGAGATGGCGTATTTGAAGTGTTTTGGAATGCAGGGTATTTTTCAAGTAGTCAGATACCTGTTGGCATATTCTAACTAGATTGACTTTTAAAACTACTATTGTAGTATTATGGATGTAGGTAGATACCTGTTGGCGTATTCTAACTGTTAATTGTAATATAGTTTAGTGACTACATTTGGGTTGAAGGAATATTAAGCAGGCATTTGTTAAATGTGCTGGTAACCTATGTTTTGGAGTAACGGAGGTATTGTTACATTCAAATCAACCACCTCTTTCTTTGACATATGTGTAGTGCCCTGAAGAGGTTGTGGTATACTATGGGCCTCATTACACGGTAGGCGGTGGACCAAGGTGCTGTTAGCACCTTGGTCCATGCCGGTAAAATACCGGCACTGCCTTGGAGGAAAGGGGAATTACCACCCTATTCCAAGTTTGGCGGGGCGGTAATTCCCCCTTCCCCCATTGTCCTTCCCCATTCCCATTTTTGCCCCATAGGGCTCTATGGGAATGGGGAAGGCGCTAATTACGGTGCTGCAAATTGCTGCAAATTGCGTTAAAGCAGGCGTTAAAGTACCAACCCGCAAAGGGACCTCATAGTAAGGCGGTAAGGGATTACCGGTACCGGTGCCCTTACCGGTACCGGTAAACCCTTACCACACTACGTGTAATGAGGCCCTATAGCTATTGTTTTGAAGGTTTTCTTTCCAAGAGATACTTGGCCGTGTGTAAAGCCTGTAAGCTTACAGTTATTTTTGGTACTATCTGCATGGTAACTTAGAAGCATTAGTTTGACATATTGGCTATGTAAGTTTATGTGTATGGTGGAACGATTTTCTGAATTGCAAAACGTGCATAATATGCCAAAACTTGCATTCTGCAGAAGCTGGTGAAATCGGAATGGATTCATAATTTGGTATGAATACATATACAAATCATTCATTATGGATGTGGTCTAGTGAAACATGGTTGCAGAGAGTGCATGCATGTTTCCACGTGTATGAAATCTGGAAAATTTCATTTATAGGGATGTTTTTGTTTTCTGGTACCTGTAGTAAGTACATTCGGAATTTTTGTGGATATTCCTGTGTGTTTATGGTAAATGTTACCATTCCTGCACAGTACTCCAATTCTTGCCTTATACCTGAGACTCTGTATGTGTTGTCAGGATTATTTGTGGCTTTTCTATAAAGTACGAGTATTTGCAAACACAACTGGTCGGAGCCATTTAAGTAAATGTTTTCAACAATTGGTGGCGATTGAAAGAGAAGATTCATTGTCACATTAGCATAACAATTTACTCCAGTTGTGTTGCTGCAATTAAATGGACCAGAGAGTTCTGTTTGTGGATCGTTTGATGGGCCTGCAGATCTGTCTGGAGAAGAGACATTTGTGTTTTTTTTTTCTTCTGGTGGACGTGTACTAGACAGTTTTGTGGTTGTATTGTTTGATGCAGAAGGAGTTGGTTGTTATTTTTTGTGGTATTATTAGGATATCTGCTATACCTTCTGTTTGTATTACTTGTCTTTCTAAAGGTTTCTTTTTTTGAGGTACAGGGTACATATCTAGATGGGGGGTGAATAGTGCCTGTAGCCTTTTTGTATTCCAGGATGCAAGGAATGTCGGCGTTGCCTTTGTTTGCATCAAAGTTAAATAGGATTAGACGATTGAGTGGATGCAGACGTGAAAATGCTACGTAACTCATAGCTTCTTTAAAGACTGTGATGCCAATATCAATAAATACTAGATCTAGAGTTAAACCTTGTGATTTGTGACTGATGACAGCATAAGCGTGAGATGGAGAAAATTGTTCTCTGCGTGTGTATATGTCTTTTAAAAGAAGGAAACGTGCTATTATCCAGCCAATTATTTTCAACTTCTACAAGTATGTGGATGTATTTGGAAGCCAACAACTGTACCCATTGCTGCATTGACTAAACATTGTTCTACTTCAAGGTTATGTTTTGGAATTACTCTGCAGTTTAGACACAAAGTCAATATTTTCTCCAATCCAGCTGTGTTGGAGATACATTTTTCTAAGCTATTTAGTTGTGCTGCTGCTTGTTGACACTTAGAAGGTATCATGCCATGCACTTTCTACTTTGTCTATAGAGCAGATATGCAGTATGGGTTGCATTTCTTTTTTCAACATTTGCTCATTGAATTGACTACCTCTTGCAAGGGTTGGCATTAAGGCATGCATTTTAGATTTTGTTGAGTAAATTGTTCTATGACATCAGAAGCCGATGTGTTTTGTCCATGTAGCTCATGGGTTAGTCTACTATTTAAGATAGATTTTGTATCTTTACTAAGCAGACCAGTTCTAATGCTTTTTAATATGTTAGCATAGGTGAGGTCTGCAGAGTGAAGCATGTTTTGAGTTAGTTCTCTGTAGTGAACATGTTGCCAGAGATTTACATTTCCAATGCTGCTGAGGGTATTGCAGCATTGTTGTCTAATGTTTTGAAAATAGGATAACCTTTCACTGGTGTTAACTGTATGAGGTCACCGAAAAACATAACATGTTTTCCTCCAAACAGTTCTTCGTAGTTGGTTTTTAGGACTTCTTGCATTCTGAGATGAATTAAAGCCAACATGAGGTTGGAATACATGCTTACTTCATCTATCAGGAGCACTTTCATTTGTTTTAGAATTCTGCATACTTCAGTAGCAGCTTCTTCTGATAAATTTTAGTATTCTAATTTGTGTTGGTGTTCTATGGGGAGGAGCTGTAGTCGGTGTAAAGTTACACCTCCTACGTTATAGGCAGCTAAATCTCTGGGGGCTGTTACTACAGCCGAAAGTTTGTTGTTTTTTAAGTTTTGTAGAAATGTGATAATTATTTTAATTAAGAATGTTTTACCAGAACCAGCTTCACCACTTACATACAGGAGCAGAGGTTTATAATTTTTACAGCAACGTGTTTTAGGTTCTTGTTTAAAACCATGTTCAATTTCTTCAGTGACTTCCAGATAAATGGTGAGTTGATCATCATTTAGCTGTGATTCGAGCACTGACAAGTCTTCTTCAGATTTTCTACATTTATATATAGTATTTCCTACCTCAGTCATGGCTATTTCTGCTTCATTTAGAATGAGTGGTTCTCCAAGTGGTTCTTGGCTTCCTGTAAGGGAAGGTTGACTGCCCTCAGGAGTGTCTTTGTCTAGTTGAACTTCAATTTCTTCCTCTTGTTGGCGTTGATTGTCCAACGTTTTTTTAATTTGTTATTTGTTATACTGTTTTGATTTGCTTTGAATGCAGCTTCAAATGATTCATAGTCACCTAATCATTCTTTTTTTCTTTTCTCCAAGGTTTCGAAAGTTGAAGTAGGGCCAGGTAGTACAGTTCTCTTTGCTGTACAGATTTAAATTATATATTTATATGATTAATTAGACTGGAGTTGGTGAGTTTCACTAGGCTTCCTTCACAAGTTGAGACTGAATATTTGCCAGTTGTGTCATTTGGTGTGACATTATTTTTGTAGGTGTAGTTTTAGTCAATGTCGTACAGACACATGTTTTCCAAAGCAAAACCTCTGCTTGGGTAGTATGTGTCACTTACATTGTTTTTTAAAAAGTCCTGGCTGTTGGGATCATTTGTGGCTATGTTTTCTCTTGGTAGGAATTTAGTACTCTTTTTTTGGGATGAAACTGGTCCAAGGTGCAGCCAGACAATGGGCCTCATTGTATTACGACCCCAGCAGCCAGGAAGTCAGGTGCCGGTAATTTTGTAAGTCCCCAATCCCATAATGGGAATGGGAACCACAGAAGCACTAGCACCGTTAACAATGGTGCCGGTGCTTCCGTGAAACACAGCAGGCAGGCGGGACAGCACCCGCCCGCAGAGTCATACTGTGCCAGTCCAGGAAACAACAGTGCCGCTAGGCTTACTGGCACCGTTGTTAGCATACCGACACAGTCCTAATGAGGCCCAATATGTTCAGATTTGCCATATAAGGCTGTTCCTGTTAAATGGTCTGCAGCTTCGTAGCACCTGCAATCTCTATAGGAGAGTGTTTTTATACCGAAGCTGTACAATTTTTGTGCAATTGTTTTGTCAGATTATATGTAAGTCCAGAGGTCTTTTAACTCTGTTTTCTCAGCTTTTGTGATATAGGCTGTGACATATCTTGCAACTGCAGTGGAATTGTCTGCAATGTATTGTATGTCTATGTTTTCATTCCACAAGAGGGCAATGATTGCATTGTAATCACTGATGCACTTGGATGCTTTGTCCCTTTTAATGTTGTATGTATTTTTAGGAGATTTGCCTTTTACGTTGTGTCTAACAGAAGACTTCAAGCTATTTACCTGTCCTTTTTTGCAAATTGTTCTATAGAAGCCAAAGCGACATTTGGTATAGTATTTGCCTTTGGTTTTATATCTACGTCAACAGTATTTGCCAAACTTATGTTTTTGGAAGCCTAAGACTTGTGTATGTAGATCACTATCTGTGGTTTCTGAAGGGATGTTGCAGGTAATATATTTTTCAAATGTCACTATCATGGCCAATATCTTTTATGCACAAAAGCATGTGGATGTGTGGTGCTCCTCTAGATTGATATTCTTTTCTCCAAAAGAAGTGTTGTGCTTCTCTGAATGGAGGGGTAGTTTTATTGCAGATAAAGTGCATCGTTGCAATGAAGTGATGGTGAAAGTACCTTGATACATTGACTGGGTCAAGAGAACAGTTTTCCTGGTGTTTTTATATCTATTCCATCTTTATTTTGGTTTGCAGCGCATAAGGAGTTGTGCAAGTCATCCCATGTGTACTCTATACAACCTAAGTAACAAACCATGTGGGTGGCCTAGGTTCCTTAGCATACAACATACATCAGCATGACGGCAGAACCCATTTTCTTTTCTACCATGTATTTTCCCCAAGAGATGTGTGATATTTGACTCCAAATCCTCATCTTTGTCTTTTGTTTTTTGAAGCAGTTGGGTAGCCGATATTTCTTAAAAGTTAGAGCCTGTTTCTAATGTGTGTGCAACTCCATAACATAGTTGCTTATCTGCTCTCGAACAGGAGGTGGAAAATGCATTCAAAATTTTGTCTGAATCTGGGGTCTTCAGAATACATTCGTAATAGCGATATTCTGATGCACTAATTTGCATGGGCCTTTCATCATGTCTTCTGCTTTTTCCTTTAGGAAAGAGTAGAGCAAAAGAACGTGCTTCTATACTTTTTTCTCATACATCCTCATTGGGGATCCTTTGGCTTGATGCATTTGATATGTTTCTAATGCATCATCAATGGTGTCTTTGGAGTGTAGTGGGTGAATTGTATACTGATCTAAATGTTGGCTGTATTAACAGGATCTGCATGTTCAAATTGACCAGTTGCCGGTGAGTCTTATTTAATTATTTGGGTGATTTCTCTTAAGGTTTCCTCTATGTTTAGATCTTTGTCATATTCATTGTTTTCTCTTAGATATTGTAGGGCTTGCCTAACTTTGTTTAAGTTGACTAGAGGTTGCCAAACTATTTTGTCTTTTGTTGGCACACCATTTACTAGTATAATCAAAGATTGATCTATTGGTCGTTTTACTCTTAGAGATTCTACATTTTCTAATGGCAAATATACTACTTTGCCAGGGTTGCCCTTCAGTAACTTGGATGGAGGTAATGTGGCTGATTTCAGTTTAAGGCGTATTATAGCTTGAAATGTTTGCACTTTGTATTGTAATGCTCTCGTACAAGTTAAGTTGCTGGAGAGCTTTTGGAAGTGGGAATTATTAGTGATAGCATGTGATGGCATTTGGCAATTGTCAAGCTTTGTATTGCAGTACATGCAAACTGTTGATGGGTCAGTTATTTTGTATTTAGTTTCTGCTGTTAGATATAAAGCTAATTGGAACCTTTCAGATTCTTCATTGTCTTCTATTTTATAGGCTAGAAATGCTATTTTTGTGCTCTTTTCATAAAACATTCTGTGACAACAGACACATATTTGGTCTGGTATTACAGCAGATGTGTTTTGAAACTTAGTTATTTCTTTTTCGTATATCTTTATTCGGACATGGTGTTTATGAGGTTTTCGATAATGTTTTCTGAAGGTACAGAATTTTCTAAGTCAACTTCATTTCCAAAATATTTACGCTGGATGTGCACTATTTCTTGAAGCAGCTCTTTGACCATTGCATGTAGGAGAATATTATTAACATTTTACAGTTATGGAGCAGGATTTCTTGCATGGTATATTTGATGCACAAGATTCTGTATAGTAGAATGGTGTTTTGCTAACTTTTTGATGTGGTGGAAAGTGATTTTGCAAGCAGTTCTTAAATGCAGGCTAATGAATGTCCTTGCAGACCAGTGTGGCTGCCCACTGTACAGGAGTCTATGGTTTGTAAAGTTTTCATTCTAATTTTGTCTTTTAGTTTCACATAGTGATTGAGGAATTGTCGTAAAGATTTAAAGGATTGTTGGCGTACATTACACATTGAGCTGCATGTCCATTTGTACACTAGATGGTTTGTTTGGGTGAAAGGAGCAATTGGTTAAAAGTTTGTTGAGGACTTTTTTTTCTATAAGTGTTTCTTTTTTCATAATGGTGTGTTCCACCATTTCATACCCTCGACCATTATTGTCTATGGCAATTAATTTTGTTGTTCTTGTTTATAAGCTTCTTCATTGACATATGGTTATGTGCTGCTTGTGTGAATCCATTCACCATTACAGAAGTTTAAAAAGGTTTGTATATTGACACTGATAATGTTTAGAAGCAGTTTTTGTAATTTTCTGATTTATTTAGTTAGTGGTTTCATTGTGTTTAAAGTCAATACAGATTTATTTTCTTTAGTATAAAAACACTGTCAATTAGAGCTTGCAGGATTACTCTCTTCAGTTGTGTTTCTAATAATCTGTAGGGTCATGATGCTGTTTTGAGGAACAGAGTGGGTGTTGCAATGGTGATGTGTAGATGGGAATAGTAAGAGTATGAATGGTTCAATATAATGGGCTATAGTGAAAGAAATGTTGGTTTGAAAAGAGTAGTTTGGGGTGATATATAGTGGAACTTTGCTGCTGTAATTACATACATATACATGGTACATTAATGTACTTACTTTGTTGGATGCAAAGGGTATTCATTTTTCGTTTTTTGGCTTCGGCAATGTGCCTCTTTCCTGTAATTGTAATAGAAAGTTAGTGGGGATTTGTGGTAAAAGCAAAGTACTTTTAGTAATCAAGGTTGATATTTATAAAGGAAGGAGGAATTGTGGGGAAAACAGTTCATTAAAATTGGTGAACGGTTAACAATGGTTGATTTTAGGAGCATTTTCATGAAAGTTAAAAAATGGGTATGTGCATTTATAAAGCTCTATAAAGTTTTGTAAAAGATTAGAACAGTTGATGGAAAAGATGTGTAGTACACTTTTAAATTGCAGTTGGGGTGTGAAAGTTTAATATGTTAGAAATATATGCATACTTGCCAATATGATGCATTCTAATCTGTAGGTGTTTATATAATCCTAGATTTATTGTTTGCGTTCTGGGAGTTGTTCCCATTGAGAAAGTTGGAGTACCAGTCACAGAATGGAGACAGAAAATTGGGACTGCATAAGCAGCTGATGATTGGAATGGGTTATGTTAGGAAGTATAAATATATTAAACTGGCACACACTGAGTGCCAATTACAAACGGTGTACTTATCTATTGTATCTGCTTTTACTTTTTTTTACGAAAAAGTGACACAGTGCTGCTGTTAATGCAGATATGCATTTTTTGACTCTCTTCAAAATGCTTCCCAAAAACGTCTTTGAAAAGCACAGAATTTTATATTTTTATTTGATATACATTTCACAGTTTTAAATAAGTTAATTGGATGTGAGAGAATGCAAAGGAAAAAAAAGACTTAATAAGCACCTATAGATTGGAATGGGTGATGTTGGGATGTATTCATGTGCTGCCAACATTTAAACTGGCAGACACTAAATGCCACTTACAAATGGTCTAAATATCTATTTTATCTGCTTTTCCTTTATTTTGTGACACAGTGCTGCTATGCGTGCACATATGCATTTTTTAATATTCATCACAATGATTGTGAATAGTACATTTTTGAAGTGCAGAGCACTGTAATTGTTTGCTGCTTCATGTGAGCGGGTGATGAATGCTGCAATGCTTGGCATTTGCTAGAGTGGTTATTGAGAAGCTTAGTCCAGGGTAAGTAGCAGGATCCCTCTATATATATATATTCAGTAAAAAAACATTGTTAAAGGGACGTTGTGGTTAAGTTGCGCTACTAAAAACCTATGAAATTCAGTAAAAAACTTTGTTAAAGGGACGTTATGGATAAGTTGTACTACTAAAAACATATGAAATTCAATAATTCAGTAAAAAAACTTTGTTAAAGAGACATTATGGTTAAGTTGCGCTACTAAAAACCTATGAAATTCAGTGAAAAAACGTTGTTAAAGGGACCTTATGGTTCAAAGTAAAACCGAAAACCCCCTGAAATTCGGCAGTTATGGTAAGATAAGCAACCATAACTCGCGCCGCCACCGTGCACTGCTAAGACTAACACCCAGGACATCAAAGATGACATCACAAATGTCATTGATGACATCACTGATGACATCACATGTGCATTTACTTTTCATGAAAACTCTGTAGAAGGGATTCTTATTGTAATATTGACAAAAAAGTGTCAAGGATCATTGGAATAAATATCATGAGCTAATTAGTGCATTAAGGAATGTGTTGATATACATAGCATTCTATTATGAAGTTCTATCCAGTATACTAAGCTATTCATGCAGAAACATAAGCAGTGTGTGCAGCATAAATGATGAAGGTGCAATATTCATAATCTTGCCATGTTGAATACTGAAATGATAACTGCTTTTTTATTAGTTTTGCATAATGTGAAACATGTAATGGATAGCTAATAAAACCCAATTACTACATTATTGCATTACTGCACACCAAACACAAACTGTTACACTCACGAAGCGCTGGTCCCTTTGGTCTAGAAGCCGGCTCTGTGGCTCCATTCGGAATGGTACCTTCAAGATGGTGGATCGCAGTACGAACGGTTCTGCTATCACCATTCCAGTCCTCTCACGTTCGCCAGAGGTACGGCGTACCGCTCACGTGACTCCTCATAGGACACAGAGACTTCCAGCTCTTTGCGTCGCTACTGTTCTAGCGGATGCTCCGTGAGTTCGCAACTAGGCAATCTCAATCCTCAGCAGACACCTCTTACCTCTGACCATTACTAACCCCTCTTCTCTTAACTTTCCAGATTCTCTACTCAGCATTCTTTGCGGACACAAACCCCCCGGATTCATCTTGCGTCTCATTCTGAAACGCCGCCTTTGAGTTCTCGAGCTACTGTATTCCAGGTAATAATAAAAACTCCCGTCCAAGTCCCTTTCTGAATCTTTCTTTGAGTATTGTAGGATTTGATTCTACGGGCTTACTCACCTTTACTTCCTTCTGACAGACTTGTGTTCCAGTCACGCTCTCTGTGTCCCGTATTCTCGGCTTCTCTCCTGGTATTTCCAATCCGGCTGGTTAAGAGGTCAGGGGAATTAGTCTCTTTTCTGTTTTCCCCATTTCCCTTTCTGTACTTCTGCTATTCATCACTTTGCTTCTCATTTCTTCCCTCTCCAGAAGAAGTCTTCCGATACTCAACGCCACGATCGAATTGGCGACATCAGCCTGCGAACCACACTCCAATCTTCGGATCCTGCGCTCGACCAGGGTTTTCTTCCCCAGAGGGTTTCCCTGACTGGCGCGTACCTCTCGCTCTGGGTTTTCCTACCGGGTAAGAGGCTGACGCGTTGGTCGGGGAGATTCTTGAGTTCAGCATTTGCATCCCGTTGAACATATCAGTCTGCTCAGGTAAGACCTCCAAACCTATTTAATCGGGGGTTTCTTAAAGATCCATTGAACCTAATCTAAGGATCCAGTAATCATTAACAGTTAGCGACGCCCGAAATAAGGCTACGGCAGACAGATATTCAATGGAACAGCAAATGCAACAACTTATTGCTTCCATGCAATCAATGTCCCTAGAGATGCAGGCTCTCAAACAGGATAATGCTCAATTACGACAACAGGTTACTCGTGCCTTCTCAGACTCTCCTCCAGTAAGTTTGAATACAGGCAAGTTTGACGGAGATCCACACAAACTTAAGGAGTTTCTTGATAGCTGCACTGTGCAGTTTACCTTTAAGTCCCGCTTCTTCCCCACGGACAAAGATAAGGTTGGCTTTGTGATTTCACATTTGGCCGGACCTGCTTTGTCCTGGGCTACACCTTTAGTGACCTCTAATAATGTGATCTTGGACTCTTATTCTGCCTTCACCAAAAGTTTGAAATCAATGTTCAGTATACAAGAGATCTCAGTGTCCACGCAAGAAAGACTGTTAGATCTTAGACAAGGTAACAAAGACCTACTTACCTATATCACACTCTTCAAACAGCTTTCCTCTGAGTTAGGATGGCCAGACGATGGGTTACTTACCTTATTCCGATGAGGACTTTCGGACGAACTAAAGGATGAGGTAGCTAAGGTTCCGCGTCCGGCAAATCTAGCGGATATGATAAACCTCATCATGCAAATCGATTACCGCTTACATGAATGTTCTTATGAAAAGAAGAAGACTAGAGGCATAAGATCCCAACTCGATTATCCCTCCGTAACAAATAAACCTATAGCTTCTGACGAGCCTATGCAAATAGGAACAGTGAGAGGACCCCTATCGGCAGCAGAGAAGGAGAGAAGAAAGAGTTTGGGACTATGCATGTATTGCGGAGCCTCATCTCATAAGTTACGAGATTGTCCTTTAGTTCCTCCCCGACGCACTCCAGCTAAGGGGTCGGAAAACTTCAAAGCCCTACCGCAGGGGGAACAACGGTAGGGGTGCAAGATTCTGATTCCCCAAAGAGAATCCCTGTAAATGTGGACTCAGTGGCAACCACTCAAAATATGGTTATTATTTCTGTTACTCTCGTTTTACACGCTCAGATGGTACAGAACGTACCTGCTCTGATAGACTGCAGAGCTGCAGGGAATTTCATTGATGATCAATGGGCCAATAAACAAGGAATTAACTGTATACCCAAAGCAATGGTCACTCCTATCCAAGGAGTTGACGGACATCCACTAAGTTCCGGTCCTATCCGAGAACAGACAGAACCTGTTGTCTGTCAAATTGCCTCACATATAGAGACCATAACTTTCAATCTAATCAAGGCAGCCCATTTCCCCATTATATTGGGTCTCCCCTGGTTAAGGAGGCATAACCCCTTTATAAATTGGACAGCAGGTACTCTCTTCCTCGGCTCGGAATACTGTGTCAGCCATTGTTTAGCCAAGGAATCAGTTGGCATCTACATTCCGACTGAAAACTCGATCGCTTCACCAGTATCCTCAATAAACAACTTGGAGATTGTTCCGGAATGCTATTCTAAGTATCAGGCTGTCTTCTCCAATCCCCAGTTCCCTACTCTACCACCTCATAGAAGAGATGACTGTCACATTGAACTTCTTCCTGACAAACCCATCCCGTTTGGGAGAATGTACGTCCTTTCCCAACAAGAAAAGGTAGTCCTTAAAGAATATCTCCAAACCAATATAAGGAACAGGCTCATTACTGAGTCGGTTTCCCCGGCCGGAGCCTCTCTCTTCTTCATCCCAAAGAAGGAGACTAATGAACTTCGACCTTGTATCGACTACAGGGGTCTTAACAAGATCACAGTGGCAGACAAATATCCTATGCCATTAATCCCTGACATCCTGGAGGCAGTTCGAGGAGCTTCCTTTTATATTAAGCTGGACCTTCGCGGAGCTTACCATCTCATCCGTATTGCCCCTGGAGATGAATGGAAGACAGCATTTCGAACCCCATTTGCGCATTTTGAATATCACGTCATGCCTTTTGGATTGGTGAACGCACCTGCCGTGTTCCAGCGTTTCATGGACCATCTATTCGCAGATATTCTATTCCATTTTGTAATCATCTACTTAGACGACATCTTAGTATACTCCTACTCTCAAGAAGAACACCTGATACATGTAAAAACTGTACTCGAACGACTGCAGTCAAATCAGCTTTACTGTAAAGCATCTAAATGCGAATTTCACCAAAGACAGGTAACCTATCTCGGGTTTGTGCTGTCAGCCCAAGGCATTTCCATGGATCCAAAAAAGATCTCCGCGGTGGTTGAATGGCCTATACCTTCTAACGTTAAGGAGATCCAATGTTTTTTAGGTTTTGCTAATTTTTTACAGGAAATTCATCCCTAACTTTTCGGATATCATTCTGCCCCTTACTCGACTGTTAAAGAAGGGAATTCCGTTTGTATGGGATAAATCCACCGAATCCGCATTTCAGACTCTTAAATCCTTGTTCACTTCTGCATCCTGTTTGATAACCCCCGACCAGAATAAACAGTTTTTTGTGGAAACTGATGCATCTCATCATGCCCTAGGCGCGGTCTTACTTCAACAAACCGACCAAGGAGATGAAAGACCAGTTGCATATCTTTCTAAAACCTTCAGTGCCTCGGAACAAAACTATTCAGTGCTCGAAAAAGAATTGCTGGCTATAAAAAGGGCGTTTGAAGAGTGGAGACACTTGTTACTTGGTTCACCCTTTCCTGTAGTGGTACGTACAGATCATCAAAATCTCAGGGTCCTACAGAATGCACATACAACCAACAGTCGACAAGCACGTTGGGCGTATTTCTTCCTTCCATTCCAGATCGAATTCACCATACTTCCAGGAAAACAAAACCAGAGGGCGGATGCTCTCTCTCGTAAGGACGTTCCAGTCTCCCAATTCAGCTCTGAACAATTGTTTCCCAAAGCAAGATTCATCGCTGTCATCACCGACTTCTTAAGTGAATTGAGGACTGCATCGGTCTCTAACCTAGACGCCTGCAAAAAGATAGCCAGTACTTACCGTCTTAGCCAGAACGATTCTTTTTTCTTTCACAAATCACAAGTTTTTATCCCTACTTCAGAGCTGCAGCATGAAGTATTACGAATGTGTCACGACTCTCGGGCCGCTGGGCATCGAGGCGTTCAAGGCACTTTAGACCTAGTGCTAAGATATTTTTGGTGGCCAGAAGTCCGCAATGATGTACAGGATTATGTAGCAGCCTGCATCGTTTGTTCCCAATCCAAGAATCCCAGGACCCCGCCTTTGGGGCTGCTCACCCGGATGCCGATTCCAGAGAAACCTTGGCAAGTGATCTCTACCGACTTTATAGTAGATCTTCCTCCCTCACACAACAAGACCGCCATAATGGTCACCATAGATTATCTTACGAAATTGGCACATTTTACTCCCTTGAACAAACTGCCAGGGGCTGGGGAAATGTCTAAGATTTTTCTTTCGGAAATCTTCTCCAGACATGGCCTACCGGACACAGTGGTCTCTGATAGGGGCCCTCAATACACCTCAAAGTTTTGGGAAAGCGTTTGCCAAGTCTTGGGAATCAAGCGGGCTCTCAGCTCGGGGTACCACCCACAGACGAACGGACAGACGGAACGCCTTAACCAAACCTTGGAGACCTATCTACGGTGTTTCGTATCAGCAGCCCAAGACAATTGGTTGGACTTGTTGCCCTTAGCCGAATTTGCATACAACAATGCCCTTCATACAGCCCTTCATACTAGCCCTTTCCATTGTACTTATGGATTTCATCCGTCCTTTGTTCCTTCTGTCACCTTATCCCCTTCTAATTGTCCAGGAGTGGATGGCCTCATTTCCGAAATACAAGAAGGACATAAATTGGCTAAAGTCTCTTTACGAACAGCTCAAGATAGGGCCAAACGGACTTCTGATAAACATCGCCAAGACATCCCACCATTAAGCCCGGGAGATACTGTTTGGTTGGCTTCTCGCTTTCTTCCCCGGCACTTGGTCCCTTCTAAGCTATCCCCTAGGTTCTTCGGTCCCTTCAAGATCCTGTCGATGGTCGGTTCTGCGGCAGTCAAGCTCGATTTGCCCTCATCATGGTCCCGGATCCATCCTGTTTTTCACCTCTCCCAGATTCGGTTG
The DNA here is from genome assembly GCF_040938575.1 of Ambystoma mexicanum. Classification (NCBI taxonomy): domain Eukaryota; kingdom Metazoa; phylum Chordata; class Amphibia; order Caudata; family Ambystomatidae; genus Ambystoma; species Ambystoma mexicanum. Next base: position 382,806,699 of record NC_090922.1, read on the forward strand.
ACAGTACCGGACCGATTTCACCAGTCAGACTGTACCCCTCCTCCTCCTATCTCTACCGATGCTGGCTCAGAATATGAAGTCGCCAATATCTGTGACTCCCGTTATCGGAGGGGGAAACTACAGTTCTTGGTGGACTGGATGGGGTACTCCCCTGCAGAAAGAACTTTGGAGCCACCCTCAGGAGTTCACGCTCCACGTCTGGTCCGACGTTTCTTTAGGTTACATCCTGGGAAGCCAGGGTCGCCCCCCAGGAGAAGGGGACATATTGTTACACTCACGAAGCGCTGGTCCCTTTGGTCTAGTATCCGGCTCTGTGGCTCCATTCGGAATGGTACCTTCAAGATGGTGGATCACAGTACGAACGGTTCTGCTATTACCGTTCAGCCCTCTCACGTTCGCCAGAGGTATGGCGTACCGCTCACGTGACTCCTCATAGGACACGGAGACTTCCAGCTCTTCGCGTCGCTACTGTTCTAGCCGATGCTCTGTGAGGTCGCAACTAGGCAATCTCAATCCTCAGCAGAAACTTCTTACCTCTGACCATTGCTAACCCCTCTTCTCTTAACTTTCCAGATTCTCTACTCAGCATTCTTTGCGGACACAAACCCCCCGGATTCATCTTGTGTCTCATTCTGAAACGCCGCCTTTGAGTTCTCAAGCTACTGTATTCCGGGTAATAATAAAAAATCCCGTCCAAGTCCCTTTCTGAATCTTTCTTCGAGTATTGTAGGATTTGATTCTACGGGCTTACTCACCTTTACTTCCTTCTGACAGACTTGTGTTCCAGTCGCCCTCTCTGTGTCCCGTATTCTCGGCTTCTCTCCTGGTATTTCCAATCCAGCTGGTTAAGAGGTCAGGGGAATTAGTCTCTTTCCTGTTTTCCCCATTTCCCTTTCTGTACTTCTGCTATTCATCACTTCGCTTCTCATTTCTTCCCTCTCCAGAAGAAGTCTTCCGATACTCAACGCCACGATCGAATTGGCGACATCAGCCTGCGAACCACACTCCAATCTTCGGATCCTGCGCTCGACCAGGGTTTTCTTCCCCAGAGGGTTTCCCTGAATGGCGCGTACCTCTCGCTCTGGGTTTTCCTACCGGGTAAGAGGCTGACGCGTTGGTCGGGGAGATTCTTGAGTTCAGCATTTGCTTCCCGTTGAACATATCAGTCTGCTCAGGTAAGACCTCCAAACCTATTTAATCGGGGGTTTCTTAAAGATCCATTGAACCTAGTCTAAGGATCCAGTAATCATTAACACAAACAGACAATAACACATACAAATAGAGCATATACAGGGAAAGTGAAGTAAACAAAAAAACAGCAGTATTACCCGACAATTTTCATAACGTAACTGATTATCTTCATGTGCAGAAATGATTGCTCTGCTTCAAAGCTACTACTTCCCTATGTATAACTATCATATATTGTGACTAGACCCTAATGAAAGTAGTGTACGTGCAATGTGTACAAATATGAGCATATTCAGGGAAAGTACAGTAATAAAAAAACAACAGAACTATAACACAGTGTTGATAACCGTACTAATCATCTTCATACATAGAAAGCATTGTTGTCTTCCAAGTCTGTGTTTTCTCAATTGTATATGGTTCATATGCTTTGAGTGGACCCTAAGTGAATTACTGTAAGAACATATTTGTAGTATAAGTCTACAAACATGGTACTTTGTATTATAATATAGTGAATTTTTAGTTCCTGATTGTAACTGGCCTAGATATATCAGTAAAGGAAAAAAGAGGGAGCCAGACATGTGATGTCATCAGTGATGTCATCAATGACATTTGTGATGTGTTCTTTGATGTCCTGGGTGTTAGTCTTAGCAGTGCACGGTGGCGGCGCGAGTTATGGTTGCTTATCTTACCATAACTGCCGAATTTCATGGGTTTTTCGGGTTTACTTTGAATCATAACGTCCCTTTAACAATGTTTTTTCACTGAATTTCATAGGTTTTTAGTAGCGCAACTTAACCATAACGTCCCTTTAACAAAGTTTTTTTACTGAATTTCATAGGTTTTTAGCAGCGCAACTTAACCATAACGTCCCTTTAACAACGTTTTTTTACTGAATTTCATAGGTTTTTAGTAGCGCAACTTAACCATAACATCCCTCTAACAAAGTTCTTTTACTGAATTTCATAGTTTTTTAGTAGCACAACTTAACAATAATAACTTTGACTTTATGTACATATAATATGGAACATACTGAACCCTTTCTACTGAATTTGACGGTCCGCAGACATGTTTGGACAACAGTACCACCACCTAAAAACTCTGGGGAGGTATGTGTAATAGTTATATCATAACATAGGAACATTTAACAAATTCACAAAGCAGCACACATACAAAGTATATGTAGTATTACTTAAAAAATGTTACCCATATATGTAACACACTAACCGTTCATGTAAATACAATATGTTTTATACAGACGCTCCACAACCAACAGCAAGACCAGACGTATACACTACTGATTACATATCTCACCAGACATAGTAAGTGCACTTCTTTTTAATCATATATTTATAAACTTTCTATATTAGAAAAAAAAACACATTATTTTTTTGTTTTTTCACAGAAATGTGTACTACTCTCGACTGGCTAGAGGAGCATTTCCCACGAGAGGAAATGTTAGAAAATAGTCCACCTAATGGTACACACTTTACTATATAAACCAATTAATAAATATTATTCTGTATACATTTAACATATACATTTTTTTATTACAGACCATACAAAAATTCCAAGCATCTCACAACAACAATCAGAGGATATCACTCTACAGCAGATTAATCAACAAATGGACGACCTTATGCAAAATGTTATGGATTTGAAAAACTTTGTGGAAAATTATGTGAAACCCCCAACAGCACACCATTGTCCAACCTGCACTTGTCCCCCCTCACCCTATCCCACGCAGTTAACCCCAAACCCTGTCTATGGACCAAAGCGTTTCGATGAGCTTTCCTTCCCTTCTTCACCTGCTCCCAGTTATCTAGAAATCCCTAATTCTCCTGTTTTTGTTTCCGTTTCTGCCCCACCTTCCCAGTCATAATTGTATATATATATAAAATAAAGTTACTTTTCTTATATTGTGTTGTAATTACTTTCAGTTCCTTGTGATAAAACGAATTTAGGTGTCCACGGACACCGCGGTTGTTCGGAAATGTTCGCAAAGAAACGAAAATGCGACTGTCCTGAGGACACTACATCTGTCCGTAATGTTCTCATGCAAGTTGAAAATGTTCTAAGAACACTCGTAGTGTACTGAAATGTTCGTAAATAAACGAAAATGGAGGTGTCCTTAAGAACACTATGCCTATTCGTAGTGTTCGATAGCAAACAGAAACTGTTCTAAGAACACTCGTGGTGTCCTGAATTGTTCGTAAATAAACGGAAATGGAGGTGTGCTTGGAACGCTATGTCTGTCCGTATTGTTAGCAAATTAATTAAACTGTGCTAAGAACAAACGGCTGTCCGGAACTGTTCGTTTTACATGTGACGCACTTTTAATTAGTTCAGGACCCGAACACTGTCTGCAGAACATCAACACGCATGCGCAAAACAATGTCCGTAAATTGGGTGTCCTGCGGACGACCGCTACCTTAGCGAACATACTCACAAAACAATCAAGTGACCACGCCCATGCTCATCTCGTGCTCTAAATGCGGACACTGTTCGTGTCCCCGACCAGTTTAAAAGTACATTTCCAAGTAATCCACAATATTTCTCATTAAAAAATCACCATACCACAAATCCCACATACTAATCCTAACTTTCCACATAGTTTTTGTGACTTTTTGAACCTTTTTTGATGTTCGATCTGTCTTGCGGACGGCGCGCATGTCCGTGACCCGCGCACAAGCACCCCGATATAAGACCACGCCCTAGAGCGCATTCTCATTGTGTTTCTGACTATTCCACAGAGCACACTGCATTTTGCTGCATACTTTGCAGATTTTGAGATTTCCATCTCCAAGCCTATGACATCCATGGCTCGACTATTACCACATAGTGCTACATCTGCCTCAGCACCACCCCCACACCCTCCACCACCACCATTTCCCCAAGGACCTGAAGAGGGGAACAGGAGTGAGGATACAGAGGAGGAAGAAGAGGATGACGAGAATGAGGTAGAGGAAATCCCTACTACCCGCCCTCGGCGTGAATCTTGGGTGTGGCGGTTGTTTACCGTTCATGGAAACGGTCCTAAGTCTCATGTGAACCGTGTCACCTGTAATGAGTGCAAAATGGTACTCAGTCGCGGGAAGCATGGTTCGTATAGCTTTGGGACCACTACCATGAAGCAACACCTGTGCTCATTCCACACTGGGGCCTCTCTCAGCTCGCCCTTTCTTATCCCTGTGGTTGGTGTCCCCCTCCCTTTACCCTCCTTTCCCTCCTCTCCTAGTGTGTCGTGTATAAAAAAGAACAAAAAAAATACAAAATAACAAAAATCAAAAAAAAAATAAGGCTCTTTTCAGAGCCGCCTTTCACAGTTAAAAAATAGAAGTGAAGATACATAAAGCATGGCCATTTCCATTTCGTGAAAGTCAGCGGACGGTCCGCGAACAGAAAAACAATTCCATTGCTACCCTATTGAAACCAATGCATTTTTCTCTAACAGGAAGTGGTGGCTCTGAAAAGAGCCTTTGGGAGGTGTTTGAATGTAAAACATTTTAACTACGTAAGACGTACTTCAAAACGAATGCTGTATTTCGAAAAAAGGTCGCAATGCATTTTGTACATTTCTCAGAAAAATCTGATTGCCAGCATAAGTAAGATGGACTCCATCTTTGCGAAAAATGTATGTACTACGAAACAAAATATTTTCATTGTTAAAAGAGGACATGCCAAAATCTCTTAGGAAGGCACAAACAGCCTTATTAAAATTACGCCTTGCTTTCTCCATTTGTGGACCACATGAGAAAGAACGAAGCCACTCTTGTCTCTGCGCAATCAGTGAAAAAATTATTTTAGAGTTTGGAAACATGTCCATTATCTTCTGAAGTCCTTCTTTCATTGCAAATTGCAAAGAAATTCCATACACATGTCCTAAACTGTTCCCTCCACAATTAATTACAATTATGTCTGGATGTTCCTCTCTCTTCAAAGTTGCACAGAGAGGTAGCAAGTCCAACCACTTCATTCCACGCACTCCATGCCAGTGCACTTCCACATGTGGGAATCCAAGATCTATAGATACTCCACAGCTTTCTGCATGCACCTTCAACCAATGAATCCACGAGTCTCCCACAATCCATACAATCTGTGTTTTGAAACACTCAGCCATAGCTATCTGTTCTTCTCTCTGCAAAAACAATATCTGAGAAAACCTCTCCTAGCACAACACACTCACTTAACTTTACTGACCAATCCCTTGCTTCATCCAATCTCATTTCCATACCTCCCCTTCCCAAATTCCCTGGATGTAATACGCGGTGTCCTAGAACTACCACCATGTCCGCGAACGTATCGTATCATGTACAGCCCTTCTACCATTTCAATTTCACTCTCTGTGCCATTCCCTCATTGGATGTAGCTAAGCAATCACATGACCATCCACCAATCAAATCCAATAACTCTACATGTAACTGCATCATCATAGAGCAGCACTACAAATGTACGGTGTATCTCTCGGAGTACAAGTCTCATACCATTGACAACCACGATCTACGAGAAATACTGTACAAATCTACAATATTTCTACTTGCAGCTTGGTCCATGTCCATATACATGAACAGAAAGTACAGGTATGCATATTTTCTACACAGTACATGAACACATTTTCTAACCGACTTTTACCTTCTATAATCTGAAAAATGAATGGACGATCATTGTTTAATTGTCCTAAAATGACCTGTCACTTACAAACTTTTATATCGTTTAATTTCTTCATACACACACACACATGCAAATACTATTAAACTAACATTTTTGAAATAAAATATATACACGACATATAATCAAACAAAATAACATACACACTCTATGATCAAATCTCAAACAATAATATTTGTACAAACACATAATTGGTTTTAATTTTTTTTGTTTATATAAGTACTTACATACATTTATATAGGACAAGCAGACTATGACATTCACTCACTGTTAAGTGCAAAAGCAGGCTATGACACATAGCTCTCAACTCACACGCTTTTGGCGGGTGTCACCCGCCTTGTAAAGGACTGACTCACCCACCAAGCCTCCTGCACGCCCATTCATGCCAATGGGCGTCTCACTCGCCAAAAACAAAATCAGGTGATTTCACCCGCCTTTGCGACACAAATGGTTGAGAGCTATGATGACAATGACTCACTATTACGTGGAAAAGCTTAGTTACAAGACTAGTGGTATACGTTGGTAGATTATGAATTCCACAAACCATAGTAAAGATATTTTCTTTTCTACTCTTAGTCATAATATAGTTTTAATGGTTTTCAGGAAGGCGCTGAGCATTTCAATTTAAAAAAAATCTATGTCTAAAATGAAAACAGTGCTATATAGCAACCAAATTACTAATTTCTTTCTTTTACAATTGCAGTGAAGCCCATTCTCCTGAATAGAAGCAGCCGATTTTGATTTACAAAGAACAACTAAGAAGCAAACTACTCATTTTTGAAAAAAAAGTAAGTAGATTGTTACAATAATATTTGATTTATAACTCACACGCACTGTACGGTGCATTCATGGTATTTCTGTGCCTAAAAATAGAGATTCTGCACCATTCTGACCAAAAATCCCCCCCATTTTAAACAGTGATCTCCTGTCAGAATGGCCCTCAAATTCCTATATTTTCACACACAAATTACCCAACTCAGCCGCTAGAATGTAGTTGTTGTAGAACAAACAACTGTTTTAATTGTATAGCTTTACCTATATTATTTATTCTTCTCCACACCACCGGCTTACTTTTGTCTGTCATCTGAACCCCAGTTTAGTAACACATTAATTGAAGAATACCCAGCCCTGGTAGTTCAACTTCCCAATTCACAATCACACACCATTACATACATCTTTATCATCTTACTCAAACAATCATGCACACAACACACATGCATTGCAGAAAACCCCAACCCATACCTTCTGTATTTTTTTCAACAGACGCTACAGAATGCCCACCAAAAAGCAACTCCGTAGAAAGGGACGCAGAAGTAGAGCAAATGAAAAGAAAAGTCTCCAACATAAACACCCATCTATAGCAGAATTTGTAAAAAACGTTGAAACACAACAGCTAATAGTCATGTTGTGAAACAGAAGAAGTTTCTAGTGCAAAAACGTTGCCTCCTCTATCACAAAGTAAAACGACCCAAAAAACTATTAACAGAAAATCAACTATCACTACAAATAAAACGTCTTCTATAAATCTTGATATAGTACAAAGTAAGCATACCAAGAAAAGTATATTAGCCAAAATGTTCCATCACAAAGTCCTTCAAAATCTGATAAAAACAGGAGAGAAACCAGGTTCAAAACTTCAAACCTATCGTAGGAAAGTAATCTTAGAAGCGTTGATAGACAGTGCAATTCTTCTCAAAAGAAACTTATTTATTGTTGTGTTAAACAGAATAAAACCACTAACAAAACTAATAACTAAACTTCAAAAAAGACTTCTCAATAAACGAAATGTGAACAGAAATAACTTCTTAAATATATGTGGAGGTGAATGGAGTCACACTACAAGCACAGAACCATACTTTAATGAAGAAGCCTACAAACAAAAGCAAACTAATACAATTGCCATACATAGCAGTGGTCGAGGTTATGAAAAAGTTAATAATACCATAATGGAACAAGAAGTACTCCTTACGAAAATATGCCCTGAAAACTTAGATTTACCCCTCCATTCGACTGAATCAGAACATCTAATTTACACATGGCCATGCACGTCAATGTGTAACATTCCCAAAAAATGTTCAAATCTTTATGCCTATTCCTCAATCAATATGTGAAAAGCAAAGACAAAATCAAAATTAAAATACTGCAAAGTATGGATGCTTGTCCAGTACGCAAGCACACAGGACTGCAAGGACATTCGTTGGCCTGCATATCAGGAGCTACTTGCAAAATAACCTTCCATGATATCAAAAGGATATCAACACATCATGCAAGTATAAGAAATCTAGTTTATAAACTGTATTATGCAAAAAGTCCTGCTTTAGCCCTAGCCAATTTAAATAACATTCTTCTACATGGTACACCAAAAGACCTACTAGAAGAAATCGAGTATATACAGAAAAAATATTTTGGAAATGAAACCCACTTACAAGATGAAATAGCTGTCAACCAACTTCGTAACAAATCTGCACATGGCAACCTTTCACTACACACATACAAAAAAGAAATACTAAAATTTCAAAGCACTTCAGCTGAAGTACCAAACCACGTGTGTGTATGTTGCCGCAGAACGTGTTATAAAAGTAAGACAAAAACTATAGACCTTTCATACAAAATAGAAGACAATGAAGATTCTAAATGGTTTGAATTAGCTCTCTACCTTATAGCAGAAAACAAATACGAAATAACTGACCCCATAATACTTTGCAGTTACTGCACTACCAAACTTGACAACAACCTAACTCCTTCACGTGCTATCTCAAATAACTTGGAATTACATCCACTGCCAAAACTCCTTCAACAACTTAATTTATATGAGAGCATCATTCAAACAGTTCATCCATTTCAAGCAATAATACGCCTTCAACCAAAAACTGCAAAAAAACCTCCCTCTGAATTAGTGAAACGTATTCGTGGAAAAGTAGTGTATTTACCATTAGATCTAAAAGAAAATGTGCACATTCTAGGAGTGTAACGTCCAATGCAACAATCTTTAATTATCTTGGTAAATGGAGTACCTACAAAAGACAACAAAATTTGGCAACAACTGGTAGATTTACATAAAGTTAGAGAAGCCCTGCAATATATCAAAGAGAATAATGATTATTACAAAGAAATTCAAGAGACACAAGAAACTTGTCAAGTTGAGCTCCTAGATCCTACTACAATAGCAAACACTTTAGACCATTATAAAATTCACCCATTGCACTCTAATGACATCATAGAAGATGCACTGGAAATGTACCAAATGCGTCAAACAAAAGGATCACCAATCAGCATATGGGAAAAAAGTATAGAAGAACGTGCTTTTCCTCTACTCTTTCCTACTGGCAAAGGAGGAAGATACGATGATAGACCTGTTCAAATATCAGCATCAGAATATCGCTCATTACGAATGTATTCTGAAGATCCCAGATTTCGACAAAATGTGGAATACATATTCCACCTACTCTTTGAAAGTGAACTAGCAACTTTATGTTACAGAGTTGCACACATATTAAAATCAGGATCACACATTCAAAATATGACAGCCACACAATTATTACAAAAAGTTCAACAAAAAGATGAGGTTTTACAGACAAATCTTACAAATCTATTAGCAAATATGCGAGGTACTAAAGAGTACTGGTTTCGACACCATGGAGATGTACGTTGTATGATCAGAAACCTTGGCCCACCCACTTGGTTTGTTACATTAAGTTGCGCAGAATATGCATAGGAAGATTTACTTGCTTTGCTACGCATATCAAATGAAAACAAAACAAACATAGATATACCAACACCTGGAGAACTTTGTTCTCAGGATCCTGTTAATGTTTCTAGATATTTTCACCATCGCTTCATTGCTATGCTACATTTTATTTGTAATAAAACTGTTCCTCCCCTTGGAGAAGTGCAACACTTCTTTTGGAGAAAAGAATACCAAGCCAGAGGAGCGCCACATGTCCACATGCTTTTATGGATTAAAGATGCTCCTAAATTTGGTCAAGACAATGATGCCACTGTTTTACAGTTTATTGAAAAATATGTCACTATGTGAATTCCTTACAATTCCAAAGACACAAATGTGGCAAATATTGTCGTTGCAAATACAAAAACAAAGGGAAATACTACACCAAATGCCGATTTGGTTTCCCTAAACCAGTTACAAATACAGGTCAAGTGAACAACCTCATGTCTTCAGTTAGACATAGTGTTAAAGGTAAGTCACCTAAAAATACATATTGCATACAAAGAAAAGAAGAAGAAAAATATATCAATGATTACAATGCAATCATTGCCCACTTGTGGAATGCAAACATAGATGTGCAGTACATTGCATAAAATTCTACTGCAGTTGCACGATATGTCACAGCATACTTAACCAAATCAGAAAAGACAGAGCTCCAAGACCTCTGGAATGACCTGTCATCAGATAAAACAGTGTCTCAGAAATTATACAGTTTGGGCATAAAAATGCTGTTCCATAGAGAATGTGGATCCTATGAAGCAGCTGATCAATTAACTGGTACTGCATTGTATGGTAAATCTGCAAATATAGTATGGCTAAGTCTTGGTCAGCTAAATCTAGAAAAAGAGTTCTAAAATCATACGAAGATATAGAAACAATAGCCAAACATGATCCCAACAGCCAAGACATTTTAAAAAACAATTTATTGGACACATACTACCCAAACAGAAGTACCACTTTGGAAACCATGTGTCTATACCACATAGCCCAAAACTACACATACAAAAATAATATAAAACCTGATGAGCAAAACCGTAAATACAAAGTGACAAACTGTGATGGCAGCTTAGTAAAACTCACCAAACCAAATTTAATTAATCATATCAAATTGTCATTAAAGACTCCTCAGCATAAAGAAATATATTACATGTCCCTGCTACAACTCTTCAAACCATGGAGAAAAGAAGAAGAAATACTAGATACCTACGACTCATATGAAGACGCTTTCAAAGCCAATGAAAGCACTATAACTGATGTAAACTTTGCACAGTACAAAACAATGTTGCACAATGAACAGCAACACGAAGAGGAACTCCAGGCCCAACTAGATAAGGACACTCCTGACAGTAGTCAACCTTCTGTCACAGGAAGCCAAGAACCACTGGGAGAACCACTAATAACAAATGAGGCAGAATTAGCTATGATAGAAGTAGAAAACACCATGTGTCACTATGAAGATAAAGAAGACTTAACTACACTACAATCAAAACTAAACAAAGAGCAACGTAGCATTTTTCAAGAAATAACAAAGGAAATTGCACATGGTGTGCAACATGAAAACAAAGAATGCACCTGCCAAAATTACAAACCTATACTATTGTATGTCAGTGGTGAAGCTGGTTCTGGCAAAACATTCCTAATCAAAATCATCAGTTCCTTCAACAATTGACAAACAACAAACTGTCAGCTGTTGTCACTGCCCCACAGGTTTAGCTGCCTACAACATAGGTGGTGTCACTTTACACCGATTACTACTCCTGCCTGTAGAACACCAAAACAAGTTAGATTATTACAAACTTTCTGCAGAAGCTGCAATGGAAGTACGCAGAGTATTGAAACAAATGAAAATGCTACTAATAGATGAAGTGAGCATGGTGTCCAACCTAATGTTGGCTTTGATTCACCTCATATTACAAGAAGTACTCAAAACAAACTATGAAGAGCTATTTGGAGGAAAACACATCATTGTTTTCGGAGATCTTCTTCAATTGACACCTGTAAAAGGTGAGCCTATTTTTAAAACATTAGGACACAAACTCTGCCGTAAAACTGTTGGCAGCTTTGGAAATGTCAACCTTTGGCAACATTTCCAATACAGAGAATTAACAGAAAACATGCGCCAATCTGCAGATCTCATTTATGCCAACATCTTAAAAAGTATCAGAGTTGGTATACTTTCTAGAGAAGCAGAAGCAATATTCAAAACCTGGCACATTCATGCACTTTATGGTGATGTGCTACAGATGTTATGGAACAATTAGCCCACAACAATGTCAATTATATGGCCTTAATGCCAACTCTTGTAAGCTGTTTCAAATTCAATGAAATAATGTTAAGCAAAGAAATGCAACCAATTATGGAAATTAGCGCCACAGACAAACTAGATGTACATGGAATGACACTACCCATGTGTGACCAAGCCACAGCAAGAATAAATAGTTTAGAAAAATTAATCTAAAACACAGAAGGCTTGGAAAAGATATTAAAATTATCCTTAAATTGCAGAGTAATGCTTAAACGTAACCTTGACGTGGACCAAGGACTAGTTAATGGAGCACTGGGTACAGTTGTTGGCTTTCAAACATACCCACGTGACAACAAAATTCAGTTTGTCAATATTCTCTTTGACAAACTTTCAGAAGTAAAAAGAATAGGACGCTCAACAGCTCGATTCCTTCTCTTCAAAGACATGTATGTACGCAGAGAACAATTTTCTCTAACTCTTGCATACGCAGTCACCATTCATAAATCACAAGGTCTTACTCTAGACAAAGCAATGATAGACATTGGTAACACAGTCTTTAAAGAAGGCATGAGCTACGTAGCACTGTCACGCATACGTACAATTGACGGTCTATTTCTAATAAACTTTGATGCAAGTAAAGTAAACGCTGATATTCCTTGCATTTTAGAATACAATAGACTTCGTTCACTATACACCCCCCATTTACAAACATATCCTGTTCCACAAAAAGGAACATTTTCTAAAAGAAAACTAAATCAAACAGAAATGCAACAGGATGTCACTGCAAATCCTCCAAAGAGACTAAAAGAAACTAAAACTTCATCAAGTACCACAAGCAAAAAATAATCAATTAGGGAAAGTAAACCAGGTACTTCTTTAAAGAAGGAAGACAAACTCCAAAAAAAGCAGTTAGATACAGAACTACCTGGACCATTTAAATTCTCAAATATAGTTGGTGTAAGTTGCTACGCAAATGTAGCAATGAATATTCTATTTCAATTACCACCAATTGTTGACAACATTTACTTACACAGTACAGACCCATTGTGTTTGCAAATGTTAGTACTTCACAGAAATGCAGCAAACAATCCTGACAACACATATAGTGTTTTTGAAATAAGACGACAATTGGACTACTGTGCTGGAATGGTGAAATTCACTATAAACTCACAGGAAGATCCACAAGAATTTCTAATGTACTTACTATTAGTACTGGAAAACAAAAACATACCTATAAATGAAATCTTCCAGATTTCATACATGTGGAAACATACATGCACTCTCTGCAACAATGTGACACAAGAACAAATCCCCAATGAGCGCTTTGTCTATATATCAATACCTAATTGTGAATCCGTTCCATTTCAGCAACTTGTACAAAATGCAAACCACGGTAGATTATGTTCTACCTGCAATTCGGATAATCGCTCCACGTTACTAATACAAACACATAGTAAATACGTAATACTAATGCTTCTCTGTTACAATGCAGATCGTACGAAAAACAACTGCAAGCTGACTGGATTCACACATGGTCAAATTTCACTTGGTAGGAAAACCTTCACCACAATAGGTATAATCTACCACGCAGGAGCCACAACCAACTCAGGGCACTACACTGTATATATATAAAAAAAGAAATGTGGATGGTTTGAATGTAATGATAGTACCGTTACTCTAAAGCAGAGATTACCAGCTAATCGTACAAACATGTATTAATGTTCTTAAAACCAAAATTTGATAACTGAACTGTACTTAAACCTTAAGTACACTTGTAGTAAAAAAATATAAACTGTCACAATATTTCAAACCTATCTAACTGCCCAAAGATTCTACAACAACTAATTAGATAAATTAATACCACTCAAATAGAGCAGAAAATAGACAGTTAGAATACGCCAATTGGTATCTAAATGTCCCAAAATATACAAATATGCAAACAGATAAATCAATACCACGAAATTATATCACAACATAAACAGTTAGAATAGGCCTACTGGTATCTAACTGGGCCAAAATTTTACAATATCCAAACAAATACCTAATATCTTACTGCTCACAAAAACTGGAACAATCCAATGCATAAAGCATTAGGCAGAAAGAACAAGTACACGCGGAAAACAAACAAATAAACTGTAGCATAACAGAAAAAGGGTTTTTTTTTTAATCCAACATGGATTTTTTTTCTCCCACAGACCCAATGATTTTAGCAACAAACACAGAAACTTTGCACATTGCACAGTACTCTGGTTTGTAATCTACTAAATATGAGGGTCAATAAAAAGAAGAAAATGTTGATTGTACAATGTAATAAGTCATTATAAAATACTAATACTAACATGCTATTTTCTTTTATTACAGAAATGAACAAGAAAAACATGGACTCCCGTTACTAAAACAAATAGTACGTATAACAAGATAAATACAACCATCGCAGCATATCACACCCATACAAGCTTATAACATTGTTCCTTATAAATTAGTTTTTGGCTTAAAGTTAAAAGCCACTATGGGTGTGATATGCTGCGGTGGTTGTGGCTAGGGCATACACTCTTGGGTGCATGGCCAAATGGCCATGCACCCAACATTCTATACCCTGGCCACTACCACCGCAGCATATCACACCCATAGATGCAAACATTGCAACCATTGTTATGTCCGCGGACAGGGGGAAGGTCCTAGGACACATTCAACTTGCCAGAGGACAATACAAACAGCGTCCTCAGGACACCCCCATTTTGTTTATGTACGAACATTTCTGGACACCGCGATTGTTCTTAAAACATTTTCACCTTGCCAATGAACAATACAGACAACGTCTCCAGGACACCCCCTGCAAACATTCCAAGACCCCACGAGTGTTCTTAGAACACTTTCAAGTTGACACCGAATCCATTCTGTTTATTTACGGACATTCCAGAACAGCTGTGTTGTCCGCAGACAAATTGAACACAACAAAAGCGTCTAGCACATAAACAAAATACAACTTTACTCATACTCCCCCATCCTCCCCAAAGACTTCTACACACCAACACACTCTACTAAATACACATTTTGAACAAACTTTCACCGCGCTGTCCGCGAACATCCGCAAATGCAAGATGGCGGGCGCGACAGAAAATCTGGGCACATCACGCACCACGCCGCCCAATCAGCGAACACGTCGCATGTCCGCGGACATGTCGCAAGCCGCTGGGCCAATCGGGGTGCTGTCCACGGAGCGAACAGGGAAGTCCTTCAGCGAAGCGAACACAGATATCCCTAATTTTTTGCCTTACATTTTGTTCATTTTTTTAAAAACTACTGGACGGATTTATACCAAATTTGCAAAAGCACACTTTCGGGACCAGGCCGCCGCTCCTGCCGCCAATTTGGTGTAAATCCGTCCAGCGGTTTGGGCTGTAGCCGTGCGCAAAGTTTTTTCCCATTCAGTCTATGGGGAAAAAAAAAGTTTTGGGACCCCCCTATAACTTTTCCCCCCCTGGACGAATCCTCACCAAACCTTGTAAACAAATTCTGAGTGGGCCATATACTTTTTTTTGCAAAGTTTGGTGAGGATTCGTCCAGGGGGAGCGAAGTTATAAGCCGCCCAAAAAGTGCTCTTCCTATGGAAACACCAACTTACCATAACTACGTGGCCGCTACCGCGGCCATGTAATATATATATATATATATATATATATATATATATATATTTATTTGTGAAAGATTTGAAGATTTGAAGACTTTTTTTTAAACTATTAGCATACCTGTCTATGTTTTGTTAGATGCAGATCTTGTTGAATCTGGGAATAGAAATCTTGCCCAGTTGCACAGTTGTTTTTGATGCAGATGCCTTTCATTTACAGGAGATATGTACTCTGAGAGTTCAAGTGTACATCTCAAATGTTGAAGTGAGATGACAGGGTTAGGTGTAGAGATTGTGGATGTGATTGGTGGGGTGGATAGATGTGTCACTCTTTCAATGCAGCCAATGAGGGAGTGTTGAGAACATGAAAGTGGAAAGGGAAGAAGGGCTGCTCCTGTGCTACAGGGTCAGTGGACACCGCAGTAATCTGCAGATGGCACATGCCACATCTGGGTCTTTTGTGGATGCCTAGCATCCAAAGGGCACTGTGGGGATTAGCCAATCAGGTTTGGTGGGTGTGGTGTACAGGAAGAGAAGTTAGCAGGAGTTGTGTTTTCAGGAGTTGTGAGAGAACTGACAATGGCTATGGCTATGTGTTTGAGAAGGCAGACTGTGTGGATTCTGGGAGACTATTCAATTCAGTAATTGAGGGAATCCTTAGAAATATTGGATTGGCAGAAGTGGAAATTTTGTGGCATGCAGTTTGCAGCTTAAACTAGGCAAGCTTGTTTTCATTATGTGAGAGTATGGCTCAATTTAAATATCCAGACACTGTGATTGTGCATTGTGGAGGGGACAGTCAGGGGGTTGTGACTCCAGTGTCTTTGCAGGTTGCCAATAATGATTTCTTTAAAAGCCTAATGAAATGTTTCCTGCTGCTAAGATTATTTTTCTGAAATACATCGGTGGCAAACATGGAGATGTCTAACAAACATTTTCAGTCTACAAATTGAAGAATCAAGGCAGCTTGTCAATAAAGCTTTATCTGCTTTTTTATATGCTGCTGGAATGTCATCTTTTGAGAATGACAATATAAGTTCTGATGGTGTGATTTTTTTATCAAGATGGAGATCATTTCACAGATGTCGGAAATGCAATTTTCCTTTGCAATGTAAGGAATGCATTCAAAAAGTGAATGTATGAAAATTGTAAAGGAATATGTAGAATGCATAGTACTACAGTCGTTGACCGTACATGCCACATGCAGGTCTTTTAAAGATGCCTGGCATGGAAAGGGCACTGTGTAGATCACAGACAATCGTGGGTGTCCGCGGACCTCAGGGGATCAGCCAATTCAGTTTCTTGGGTGTGGTGTACAGGAAGAGAGGGTAGCAGGAGTTGTGTTGTTAGGAGTTGTGAGAAGTTTGAAAACAGCTATGGCAATGTCTTTCAGCAGGCAGTGTTGGATTTTGGGGCTCTCTTGGATCCATTGGTTGAAGGTGTATGCTGAGCATTGTGGAATAGCCAGAAATCTTGGATTCCCTGAATTGGAAATATTCTGATATGGAGTGTGAGGCATGAAGTTGGTGGACTTGCTCCCATTTTGTGCAAATATGGTTGAATTTAAACATCCGGACATTATTATTATTCATTGTGGATGGAACACTTTGAAATGAAGGAGACATTGGGAAAGTTGAAGGAAATGTTCCCTCGTTCAAAAATTATTTGTTCACGCATTTACCCAGAAACAGATGTGGATGCGCTCAAGTTTATTTGGTCTACAAATGGAAAAAGCAAGACACAATGTCAATAAAGCTGTCTGTGCTTTTGTCCGAGGCATTGGCATGACATTGTTTGGTAATGAGAACATTAAATTTGATAGTGCCAATATTTTTCAGAGAGATGGAGTCCATCTAACTGATGTGGGTAATCAGATTTTTGTGGAAAACATTCAAAATGCTTTGAAGCAGATTTTGTGAAAGTGAGAAGAAATAATTAAATTCAGTAAAATGTTTTCTTAGTTCAGTTTGTAATACCAAACATTTAAAAAAATATATAAAAGCCAAAAACACAAAAAAGGTTCTTATAAGAGCCACTTTTTTTTAATGCAAAACAATTTAAATGATTTCAATCGTCCCACCCCATGCCTGGAATCTTTTAGATGTCTGCAGACTATTGCACTGTCCACCGTACATGCAGGCTGCACAGGGGCCTGTGACTTTTTTTCTCACTTCTATTTTTTAACTGTGAAAGGTGGCTCCCAAAGGAGATCTTTTTGTGTGTTTTTCCAATTTTGTATTTTTCTTTGGCTTTCTTGCAGGAGAGGCAAGGTAGGGGAGGTAACCGAGGAAGGGGGCACCAACCTCAGGGACAAAGGGGCAGGTGGAGAGAGGAAGATGTTGGGCAGGGCTTAATCAGGTAGGTGACAGTGTTTCTCATGATCCTTGACCGAGCCTCGAAAGCACTATGAAACTGCTACCCTCTACAGATCAGTGCTGCACAGTACATACCTAGCAATGTGACCCTAGAAAGGTAAGGGTCAACAGTATTTGGTTGGCTATGTGAAGCCGCTGCTGGGATCCTCTGTCCCAAAGGAGTATGCTTTGTTGTGACATTAGCAGATGAAGATAATGGGGTGGAGGAAGTCAACCTTCTCCTCACCTTTCTCAGAGCAGTCAAGTGTGTCGATTTGGTGTGATGCCTCATGGAAGTAGTCCTGTAGGAACACAAGCCTGGTTTCCCACCACTGAGTACAACTTTGCACTTAGTGCATCAAACCTTGCTTGCATGAGCCTTTGGGGGCATTTCCAACGGTTGTGACATATTGCAACACTCAGGACTCACTCTGAGCACTTGTGACAGGGTCTTCCTTCACTTCATCCTCTTCTTCCTCTTGATCTTCCTCTTCTGTATCACTGCGCCTGTCCCTCTCTCCAGGCTCTCCAATGATGATGATGGTGGTGGTGGGGGTGGCTGGGAAGAAGCGATGTCTATAAGGGATGCCATGGTCTCCAAAAAGTTCTGCAAAACAAATCTGCACTGCAGTGAAGCAGGTGCGCCATCCTGGATAGAATGAGGAAAAGTAATGGGTGGGTCCATTTCGGGGAACAGTCCGCAGACAGTCATACTGCCTGTGGACTACCAGGTCGCAAAAAGGCCTTGAAAAGTTGTAAAAAGTTGCCAGATCAAGGTAGAATAGTTATGGGAGCTGTGCAAGGGTGACGTTTCTGCTTGAAACATACTAGATTGGCTGGAAAAGCACTTTTAAATTGTCCATGGCCACGAACACCATTTGTGGCCACTCCCATTACATGATGACATCCGCAGTCTTGATGGCCGTCCACGCACACCCAATGGGCGGTAGATGAAGTGCGCATGCGCAGGGTGTCTGTAGAACAGACACAGTGTGCGCTAACTAATTAAAAGTGCGCCACACGAAAACATACGTGTCTGGACATCACGCCTGTCCAGGGGCACCTCCATTTTGAGTGCGGGCACTCTGGACAGTCCTAGTATCCACTGACTTATAATGGGAGTTAAAAAAAATAGGAAATATCACACAACAATAAACAAAACCTTTATAGTACAAAAAATATGTTTATTCTACAAAGGGATGCGGTGTCGGAATGGGATACATAAATGGGAAAATTAGGAATGTGGGTACAATAATCATGAGGGGCGGAAGGGAGTGATGTTTCATCAAAGAGTCTTTGATTAAAATATTCAGAATTTGATGGGAATGATTACTGGGGACAAGGGGGGCAGGTCCAAGAAGGACAGTGATAGGGAACATTTTTAATGATATGATTTTTGACATACTGTAAAAGTTCCTTTAAATCATTACTCAATTCATCCAATTTCTTAGACAAGTTCATTATTTGATTATTTGCAGAAATCTAATAATAGATGAATAAATACAATGCACTTACTGTTTAGTATGAATTTGTTGTTCAATAAATACCTGGTGTTTCTCAATCTGTATGCAAATTTGTAGTGAGGATATTATATGAAGTGTACAGTTATGGTTTGTGATTGGTGCATTCCATTATAATGTGTGCTAAATACAAAAATAATTAGTATTTTTAAACATAAGTGTTTGTACAAAAAAGTAGATTTGCATGTTCTAAACATAAGTTGTGATTTTAAGTGCATCTGTTTGTTGGGTGATGGGTACATATGTTTTGGTTCTCCCCTATGTTTCTTAGACTTGTAAATGCTGCCCGATGTCCACAGACTACTGCGCTGTCCGCAGACTTCATGTCTGCCACATTGGGGGAGTATAATATAAAAGACATGTAGCAGATTAAAGGTGCAGTAGTAAGAACCTATGAAATTCACTGAAAAAACATTGTTACACGGACGTAATGGTTACAAGTATAACCGAAAAAACTCAGAAATTTGCCACTTATCGTACGCTAAGCAACCATAACTTGCTCCACTTCCATGCATTGCTAAGACTAACACCCAGGACATCAGAGATGCCATCACAAATGTCATTGATGAAAAAACACATGGACTAACAACAGATTTTTGTTGCCAGAAGAATACTGCTTATGTCGTTCGTCCCGCGAAATTGTGGAACATTTTACATCAAGAGTCAAGTGAAGTGGTATGGTCTATAAAATATCTTCCCATTTTATTTTAAATAATTATTTAAGAATGTTATTTTGTTTAATCTTCTACAAAACAATACAGTTTTACAAATATTTTTTACCTTACATGTTTTTTTGTAAAATGTATTTTTTATTATTTTATTTTAACATTTTATTTTGTTTTCTGTCAGGTACATTTGAGTCTATTTTTCTTAGTCAATGATTTTTGTGTGAATGTTTACATATTCTTACTCCGAAAAACTTTTGAATCTTTATGAATAAATGTGAAGGAAAAAAAATATGTGTTTCTGTACTTCTTTGTCACACTCATTATAGAATAGAATTATAATTAAAAGGAACATACACTAAGATATGGCTATTTATGGAGCAAGTGATTGCAGGTCATACTTATGGATGCAACCCAGGCTATATGGATACACAAGGGCACACAGCCTGTATACCAATTTTATCATGAAAGCCACTTTGGATGCATGTGATAGGGATTCTAAATTCAAGGGTTCCACCATCTTCCCCTCACCGATTTCGCACCAGGAAGCTTGGATGCTGGGTTCACTAAGTGGGCTTCTAGATGCCTCGGGAAGGTGGGGGACATGTTTCTGAAAGGTGAGATTTGCTCCTTTGTACAGTGCAAGGCAGACATTGGGCTGGAGGAAGGCGATAGATTCTGGTACCTACAGGTATGACACTGGGTTCTTAATCCAATCAATAAAGAAGCCGTGGCTTGGTCACCCACACCACTGGAATTGATATTCCAACCTTTGACAGATTCAAGGCACATGATCTCCACACTATAAAGAGTACTGAACACACTTGTTACGCCGGACTGCAGATCCTACTGTGAGGGATAGAACAGGGAGATACGAATGCCTATTGAAATGAAGATTTGGGCCGGTATATACAATAGAACCGATACTTATTTTTGCTCACACTTAGCCGAAACCCAAATGAAATTTCTTACAAGGTGGTATCAGACACTGGCCAGACTACATAAATCAACCCTAGACTATCAGACCAATACTGGAGGGACTATGGACAAATAGGTACATTGCTGCATATCCTGTGGTGATGCCCAATTATTCAGAGTTTCAGGTTGAAAATCCAATCTAGAGTTAAAGACATGTTCGATGTCGGTATACCATCTGACCCTTTGTTTTGCATATTGGGAGCTTATGAGACTTATGCTTATTTGATAAATACAGGGATGATCAAGCACATTTTAGGCAGAAAAACTGGATATTTTGCAGAATTGGAAGCAGAAGGCATCTCTGTCTGTTCACTTTTGGCTGGATAAATGTTGATATATTCTAGCGATGGAGAAGCTTTCATCAAGCATTGAGATACCACATCAATGCTTATGCATGTTTGGTCCCCCTTTATTTATTATATGAAGGCAGACTATGATGGTCTTACCTGCCACATTAGGCTTTGAGCTTTGAACCTAATAGAAATGCTGTGACAAGGTTGTTGTACTAGTAGTTACACCTATGATGACAGTCCCCCTATGTTGTATATTATGGTGTCCACGGGCGAAGTAGGGGGCGGGACTATTTACCCATTATTTAATTTATTGCATTGACTGTATGTTAATTGTGGTTTTCATGCCATTAAGCCAATAAAAAATGTCTTTGAAAAAAGGAAACGTACATTTGTTTTAAAAAATTTGTTGTTTCTTTTCAATAGTCAAACACAGGAAACGGCACATAGAGATCAAGGACAGCACTGATGCATTTTAAGCATAAGACACACACAAGTTACTTTGCATTTTTCTTTTTCGTCATAATGCATAAGTAAAGAATGCCAGAAAGCGCTTTTCCCACCTCACAATATATATACAAAAATATGTATATCTTAACTCATATACACAAGGGAGAACTTGAAACCTTTGGCCTGGGGGACTAAAATAATCTGGACTGACAGCAGCGACTGACAAAGTAGGCAAGGGGACAGGAAGGCCAGCAACTAATGTCCCCCATTTAGACTGCCCAACCCATCTAATGACCCATTCTATCTCACTATCTTAAACCCTGTATCTAATCTTGACTTTTACTAGTGTTCCTAAACTGATTGCTGTGTTTCTCCCTACTGCGCCCCCATTTTAGGTGCATTATCACTCTATCCAAGTGTTTTTGCATTTACTACTGTGCCCCCTATTTTGAGTGCTTTTCTACCTCTATCTAGGTATTGTTGCATTTACTACTGTGTCCCCGTTTTAGGCACTTTCTCTATCTAGGTGTCCAAAATCAAGGTGCTGTTGTATTCACCGCTGTTTCCCCTCTTCAGGTGTCCAAATTATAGGTGTTGTTGCATTTTCCACTGTGCCCCCATTTTAGGTGCTCTCTCCCTCTAACCAGTTGTCCCTCTATCTATGTGTTGTTACATTTACTACTTGCTCCCCCTCTTCAGGTGTTCAAATTCGAAGTGCTACATTGGCCTTCATTTGTATTCCGGCACTAAACCATGGTGCTATTAGCACCATCGTCCATGCCGGAGTCCGCCATGAAGAAAGGGGCAATTCCCACCCAATTACAAGGTTGGCGGGCGGTAATTCCCCCTTTCTCCATGGCCCTTCCCCATTCCCATTTTTGCCCCACAGGGCTCAAAGGGAATGGGGAAGGTGGCAATTACGGTACCGCAAATTGCGGTACCGTAATTGCCATCAAGGTCCCTTTGCGGGTCCCTACTTTAACGGCTGGTCCAGACTAGCCGTTCAGGTCGGGAGCCGCAAAGGGACCTCGTAGTAAGGCGGTAAGGGGTTAACGGCGGCGCAGCCTTTTATGGCGCCGTTAACCCCTTAATGCCTGGGTCCTAATGAGGCCATTGACTACTATGCCCCTTTTTAGGTACGCTCTCCGTCTATCTGGTTGTCTCGAATCTAGGTATTGTTACGTTTACTACTTTTCCATCCCTTTTTCAGATGTCTTAACTCTAGGTGTTGTAGCATCTACGACTGTGCTCCTTTCCGGGCAAATCATCCTCCATTCTAAGTGTACCAAATATCAGTTTTGCATTGGCCATTGTCCCCCCATTTCAGGTGTACAAAACCACAGTTTTGGTGCAATTTGCTGCTGTACTTCATTTTTGGGCGCTCTCTCCCTCTATCTCGCCCTCTCAAATCTCAGTGTTGTTGCATATAGTACTGCTTCCGCAATTTAAAACTACCACAATGGTCAAATTCGTTTCTGACAACATGGAGTGAGAACCACAGCCTCTTCTCCACCCCCTCAACTCTTACCCAGCAACTCTGCACTCACTCAGAACATCACTCCCACACATGGCCTCTCCCCCAACCCACCCCTACCAGCAAATGACAGAAACATACTGAGAAGCAAGTAAGAACCGTGCATGTCCCACCTCCTACAATCTAGCACCTTCATTCTCAAACCACTACTGCACTCTGCCACCCCTATCAATCCCCTTCCCCTGCTCCAATATCACCCCACATCACTCACTCACCACGCCATCTCCGTCCCTCACAACAGTGGAACCATCAGGCACACCACAAACCATACCCCTACCCACTCACCCTCAACCTTTCACACCCGTTTCCTCCTTGCACACACCCCCACTTGGTTATACACTAAGAATGACCCTCACCCTCACTCCTCCACTCACCATGTTACCTCCAACTCACAAGCCAGAGGAGCACTCTAGTGCTCCAAACACAACCTCCAAGCCACTTGGGCATCATCTGCATCTACCCACATAAATGACACAACCATTTATTCATCCGTCTCAGATTGTCAGCCCTCATCCCCACCCGCATCAGCCAGAACCTCCCTCCATGGTACATCCAACTCCCAAGCCAGGGGAGCAGTCTGACACTCCAAACACAACCTCGCAGCCACCTCGACATCATATCCACCTCCCCGCATAAACTCCACCCCCACTTCATCAGCCGTTCCAGATCACCAGCCCTCATCCCTATCCACATCAGCCAGAACCCCCCTGTGCGCTACATCCAACTCCCAAGCGAGGGGAGCACTCTGGCACTCCAAACCCATCCTCCCAGTCACCTCGGAACATCTGTTCCTCCCCATAGAATCCTGCCCTCTAAACCAGCTCCTCTGCCCTCATTCCCTACTGCTCTAGCCAGAACCCAATGGGCCCCGATCCTCCCAAACCATACTAACCACTCCTTCTTGGGGAGCTCCATGCTGCCCTACTAGCCCCACCAGCCACCGACACACCACCCTCCCCCTCCTCCCACGCCTCAAATAACGCTGCCATCCCACCGAGACTCCTACCCATCCTCACCTCCACTCCGCCTCAAATCAGCCCACCACTTCCACCCCTCCCACTACTGCCTTGTACGCCCTGTGCAGCCTCAACTCTCTTTTATTGCCTCCCGCTGCAATCTACCCTCTGTCTAACCTCCTGTCCTCTCCACCTGCTATGCCCACCCCCACTCACGCACCCCTCCTGGGCATCCCCTCACCCTCCAACCCAGACCACCGCTTTCATCACCTTTCCCCTCTCTCAGCATGGCATGTCTTGCTCTCTCAGAACAATCGCCTCTTCCCTTTTCCCATCCCACCCGACCCTCTCCCACACACCTCCCGCACCCAAACATACAAAACTCAGAAATAATGACCAGCCCTCACCCTCGACCCTCCATTCCTCACCTCAACTGCATCACTCCTCCCTCACCACCACCCACAGCCCAGCTGTTAGGAACTCACAGTTAGCCACTCCCTGTTTGTCCCTCTTTGAACACGACCTCTCGCACTCCATCTCTAGACCACCTCCTTCCTCCAGACTTACAGCCCACCAATCAGCCAGCTGGTACCAGCACAACACTCTGGCACCACCTTCCACCCACCCCCCACCCTCTACCCACCGACCTTCATCTCATGCAGAACTACCACTGCTTGCTCACTCTTCCCGCATCCACCCAACCTCACTCATCCTCTCCCCCTCAATCATTAACCCTGACAACCCCAGATGTCCCGGACTCCCCACCCATACCCCCTCCCACCTATACCTACACCTCCCCAACAGCCACCCAGACCCGCACAGTTCATCCAGCCACTCACTAACACCAGTGGAACCACCCCTCTCACCAAGTCACCTGCCTCTTATTGAATTCTCGCTCCATGGCAGAAACAGAAGCAGCATCTTTGACCTACTATTCTCGGGAAACTCTGACCTCATCTTCATCACTGAAACATGGCTCAGTGATGATTTTAAACCAATTGCGTACAAAGATTTCCCTCCTGACTACCTGATCATCCCCCACAACAGACCCTCTAGAGGTGGAGGAATAGGCTTCCTCCACAACCCTCACATATCCGTCTCACTCACTGAAATCCAGCCGTGCACAGCTAAATGCAAATCCCTTCTGGTCCAACTCTTCCTGTTGTCCACTATCTCACACAGTTTCCTACTCATCTACAGGCCTGTGGGATATGACAGACATTTTGGCAAAAATCTCTGTGACTCTATAGCCACCATTCTGGTCAACCATCCTTCACACACCCAACTGGGAGATTTCAACATCTGGTTTGATGTTCTCAATAACTCAAGGACACATCTCCTGGTAGACAGCCTAGAGGCACTCAACCTCTCCCTACATACCATAGGTTCCACCCACTCCAGAGGTCACACCTGTGATGCAATTTTTATCACCTCCAACCTTGTCTCCATCTCCACACCCTTACCCATCATCTGGACAGACCATTTTGTTTTGCCCTACCTTTCTCTGTCGACACACCAACCTGACCACCAAAGGGCTGCGCGGTCCCAGAAATGCTGGAACATGGTCAAGGTACTGCCTGACCCGGCTGAAGCCTTGCTACGCTCACTCCCCACCTCAGAGAGACCTTTACCTATCAAATTATTTGACTCTTGGCTTAATGACTCACTCCTCACTCTCACTTCCTCCCACCCAGCCACCACCCACAAAGAACCTACCCCCAAATGGTTCACTCCCCACCTTAAAGCTGTCAAAACCCAAGCGCAAATGGCACGCATAAAAAAAACCTGACCAAATCCCTGTTCGCCCAAAACCAGCGTAACTACTAATACAAGATCCGAAAGGCCCAAAAAAACCTACTACAATAAAAGAATCCTGAACTGCCACAGCAGTAGCAAAGAGCTCCACAGGGTGATCTCGGAATTTGTGAAGCCTGCATGCACCTCTACCCCGACTACGTCCAAGCGAGCGCTCTGCAACTCCCTCTCTCACCACTTCCACAGTACAGCAATGAACAAGATGGCCACCATTAATACCAAACTATCCAACCTCCCGGCCCACCCAACACCAGCCCCTCCAGACCTCACTCCCCTGAAAGCACCGACTTTCAACTCCTATAAGCCCATCTCAAGTAAGGAATCCTCAAATTGTTGACCAGCAGCAGACCCTCTGGCTCCCCCCTTGACCCTTGCCTAGCCTCCATCCTAAAAGAAATCTTCTCCACCTGTGAAGGAGAACAGGCCAGTTCCATAATCTCCTCTGACACCTTCCAGACACCTTCAAAGTAGCACATGTCAAATCCCTGCTGAAAAAAAGCTGGCCTCAGTCCACTGCAGCCAAGCTATTACAGGCCCATCTCCAACACCAGATTTCATAAAAAAATCTAATTGACCGCCTGGCCTACTCCCAACTCACCCTATTTGCTGAATCCAACAACCTACTAGACCCTGCTCAGTCTGGGTTCCGGCCTCGCCACAGAACTGAAACCACCCTGATCTCAATCTGGGACAATCTCAAATTTACAGCAGATGCTGAAGGATGTGCTCCTCTGGTTCTCCTTGATCTCTCAGCTGCCTTTGGCACCCTTAACCACTCTACCCTCCTTGACCGACTCCACTCCCTAGAAATTCAAGAATCAGCAATCAACAGGATTTCCTCGTTCCTTAACAACAGGAAACAAATCACTATTCACCTCCCTTTCTCCTCCTGGCTCGGCTATTGAGCACAGTAGTACCTCCCAAGGCACCTGCATCTTCACTCTCCTTTTCAACTTCTACATGACTCCGCAGGCAGGGATCATCCGCTCGCACAACCTCACCTGCTACTACTATGCTGACAACACCCAAATTATCCTGAGAATCCCTAAAAACGAGCTTGGATCAATGCCCCGACCTAGCATCTTGCCTCAATGATATAGACCTATGGATGACAAGAAACCACCTCCTTCTCAACACAGAGAAAACAGAGATTATGGTATGCAGCAACACAACTCTACTCCCACAACCACTCCCTTGGTCCGCCTCCCTTGGAATTCCCCCCTACCTCGATCACAGTCAAAAGCCTTAGCTCCACAATGAACTCAGGCCTAACCCTGTCCCACCAGATCAATAATGTATCAATATCCTGTCACTACCACTTCAGGCTTCAGAGACGCATTTCCCTTATCTCATCTTTGCCAACAGACTGGCCTCCATTATGTCCATTTTCATGTCCAGACTAGATTATTCAAACTCCATGCAGCAGCCTACCAACTTAACAAACTCCAAAGAGTCCAAAAGTAGCTGCTAGACTCCTTCTTGCAGTCAGAAGAAGGGACCACATCTTGCCTGCTCTCCACACTCTCCACTGGCTGCCTATTGGACGTAGGGCCATTTTCAAAATCCTATGCATCACCAACCATGCAGTGCACAAGGCCGGCCCGACATATCTCCAAGAGAAGATTATGCCCTACCACCCAAAACGCACCCTAATGTCAAACACGGCCCACCGGTTAGTGATCACAGCCTCCAATTCAGCCAGGTTTGGAGGGTCAGCCTACTCCACCCGGGCACCAACTCTGTGGAATTCACTATCTCCTCATATTAGACAAAATCAGGACTACATGGCCTTCAGTAAAACGCTAAAAACATGGCTTTCCCTAATCAGCGAAAGGTACAGCCTAAGGCCAGAAAGCCTTCCACCAATAGCCAAATCTCGGACAAAATCAGCATTACTCGAAACACAGCAACAGCTAAGGCCACAAAAGCCGATTAACCAATCTAAGTGACGACTGATTACATGAACAGTCAGGGCACGGAAGTTGGCCTTTAGTCCATATAAATCCCGGCCCAGACACGGCTCAACCACCATGACATAACAGGTGTTACATGACCAAAATAGAGGCTCCCCGGCCGACCGAGAAATAAGAGCCAAACACCGCCCTCCGGAGGTGCAGAATTGACTATGGTTGGCTCAACTCTTCTAAGAATAATGCGATAACCCAGGAAGCACGCACCCCCCCCACGGTAAACTACCACCAAGGACCAGCCATATGGGCCCTCTGAGTCCTACTGCAAAGCATCTGAAAATACTCAGCCCAACCATGCTAACACTTTCTACCATCACTGGCCAGACTATGGCTCTCAGAAATCCACTAGCACAAACCACCAGAACAGACTTGGCCATTACATTTAGCTCCGAAAGCAACCCAGGAACGGGGGACTCTGACCACTAACCATGGACACTCACTCTTAACAATATGCTCACACTTCACTTTGCATCAACAAACAACAAAACGCAGCTACACCCCTCAATCATTTTAGCCTACCTACACACATACCTATATTTCTTCCCAAAACACCTCAAAAGCCTAGTAGAATGCAACTATACCCACGAAATATCGGCCTAGCAGCACACATAATTCCTCTATACAAACCCCACGGCAGCCAGAATGCAGACTGGGAATTCACCATCCTCACTGCACACATTTACATTGGCCCCCTCACATCAACCACACTGCACCTAGCGATAGAATGCAGCCAACACTCTGGCCGCACACATATCAAGTGCACCCAAGCACTAATATGCTACTCTACTCCCTCCACTAACATGGACCACGGCCCCCAAGGGAGTTCAACCCACAGCACTTTGAGATCATATCAATAATACATAAGGTGCTATAAAAATGCACCATAAAATAACAAGATAATGGTGCAGTGGCACAAGACTGACAATTCAGCCTCTCCAGCCTCCATGACAACTAAACTCAGTAGCAAACTTCACACCACACTCACATTACGTAGTATATAGTGTCAATATGGTTGACATTGCTTTCTTTTTAAACAAAATATCCTTCAGTGATGTTTGTTTTTTGTTTTTTAGATACCAGTGCCCCAAGGAGCCTTCCCCACATAGCAAAAGTAGTACAAATATGTCACCAGAACATTAGATTAGGTACACATTTAAAAGATGATGATGTGTACTTGTGTGCCATTGTACTATTTAAGGCAGCATGACCTGCCATCTAACTCAAACACAACACATAGTTACTATATGCAGGGGACCAGAACATGTTTCCCTCACAAAGAGAAAAACTAGCATAGGCACAGCTTAGGCAGGGCATTCAAAGGCTTTATTCAAACAGGTTTGATATAGACCAAGCTATTGCAATCTTTCCTCCAAAACCATCTAGTACTGCATGGGCAGGGCCAGTGGATGCTTTCCACAAACAGGAACAGGTACAGCATGTGCATGGTCACTACAAGCTTCTCTAACAATTAATTATGCATACAACATTGACAGGGATAGTGCACGATTCCATTCCAAACAGATACAGCATTAATAATAATAATAATAATAATAATAATAATAATAATAATAATAATAATAATAATAATAATAATAATAATAATATAGTGTGATTTAGTTTACATTATAAACTTTACACAAACCTTTGGAAAACATAAAACATAATGCATATCATACATATAATATAATATTATACATATAATCAAAACATACAATATAAAACCAGTATGAAACCATAGTCTCCCTTAAATCTCATTCGAGGCTATAAAATATTAGCGAAACAAATACGTCACTAACGGCCACAAATCATCATTGTAACATATAGAGAGATCTTAATCCCTAGAGAGAAGAGATATTTCTTCACAGAAGCTTTTAGATTATATAGTAGACTTCACTAACAAGAGTATTGAATACACTGCTTTCGACTGACTTATAAAAGCTTATTTCCTTTGCCAATTTCTTGTATTGTTATTCCCAGAGTAACTTCAATCTTCAACCAGATATTGTATAGAGCAGTCAACCGACGCATACAGTTAGAGTTGGTACAGTGGAGCCAGAATGATCTCTCCCTAATGTAGTCATGCTTAAGCACATACGTGCCAAGGAAGTAGTTGATTGTACTAGCTATTACATGGCATTCAGTCAATAGATGTTTGGCCATCTCCAACCGTTCTTCATCTTTACACACTCAGCATGATCACAATTCCATGGCGATCTTATCTTTTCTCCCTGTGACCATCACAGTTGGGAGCTGCTCCAATCTAAGTAGTAGGATAAAGCGTCTGAGCCTGGTAGATGGGCATAGATTCAGGTAACTCTGGGGCTTCTTAAAATTAAACAGTTTATCGTGCACAAACTGATAGCTTTTTAACCCATTGAGATGGTCGTATTTCTCCAGCCAATCCCCTAGGTCAATGCGTTTTCCCAGAGCCCTCTGTACCTCATCCGAATAACTCCCTCCTCTAGAGTGCCATCCGATCTCGGCTAAGAATTTTACCATCTGCCCATTAGACGTACAGGTAGAGGTTTTTTTTACATTTCCTGATGGACTGCTGTTAATTGTCCATTTTTTAAATCACTAGTCGTTTTCAGATATAGCGCAGCCCGCTTCTTCAAGACTGTGGCTTCTAAGGAAATCAACCGTAGTTCTAGCCTTATAAGTGCCATTGGTATACAGGGGGGTAGTGCAAGGATACAATGCCACAATTTCCCTTCAATGACCTTGAGCCATTTCAGATCAAGATCGAACAGTGCTTCTAGTCCATATGTTATCATCAGGGAAAAAACTTGCATGTATAGTTGGCGGGTACCCCATAGTGTAAAGCCTCCCTGCTTGATGGTGAAGCTACGAAACAAAGCAATCAGTTGCGCCGCTCTAATGGCACATGTTTGTTTACAAACAACATAATCACCAATGAGTTCAAAATCGATTCCCAGGTACCGATATTGAGGGGCGTATGAAATGATCACTTTGCCTGCCATGAGCTGCACTAGTGCCGTTTTCCTACTGGTATACCTCATAACCTTCGTCTTTTCCAGGTTAATGCTAAGACCATTTTTTTCCGCATATTCCCAGAGGGCCGTAGCAGAACATCGTATCCCACCAATGGTATGATCGAAAATTACCAGGTCATCTGAGTATGCTAAAGCAGGACAAAAGGCCTCACCGATTTTAGGGGGACAATTTTTAACTGCGATTATTACTGCTGGTATATCAAGCACATATAAGTTGTAAATGAATGGCGCAGTGACACATCCTTGCTTCACCCGCTTATTTTGGAGAACCTTTCCTGTTGTGCGACCTTCCTGGTCCAATTTCAGTTTTACTGAGGTTTCCATATGCAGTAATCTAAGATAGTATAGCAGATCTTCGGGCAGCCCATGGCTTTCAATTTCAGCCACAAACAACCTCTAGGTATCGAGTCAAATGCAGCCTTAAAATCTATGTATAAGGTGTATAAGGCATATAAGGGGGGCTGCTCCCCTTTTCTCGTTTTAGTGCATAACAAGTCCATTACCATGATGTTATGGGCAGTGGAATATCCCTGTCTGAAACCACTTTGGAATTTACATAGAATGCCTGAGTGCTCCACTCATAGCTGTAACTATTTTAGTATCAATGAGACAAATAACTTTCCCGTAGTATCTAGCATTGATAACAACCTATAGTTGTTCGGATCTAATCGATTTCCCCTTTTCAAAAAAGGGATAAGCACCACCGTTTGCCAGGTTCAGGGTATTTTGCCTACACTTAGAATCTTCTTGAACAAGATAACCAATAAACTAGCCCAGAACTCGGGTTGGCATTTGATAACAATATTGGCCGGACCATTAGGTCCTGGTGCTCGAGAAGATTTTAAATCCTTAATCTTATTCAGTATGACTTCGTAAGATACCTCAATGGGTGGAATCAAAGGGGAAATACTTAATAGCATTGGGTCCTCCGTATCCAGCTGGGCGTTGCGATTACCAGAAATGTTGTCCATTCGGCCGCCCCAATTGGGTTTACTAAGGGACCCTTCACCGCTCCACGTGCCTCACCCAAAAGCGTTCAGATACTACGGGTCTTTCATTCACAGATCGTCTACACTCCTCTTTGCCAAGATGCATTTTTCTCAGCCCTTCTTTTCGCTTTGATGACTGCTCGATATCTGTTCTTAATATTTCTCATATTTGCATAGTACGTCTCCAGAGGGGCAGTCGTTTTCTTGGCACAACGAAGCTCAGCTCTGAGTTTCCTCTTGGTGCCTCAAATCACCTTATCATGGGTGTATTTTTTGCCCTCAGTTCTAATCCTAAATCCCATGGGGGCAGCTGCATGTTTGCCAGCAAAAGTATAGATCCAATCTTCTATTGCATTGATCGTCATCTACTTAAAGTTAGGAAGATTATGGTATCTATCAATTGCAAGTGCTTCCATAGCGTGTGTTACATTTTTATCTGACTAGCTAATCCTTGTATCTGCTTGATTAACATTCACGTTACCCATACTCCTCTCAGCAGCATCCTCTCTGAGAATGTTAAGCTCACACACCAAGGCAGCATGATCACTCCACTTATTGGGTATAACTAACATATCATCAACTTGTAGCTGCATTTTAGGGCAGGCGAATATATAATCCAAGGTGCTGCGAGAATTACATTCGACCATGTCTAATTACCTGGATGATTGCTGGCAGTGCGGCCATTTAACATTTCTAAATCCCAGGACTCAACAGATGTTCCCATCCCAGCCCCCCTAGGTCCTTCTTAGTGTGTTGCATGGAACCCTTCTCTTTTAACTAAGGGTTCTGAGTTTTCCCACCGCTCCCCATCATGTGGCAATTAAAGTCAACCACTACTACTACCCCTGTATTTTCAAATTTGATCAACCAGGTCGCCAATAAATAATGAAGAGCGTTTTGCAGTTGCTCTCTTAACACTGCTCCAGGGGGGTTATACAGACTCACAAGTAGGAATCTTTAATTGCTTCCCTTATTGCCATATTCTATGCCACTTCTACAGCGATCATGTTGTTGTCTAATTTTGAACTAATTCGCCTCAAGCCTAAAGTGTTAGCCACCCCCGTGAGAAGACCTCAATAGGGTCTGCTTTTTTCCCCTTTCATGGCCTCAGAATAATAGATTTAAATCAAAAACATGGGTTAGAAGCAATGAGGTTGAGTAGAAATACAAAAAGTTCCACAACAAATTTGGGTCTAAAGAAATAATATATTATTTTTATTTCTCTTTACAACAATATGCACTTATACAAAATAAAACAACCATAGAAACTATATATGTCCAACCCTTTTGGACCAAACCTTTCATAACCACCTTTCATACACTTTCATACCATCTCATACTCGCATATTTTCCACACTTTTCTAGCACATATCACCAGGGTATCATACGCTGCAATTTTATTTCACTTTTTTACAGAAAATTATTTTGGCCCTATCTTTACAATTAGGTGCCTTTCCTCGAGCCACCTTTCTAAACTGGTAGCCCCTTGTGTACATATTTTTAGTATTTCTACCCAACCTCATTGCTCCTAACCCATGTTTTTGATTTAAGATATTGTTTACCTGAAGGGGTTTGAAGGATAAACAAGTATCCCTTTGTGATTTCTATGATTCCTCAGAATAATAGATTACATATCCATCTAGTATCAAGGGGTCCATAGCCCATGTCTCTTGTAGGCAAATATAACTATGCTTATCAAACAGTATATGTGCAATTGATTTTAGCCTGATACTCGCCCTTATGTGCAATTGATCTTAACCTGATAACCACCCATTTGCACAAATTGATCTCAGCCCAATACTAGCCTATATGTGCAATTGATTTAGTCTGATACTAGCCTATATGCGCAGTTGATCTAGTTTAGATGTGCAATTGGTCTAGCCTATATGTGCAATTGAGTTCAGCCTGATACTAGCCTATATGTGCAATTGATTTAGCATAATATTTGCCTTTATGTGCAATTGATCTAGCCTATATGAGCAATTGATTTAGTCTGATACTAGCCTATATACAAACAGTGCAGCCTACCCTGCGCCATCCCTACTTTGTTAATTCCAGAATATGTTTGAAAACCAGAGGACCCAACCCTTAGTACTTATACTTAGCTTCCTAGCCATTATGGCCCTGGCCACCCTCCTAACATGCCCTCCTCAGTATAGAAATATGAGACTTAGATCCAGACTGCCCCATCTCTATGAACCTAAAAATACTAACACAAATAACCGAACATTGATGCCCAATCCCAATAAACGGAACCCTACACATGCAGTTACCACCCCAGAAAAGTCAGCGAGCCCCAATAAATTTCCCTCCAACTCCACAACTAAGAGTACATTGACTCTATCTGGATCACTTATCAACACCAGGGGCCTCATTACGACTTTGGCGGTAGCCATGGTGCTATTGGCGCCATGGCTACCTCCAAAATCTGGTCCGTGTTCCCTGAATGGGGAATTACTATGTCATTCCGAGTTTGGAGGGCCCGGTAATTCTTCCTTCAGGGAACCTGGGCCTGATCCTTCCCCATTCCCATTTGAGCCCCATAGAGCTCAATGAGAATGGGTGCGGGAGCTAACAACGGGCCGATTACGACCGGCCCGTTGTTAGCTCCCTGGTCCCCTCGCGGGACCCACTCTGGATGTCTTGTAAAACCAGACGTCCACATCGGGTCCCGTGAGGGGATCTTGTAATATTGTGGAATGGGTTTAATGGTACCGCCACCATTAGCTGCACCCGTTAACCCATTCCGCAATACTTGTAATGAGGCCCCAGATCTCTGGTAGCCCATGCCACTGAAATTGCTGATACCCTACATAATGAGAATCTAGACCAGGGGTCTCCAACCTTTACGTTAGCTAGAGCTACTTGTAGTGGAGGCCAACAGTGGAGAGCTACTAGCGGGCGATATCGGGGTGGGGATATTTATAAACCTTGGAATTTTTACCAATATTTTTTTGGCTCGATTATTTCCCCTCTATAAACAGATGGAATAACATATGCCTTCACGAATATATTAAGAACTTCAAAAACCTCTTTGTTGCATTATTTATTTATTAGTAGCTGTCTCAAAAAGACATATATTTGTTGGACTACCACACAAATATCCTGTAATTTTTGTGCCCCTTCCTTTGCGTTTTATGCAGGCTTTCTACATGCTAGGCACACTATTGCTTTCCAAATGTGCATTTCACACTTACATAAAAAAAAACAAAAGTAATTTCCAAATTGAAAAATGTTGCTTGCGTTCAGAGGTTTTCTTTGAAATGTTTTTTTTTCTCAGACACCACACATACTCTGTTATTTGCCAGTAAGATAGCTCAGCGGGTTGAGCGCTCGCTGCTGCGATCTGAGCGTGATCTGCAGGTCGCAGTTTAAAATCCCAGCAAGGCCAACTCAGCCTTTCATCCTTCTGGGGTCGATACATGAGTACCAATTTCAGTTGGGTGATATTGCATGTAAATATGTGCTCTGTAAAGCGCTTTGGATTAAG
The DNA here is from genome assembly GCF_040938575.1 of Ambystoma mexicanum. Classification (NCBI taxonomy): domain Eukaryota; kingdom Metazoa; phylum Chordata; class Amphibia; order Caudata; family Ambystomatidae; genus Ambystoma; species Ambystoma mexicanum. The sequence goes on from NC_090922.1 coordinate 382,842,177, forward strand.
GCGCTATATAAATAACACATCATTATCATTATTTGTGTGCCCCTCTGTGTTTTAGCACAAGTTATATTTATAAAGATGTTATATGCTTGTCAAACTGGTTAATCACAAATAAATGCTTCTGTTATGCTGACAGCAGTTTTTAGGAAATTAAACTGTGGGTTCATGGGTGCCAACTTTTGATTTTCACAGGGGCAGAAATATCCCCACCTCAACCCTGAATATAAGCAAGCAACCAGCCCAACCCATACCCTGGCCAAACACATTGCATAGCACCTTTTTTATAATGCATTGCAAAAAGTCATACGATTAACAACCTGTAGTTTTGAATATATAACATCTCAGCATCGGTCTTTCAACCTGCTGAACTACCCTGGTAGGCTTCTACTGTACAGCGTGTCTATGGATTGCTTAATGTACTAAAAGTGGGTGTACCTGTGTCATGGAAGTGATTTAAAGTGGAAAGGTACGGTGTGGAATTTGGAAAGAAACCACCTGAAAGAAATTGCACCATTTTTTAAATATTATTTTGAACATTTCCAGGTGAACGGCAGTGCTACTGTGATATTTTCATTGCGTGGTCACAATGATCCTGCCCCAGCCCCTCCAACATCTCTGGCAAACAAGACCAGCTTGCTTAAGAAAGACTGTTGTGGTGGCGCACAAGGCCAACTGTGGTACTGCAGGTGGCCTGCAGAAGCATAACGTGATACTGGCCCTCATTAGGACCCTGGCGGATTTTTTCCGCCATCGGCGGACTTTTCCGCCATGGCGTAAAGTCCGTTTACGCCATGGCGGATGGTGGACTTACCGCCCCATTCCGAGGTCGGCGGGGCGGTAAGTCCCCATTGACCCATTTACCCTTCCCCATTCCCATTTCGGCCCCATAGGGTATAATGGGAGTGGGGAAGGAGTTAATTACGCCACCGTAAATTACGGTGGCGTAATTAACACCAAGGTCCCATAGCGCCATGGATTTTTACGCCCGCAAAAAGCGGGCGGAAAAATGACCATGGCGCTCTGGGAACTCGGAATTGGCGGTAAGGGGTCGGCGCAGCTAACGCTAGCGTAAACCCCTTACCGCCAGGGTCCTAATGAGGGCCACTGACATTTGTCAGTGGATTTACAAGTAGTTCCAAGTGGCACAGTAGCCAAGCTCTCTGCCGGCAATTGGGCTTACTAGGGTTCGGATCCTGAACACGGAACATGGGTGCAAAAAGCACCATTAAATAATATAACTTAGGATAAATGTTTATTTTTCGGTATCTTCAGCGCGGGCGACTGAAAAGGCTCAGGCGAGCTACTAGTCGCCCGCGATCGACTGTTTGGTGACCTCTGATCTAGACCTACTAGCCTTAACTGAAACCTGGCTCCATGAGGCAGCAGGACCAGCCCTTATGGTGATGGTACCTGATAGCTATCAGATACTCAGAGTAGACAGGCCCAACTCTAGAGTTGGTGCCCTAGCCATTATCTCTAAGACTAATCTTCCGATTAGACTTGCCATGTCCCTCATGTGAGGTACTTACGGCTAAACTTCTTCTATTTAACAACCGCACATTAACTACTACCTGGTATACAGACCCCCTGGACCACTCGGAACCTTTGAGGAGGACCTAACTAACCTCATAGCCAACAATACTAAAGACCATTCACAAACTCTGCTGCTAGGGGACTTCAACCTTGGCTTCAACGAGATCGACAACAAACATGCCCAATCTATAGCTGCGCTTCTCAAAGACCATGCACTCTAACAAAAAGTCCTTTCCCCCACGCACATCAAAGGCAGGACCCTCGATTGGGTGGCCGATTTGAATTGTAACATTACTATTACAGATAATGCACCGCAATCATGCCTTGGACACTACTGCCCCACTTAAAATGTGCAAAGCTAGACAGAAAGCTCACCTCAATGCATGGTTCACGCCTCAATTTAAAGAATTAAGATTACAAAAAAGAAAGCTACAATCTATCTGGCGGCACTCCCCTATCACCGGCAATAAGGTTAAACTAACGGAACTCTCGAAACATTACAAAAAAGAAATAATCAATAGTAAAAAGAATATATTCAATGAGGGAATTGCAAAGACCAAATCTAACACTAAGGAACTTTTCACTATCCTGCGTGAAATGGAATCACCAACTCCGCTGTCAGATACTGTCCCAAAGGACAAGCCATGGTGCACTGCAATTCAAAATGCCCTCTCGAATAAAATTACATCGCTCCAACAGAAAATTGCGAATAAAAAGGCCTTGCTGCCTCCCTCAGAACAACAACTATCCCTTCACTCAGGGAACAATATGACATTACCATTTAAATTGAAAGAAATCTCCATCCTTGACACGGAGAAAATCATACTCTCCCTAAAACCATCAAATTGTAAGGGTGACAGCTGCCCTGCCCAAATTATAAAGGACGCTGCTAGAGACTTAGCCCCATTCATCTCTAAGCTCATTAACGCATCTTTGAAGACAAACACAGTGCCCAACAACCTCAAAGAATCTTGGGTCCTCCCCCTGCTCAAAAAACAAATGCTAGACCCTACCATTCCCACTAACTATAGACCTATTACCACTGTCCCCTTTCTACTCAAAATCATTGATAGAGTAGCCTACATTCAAATTCAGGAATACCTAGAAGTTAATCACCTACTAGGATCACGACAGTCTGGCTTCCGCCTACTCCACGGCACGGAAACTGCCCTGCTAGACCTTAAGACCCAAATTGACGAGCTGAAGGACAATGGACAAACAGCTATGTTACTTCTCCTGGACCTTTCTGCAGCTTTCGACCTACTGGATCATGCAGTCTTATGCAACCACCTTAGGTTGGCGGCTCACTTTTCAGGGGAAGCCACAGCCTGGGTCCAATCCTTCCTGGCCAACCGGACAATGCGAGTCTTTCCCCATCAGCTGCTGCTGACCCAATTCAAATATCATGCGGAGTACCTCAAGGATCCTGTGTCTGACCCGCTATGTACAACATGTTTACAAACCTTTGTTTGACAAATTGGACAGACTGGGTATCACCTACACAAACTATGCAGATGATACCCAGATCCTCATCCCCCTTTCGGGCAACTTCTCCGAGGACATGGCCTTAGTAAACAGGGTATACCTCCTCATTCAGGCATGAATGGCATCTCATGGCCTCTGCCCGAATGACGATAAAACCGAGATACAAATCCTAGTCTCTGAAACCAATATTAAAAACTCAGCCCTAGCTATACCGCCTTTAATATCGACAACAATCTCATCAAGGTGATGCCTGTGGTTAAGACATTAGGCTTCTATCTTGACTCTACCCTCTCTCTTAAGGAACAGGTTAACACTCTTGCATCTTCAACAGCCTACACCTGCAAGCTCATCCGAGCATGTAGACCATTCCTCTCTACCTCGAGCTGTTCACCTTGGCCAATACCCTCGTAATGGCTAGATTAGACTATTGTAATGCCCTGTACTCAGGTGCCAACAAATATGTCACTGATAAAATTCAAAGAATGCAAAATAATGCACTAAGAGCAGCTTTGAATATCCCCATCAAAGAACACATCTCGAATGCTAGAAGAGAGGTTTATTGGTTAAAAATATCTGACAGGATTCTCTTGAAAACAGTCTCTCTCACCTCCAAATGCCTGAACAACTTAGCACCACCCTACCTTGCCGAGAGGATAAACAGAAGATCTACCACCCGTCCAAGGAGAGCGGCCAATGCCCACACTCTAGAGACGCCTAGATTTAAATGAGTCACAGCGGGTGGATCTAGCTTCCCAGTCATAGCGGCTCAAACACGGAACGCACTCCCGCCTGACCTCAGAAAGGAACAACCGTATCCCAAATTTAGACTTAATGTACTTAAATGGCTACGAACAAATGACCGATAGCTAGCCCCTGTCTGTACCTTGCACTACCACTGTACTCAATTGTAACCATGCCTCATTGCTTGTATCATGTCATATATTTATATACAAAACTGTAATTTTACCATTCCACTCTAACCGGATTGGCAGCAACTCTCTATTATCTGTATGTATATGCACATGTATTCATTGTACACATTCTGTAAACTAAGCTTCAGTTATCTTATCCTTATGCACCCAGCTACCCAAGGGTTTGGTGCGCAATACCAAATAAATAAACAAACAAACAAACAAAACCATCCATTGATAACAGATGAGTGAAGCCACGACAGTTCCACGTGAAAATGGTAAGGTCTCATTTTTTTTATAACATCTCTGGTAGTGAATCCACCAGCCATTTTAGGACCTGTTGAACATCCGATGCTTCCACCTTCTTTCCTTGTCAAACTTGGACATTCTTTTTCTTTAGAGAGAATATCCAGCTCATGACCCAGCCAACTGGGGTCTACTTCATTCAAGTCAGCATCAATCTCAATGTCCACTGCTTTTAGCTCATCTTTACAATTTCTTATCAATTGCGCTGTAGACAGAAATGTACAGTGTAATGCTGAGACTTTAGGGTTTGGTCCTTTCAGCAGTTCCACAAATTGAAAATCATCGGATTTAAGAACCTGCAGTTGTGGAACTGAATTGAATCTTGTTAGGAATTCTGACCGCAATAGCCATTTGTGTTCCCCACTTTGATAGAGATTCATAATCAGGCAGATTCGGTTTCCTGATGGCGCCCCTGTAGCTTCGACGGATGGAGTTGGTATGATAGCAATTTCTTTCTGCTCTGATAGTGGGCTTGAGGACTTGTCCAAACTCGCTGTTAACATGTCATCATCCCCCACAATGTCTGCCTCCAATATTTCAACCTCCTCTTCCTGCTCATCCGCTTTCGCTTGGTTAGGTAACAGCCAGCTAGTCAAGCGGTCATCTCCAGTTGCCTCTTTTTCTTAGCTCTAGCTGCTCTTTTCTTAGATTTCTTAGAGTGTAGCCCCAGGAGCCCCAAGTCAGGCAAAGGCGAGGCCATAGAGCTTGGTCTTTTACTCATTTCTGCCCTTCTCGCCGTTCTTCGCTGTTTGCATGAGAAGAATGGCTCAACACTCTGTTCCTGATTCGGGTCTATCTATGGGTCTTGCTGTTCTTCGATCCCTTCCACAAGATGTATGGCTTCTGAGAGGTTACATTCCACTTATTCACAGGCTTTCTCTCTCAGTTCGTTATCCAAAGTCAGAGCATTAGTGTTAGCCAATATCTGCCCAGACATTTGTAGTAAGATCTTAAGAGCAAATTACAAGGATGCAACTGATGACTGGATCTCAGCAATCTCCGTTGCCCCGGGAAGGGACAGTCCAAACTCTCTATTTCAGTATCAGGGACATCTTCCATTGAGGCCATTGCCAAGTTTGGTGAGGCTGATAATCTGCCTATGGCCCCAACTGGAGTGGGTGTCCCAAGGGGTATATTCAACGGCCTTTCTGCCTGAATTCCACTGCTGCTGGTTGTTGTTATGCCAGTATGTGGTGTCATTCTCCTCTGAATATTCAAACACAATTCCAGCAGCGAGTTGTTGACTATATCCTCGAAATTAGTTGAACTGAGCAGGCTGTTGTCACAGGGTCCAGGGGCTATTATTTCCTCAATAATAGTCAAATTAGTTTCAGGGAGCGGATTTGGAGGAAAGAAACCAGTAATCACACCTTGATCTGCAGGAATAATGTTCTTAGCTTTCTTTTTTGTTTAGGTTTCGCCTTCTCCCGCTCCTCATTTAGTGAGTTCCTGATTTTCGTCATCTCCTTTGCTTTCCTTAAATTATACTTGGAATGTGTAGGCCCTTTCCCTGGTGGCATTTAGACGGCCCAGTCAATGTCTCTCCTTCAACAGGAAAGTTAGGTGATCAAGGGAAACTTGTTCACCCTATAGATCACACTTTCTGTCAGCTTCTGGGTGCTGTTGCAGAAGCTATATTCGCATAGGGTGTCGTATCTCCCCGACAGGATCAAAGGCACCAAGGCCCAGAGTCTCCTGTGAATGCAGTGCTGTCCACTGTCTCCACGTATGATGCTGGCTCCAACCTCTTTAGCGCTTTCTGTCAACAGCAACGGGTTGCCCACTACACAACACCACTGAGAGAACCCAAGCGGCATCAGTTCATGCACCCAGCTATGATGCGTCCCAGATTCCCCTTTTCTTCTTTAATGTATTGGCCTCCACCTGCTGCCAAGTACAGCACAATGGCACCTCTCGCTCCGCAATTGCACACAGCAGTATTCAACAGCGTACAGGATCTCTCCACCGCGCCCCGGGGGCGAGCGTCCACCCCCAGCCAAGAGCAAGCACAGCAGTCACATGTGCCCCCAACTCTTAGCCAACAACATCTCCGGCAACTCTGTGCTCTATGCACCGGCAACTCCTGCAGCACCAAGTGCAGAGGCGCAGGGGCGAATAGGAGCAAAGGTAGTGATAGAGGTCCCAGAAGTGCCTAGTCTTTCTCCTCTATCCGCAATGTGCCTAATATGCCTAATATGCCTTAAAGCACACAGAGGACACAGGCCGGCCGGCAGTTATATCAGCCTAAGCCTTAGCCTTACCCTCCAACTTCACCCATGCTCCAGGACACAGGGCCAGTGATCAGCGCACGCTGCTCCCCTCCAGACTGATTCCAGGCTGGCTCCTAACTCCGGACTCCCATTAATCAAGGGAATCGAGGGACCAGTGCAGCACAGCAACCCAGCACAGAGCAGCAGACGGCGACGCAACGTGACGAGGGAAGAAATATTAGAGTAAAGAACCTCTAGGCGTGATCAACACGTGAATCAAGCCACAACTCTCTCCACGTACCAACACAGAGGCCGCCTCCGATTCACTCCAATTCACAACAATGAGTTCACTTTACAGGTCCAATCCTGACAGCATTAATACAAGAGCAAACTACTCTCACAAACACTTCAGCATTGTCAAGTCTAATTTGCCTCATAAAAAAGTTGATACAAGCATCCCTCACAAAGAAGTACAGATATAGAGTGGACAGGCCATTGTATGTTTCCATTACAAGCAAGTACAAGCACAGTGTGGGCACGTCTGTTACATGTTTCCCTAAAAAATTGGTACATGGAGAGCATGGGCAGGGCCTGACATACTTAGCTCACAGATACATTATGTGCAGTGTCACTGCAAGCAGACTTCATAAACATGTACAAGATGGGCAGGGACAGTGCAACAATGTGCAAACAGGTACTTGCACAGCATGCCAGGGCCAGTGTAGGTTTCCCTCACAAATATGTACAAGTACAGTATGAAGGATACTCAGAAACGAGACCGCGACAAGTTAGTATTGAAAAACCAGTTGTTGGTTTTATTTAAACAATTGCCCTTTCTTATGACACGTGTTTCGGCTTAAGAACCAGCCTTTTTCAAATCAGGACATTATTGTCACTTAATAGATTTTTGTTCCCTATATGGAGAATCAGGTAAGTCTCAAGCAGTCGATGGGTTCGATCCCTACGGTTTGTGATAAATGCGTTCAATCACCTGCTGTCGTTCTATAGTTTGTTGATGATCCCTTACCTACGGTTTGTGATAAATGCGTTCAATCGCGTGCTGTCATTTCCTAGAAACGCTGGACACCATTGAATCAATTAAATAATATGTTGCTGTGTGGCGTCACGGTTGGTGACTCACCAGAGTCTTTTGTTAGTGTCTACTATTATTACACTAGAGGCGCGCCATGATGTGTGTAAACTCATGTGTGCCTGACCTTGTTATGGGTTGTTCATTGGACTAATCTGTGTACATATCCTTTCTTTATTTTTGTTACTTTTTAGCTCGGTTCTAATAAACTATACGTATCTTAATTAATAATATGGCAGCGTGAGTCCAAGTATGTGACTCCTTGTCTATTAGTGATTAGTCAGATTAGGTGTGCCGATATTTCCCACAGAATGCGGGCAATTTAAATATTGGCGATCAGTAGTTGTGACCTAATCTAATGGCAGTGAGTGATTTTCATGATAATGAATTGAAGTGAAACATGAACATATATTGAACATGCAACACGTACAATTTATAGAAATGACACCATTTCATTGTCGGAATTCAGTCCGAGGACAGTCGAGTTAAGTTTGCAGATAGTCTTTGCCTCGGCTTGTCTCAGTGCTTTTTCCTTGTTCCCTTCTCTTTTACCCACTGTTATTTTCTGTAGTCCAATGAATTTAATTTCCTATTTATTCGCCATTTGATGATATTTCTGCCAATGACAGGAGAGTGGGAGCCTTGGGTCCTGGCTTCCAATTTTCGATAGATGCTCCCTAATTCTGGTTCTTAACTCCCTAACCGTGCTGCCAATGTATACCAATTTGCATATACATATGATACCGTACACAACAAATTTAGTTTTGCAGTTAATTGATTGGTGTATTTTGATCTCATTATTGTAAGAGTCACTAAATAAATTTGTTTTTTCATGTGCATACTTGCACATTGTGCAGTTTCCACATTTCCTGAACCATCACTGGTCGGATGTAACCAGGTGGTGTGTTTCATCGTTGCCACATCTGGCAGGAGTGAAGGGCTTAGTTTATTCCTGATTGTTCCCGCTCTTTGGTAGATTACTTTCGGTTTGGAGTCTACATAGTTCTTAATATTTTCATCCAATTTCAGTAGATACCAGTGTTTTGAGAGTATCCTAATGAGAACTTTATGATTGCTGCAGTACTTTGTGATAAACCCTACTGTGGGCTGTTCTTGTGTTTTTTTTTTTTATCAATGTCTGTTCTGGTGTTAGTAGTTTACTTTTATTTCTTGCTCGTTTCACGGATTCTTCCGTATATCCCCTTGCTAAGAATCGATTCTCTAGGAATGTACATTCCTTATCGAATAACTTCCTCTATTAAGCAGTTTCTTCTTGCTCGAATAAACTCACCGGAGGGTATATTGTTAATCGTGGATCTGCGGTGGCAACTGCTGGCATGTAAAGTTGAGTTTGCTTCGGTTGGTTTCCTGAACGTATGTGTTTTGATTTCCTTGTTTTCTATATATATGGTAAGATCAAGAAAGTTAATTGTCTGTTCATTGCTGCTTCCTGTAAATTCGATTTCAAATGGGTTCTGATTGATCCGATTAGTGAATTCCTGAAATTCAATTTCTGTTCCAGCCCAGATAATCAGCACATCGTCAATGAATCTCATCCATCGTATCAGTTCCTTTTGATATGCCTTATCTTGATAGATGACCTCATCTTCCAAAAAACCCATAAAGACATTGGCAAGGGCTGGGGCATATTTAGTGCCCATTGCCACGCCTTTGGTTTGCTGGCAGTAACAGTTGTCAAAAGTAAAGATATTGCTTTCGAATGTTAATTCCAACATCTCCTTTATCATTTGCACTTGGTGGTACACTGATGATGTATCATATTTGAACACATGATCAATCGTTTTAATTGCCCAATGGTGTTTTATTGATGTATAAAGTGCTTTAACATCAAGGCTTCCCAGTCTATAGTTGTCTTCCCATTTAATTGTTTTTAGCTTCCAAATGACATCTGTTGTATCTCTTAGGTATGATTTTAATGAACTTGCCCTTGGTCTAAAGATATTGTCTAAGTATTGAGCAATATTCTCCGTTGCCCACCCTATACCACTCATAATGGGTCGACCTTCAGGTATCTTATCATATTCCTTATGCACTTTCGGAAGAAAGTACATGGTTGGTATTCTTGGCTCATTTATTATCAAAAAGCTTCTTTTGTCATCTGTTATTTGTCCTTTTTTGTGCCAATTGAGGATTGCTTGTTCCAGTTTGTTCACAGTGTTTTTTTTCCGGATTGGGGGGTAGCTGTTTATAACACCCAGGGGTTTCTAAGTGCCTTCTTGCCATTTCCAAGTAATCTGGTCTGTCCACAATGACAATGTTCCCCCCTTTGTCTGCCTCCTTGATTGCAATGGATAGATTTAATGATAAATCTTCTAGGGCCTTGTATTTATCTACAGAGAGGTTGTATGTCATTTTTCTTTGTTTGCTCCTATTTTTAAGTTTATAAAAATCTTCCGTGACAGCTTTGTAAAATGTGTCGATCACATTGTCTGGTGGTAGTTGTGGTACAAATTTTGACACAGGTTTTAATTCTTTAATGGGCAAAGTGTCAGTTGGAATATCCAATTATTGTAGTACTTGTGATATGTCAAAGTCTTGTGGCTCTTCAATTGATCTTAGTAGATGTATTTCTTCAATTTCTTTGATCGTCAGTTCACTTTGTTCAACCCTTATGGCCTGCTGGTACTGCCCTGGTGCTCTAGTTGCAAAGAATTTTTTCAGTTTTAATTTGCGTACAAATTTGAACAGATCCACATGTATATCTATATCGTTGAATCCAGTGGTTGGTGCGAACGAGAATCCCTTATTTAATAGATCAGTTTCAGTTTGTGTCAATATTTTCTTAGACAGGTTGATAACGAGGTCCTTATCTACTTCTTTCTGTTGAGTTCTTTCATACTGGCTCTGGTGAATCTTTTGTTGGTGTTTTCTTGTGGTTCTTGATTTGTGGGGTCTTGAACCCCCCCTCCTTCCTCTCCTCCTTGCGTAGTATTGGTGGGTGTCATGTCCGTAGGTATCTGAAAACGGACCTGCTTGGGAGGTATATTCCTATTACCTTTTTTGTATCTTTTTATTTGGTTCATATATCCCGAATAGTCTCTTTTACCACTTCCTTGTTGCTTCCGTTACCGGTAGGGGTTGTCTCACATTCGGAGTCAGCATCAGAACTAGCTGAAGATGTATTGGGTGTGCTTGTTTTGGAACCCGATTTCGAGTACTGGTTGTATTTGGTTTGAAAAGTATATACTCAATCTTCAGTGTAGTCTCTTTCATCCCCATAGTGTTTCTGCAACTTTCTAAGTTTTATTTCGTCCTGATAGTTTTTCAAAATGTCATTCATTGTGTTATAATTTTTCTCTTTTGTTATTTCCAAAGATTTCTTTTCTTTAATTTGCTGTTTGGTCTTCTCTATTAATTCGATTGTTCTTTTATGTTCTCTTGTGGCGTCTTCCACTAATAATTCTATCATCTTTGTAGAGCTACCATGTAAGTTTCTTTCCTACAGGTCCGCAAGATCATTGTCCATTTCATTGCTAAAGTTTGGGAATATCAAAATGTGTAGTCCTCTTGGGATGAATTTGCTTTTGATGTAGTTCTCCAGGGACACAATTTACCAGTATTTGTCTATTTCTTTTTTCGATAATCTTTCCAATTTATAGAATAAGGCTCTTAGATCCTCTTGTTTGATTACTGGGTTGAAAAATGCATGAGTCATATTACCTTTTTGAGTAAATAAGTTTGCTGTTTCTTCTTCGCGGTTCTTTAAGTATTCCGCCATTTTTAGTTTGGAGATCTATTTATTCTAAATCAAAAAGTTAGGCTTTAGAATTTCCGTTATTTAGTTGTGTGTCTGCCGAAAACCCATGCCAATTTCATAAAACAAATTGATGTTGTTGCTTGGTTGGTATTGTTTAAGGCGACAAAATTATGCAAAAGGAAAAGAAATGAAAGAAATTTTGATTTAGAATAAATATATCTCTAAACTTGATCTACAAATGGCAGAATACTTAAAGAACCACGAAGAAGAAACTGCAAACTTATTTACTCCCAAAGGTAATATGACTCATGCATTTTTCAACCCAGTAATCAAACAAGAGGATCTAAGAGCCTTATTCTATAAATTGGAAAGATTATCGAAAAAATAAATAGACAAATACTGGGAAATGTGTACGAAAATTAAAACTGAAAAAATTATTTGCAACTAGAGCACCAGGGCAGTACCAGCAGGTAATAAGGGTTGAACAAAGCAAACTGACGATCAAAGAAATTGAAGAAATACATCTACTAAGATCAATTGAAGAGCCACGAGACTTTGACATATCCTACTGACACTTTGCCCATTAAAGAATTAAAACCTGTGTCAAAATTTGTACCACAACCACCACCAGACAATGTGATCGACACATTTTACAAAGCTGTCACGGAAGATTTTTATAAAATTAAAAATAGGAGCAAACAAAGAAAAATGACATACAACCTCTCTGTAGATGAACACAAGACCCTAGAAAATTTATCATTAACAGGCCGATTCATGGAATAATTAGCACGGCGCAAGTGGGCAAAAACGTGCGAATCGCAGTGGAATAGCGAAAATCGCAGTGCAAGTGCGAAAATCGCACGAAAAGCAGCGCACATCGATTCATGGAAGGCCGTGCGCGAGAAAACCATCGGATGTGCGATAAAAAAGTGCGCGGCGCACGTTGGCGCACAGGCCATCTAACTGCGTGCGCCAGGTCACAGCGAAAATCGCACAGGCCACAGCAAAAATCGCACATAGCGCGGCGCACGCAACAAAAGTAGGCGGAACACGGGGCGTAACACTCGGAATGGGGAACAACTTGCCAAAACGTGGGCGTCACGGGAGAAGTACAGGGTACAAGTGCGCGGAACGCCCACACGCTCGCCTACAACACGTATTCATGGAATAGAATAGGGCAAAAAAGCGCACGCTCAAACCAGCGCACAGGCATAAACACGACCGCCACAAGAAAGCAGGCGGTAGCGTCTCTGCGCCTGGAAGAAATGTGCGCCAAAAGGTGCGCCAACAAATAGCACCTATATACAGCCATGATGAATGTCCTATACTGTGGCCCTCCAGGACAAATGACGTGCAAAGGGGTACCCACAAACACGGACACCCGCTGACAAAAAATACGTGTGCGTGTATACCGGGGTGCGCGGGAAGTCTCACACGCGATTTCGGCAGGGTACGTGTATTTCAGGGGTGCGCGGGAAGATCCACACGCGATTGGCCCAGTCCGAGCAGGGTACGTGTATTCCATGGGTGCGCGGGAAGTTCCACACGCGATTTCGGCAGGGTACGTGTATTTCAGGGGTGCGCAGGAAGTTCCACACGCGATTGGCCCAGTGCGAGCAGGGTACGTGTATTCCATGGGTGCGCGGGAAGTTCCACACGCGATTTCGGCAGGGTACGTGTAATTCAGGGGTGCGCGGGAAGTTCCACACGCGATTGGCCCAGTGCGAGCAGGGTACATGTATTTCAGGGGTGCGCGGGAAGTTCCACACACGATTTCAGCAGGGTATGTGTATTCCAGGGGTGCGCGGGAAGTTCCACACACGATTTCAGCAGGGTACGTGTATTTCAGGGGTGCGCGGGAAGTTCCACACGCGATTGGCCCAGTGCGAGCAGGGTACGTGTATTCCATGGGTGCGCGGGAAGTTCCACACGCGATTTCGTCAGGGTACGTGTATTTCAGTGGTGCGCGGGAAGTTCCACACGCGATTGCCCTAGTGCGAGCAGGGTACGTGCATTTCAGGGGTGCGCGGGAAGTTCCACACGCGATTGGCCCAGTGCGAGCAGGGTACGTGTATTCCATGGGTGCGCGGGAAGTTCCACACACAATTTCAGCAGGGTATGTGTATTCCAGGGGTTCTGGGGAGTACTACACGTGAATTGGCCGTGTGGGTCCTCCCAGGTGTACGCTCCACAACCTCCACGGCCCCTGCAGGCAGCCCACACCACGGGGGACTACTACCCTGCACCCCTGCTCATGTCCCGCAGGCAGCCCATCCACCATGGGCATGCCCCCCAGCCAACCCACATGTCACCTTGCACTACTGATCAACAATGCATGTCTCCCACCACCCCCACCCCCCAGCCACCATGGCCAGCCCCCACCAGGCCCCCACTCATGTCCCCTATCACCCCCACCCCCCAGCCACCAGGGGCACCCTCCACCAGGCCCCCACTCATGTCCCCCTGCACCCCCACCCCCCAGCAGTGCAGGGGCACCCTCCACCAGGCCCCCACTCATGTCTCCCACCACCCCCACCCCCCTGCCACCATGGGCAACTCCCACCAGGCCCCCACTCATGTCTCCCACCACCCCCACCCCCCAGCAGTGCAGGGGCAGCCTCCACCAGGCCCACACTCATGTCTCCCACCACCCCCACCCCCCTGCCACCATGGGCATCCCCCACCAGGCCCAAACTCATGTCTCCCACCACCCCCACCCCCCAGCATCCAGGGGCAGCCTCCACCAGGCCCCCACTCATGTCTCCCACCACCCCCATCCCCCAGCAGTGCAGGAGCACCCTCCACCAGGCCCCCACTCATGGCCCCCTGCACCCCCACCCCCCAGCATCCAGGGGCACCCTCCACCAGGCCCCCACTCATGTCTCCCACCACCCCCACCCCCCAGCAGTGCAGGGGCAGCCTCCACCAGGCCCCCACTCATGTCTCCCACCACCCCCACCACCCAGCAGTGCAGGGGCAGCCTCCACCAGGCCCCCACTCATGTCTCCCACCACCCCCACCCCCCTGCCACCATGGGCAGCCCCCACCAGGCCCCCACTCATGTCTCCCATCACCCCCACCCCCCAGCAGTGCAGGGGCAGCCTCCACCAGGCCCACACTCATGTCTCCCACCACCCCCACCCCCCAGCAGTGCAGGGGCACCCTCCACCAGGCCCCCACTCATGTCTCCCACCACCCCCACCCACCAGCCACCAGGGGCACCCTCCACCAGGCCCCCACTCATGTCTCCCACCACCCTGACCCCCCAGCCACCAGGGGCACCCTCCACCAGGCCCCCACTCATGTCCCCCTGCACCCCACCCCCCAGCATCCAGGGGCACCCTCCACCAGGCCCCCACCCATGTCTCCCACCACCCCCACCCCCCAGCAGTGCAGGGGCAGCCTCCACCAGGCCCCCACTCATGTCTCCCACCACCCCCACCCCCCAGCCACCAGGGGCACCCTCCACCAGGCCCCCACTCATGTCCCCCTGCACCCCCACCCCCCAGCATCCAGGGGCACCCTCCACCAGGCCCCCACTCATGTCTCCCACCACCCCCACCCCCCACCCCCCAGGGGCACCCTCCACCAGGCCCCCACTCATGTCTCCCACCACCCCCACCCCCCAGCCACCAGGGGCACCCTCCACCAGGCCCCCACCCATGTCTCCCACCACCCCCACCCCCCAGCCACCAGGGGCACCCTCCACCAGGCCCCCACTCATGTCCCCCTGCACCCCCACCCCCCAGCATCCAGGGGCACCCTCCACCAGGCCCCCACCCATGTCTCCCACCACCCCCACCCCCCAGCCACCAGGGGCACCCTCCACCAGGTCCCCACTCATGTCTCCCACCACCCCCACCCCCCTGCCACCATGGGCAGCCCCCACCAGGCCCCCACTCATGTCTCCCACCACCCCCACCCCCCAGCAGTGCAGGGGCAGCCTCCACCAGGCCTCCACTCATGTCTCCCACCACCCCCACCCCCCAGAAGTGCATGGGCACCCTCCACCAGGCCCCCACTCATGTCTCCCACCACCCCCACCCCCAGCCACCAGGGGCACCCTCCACCAGGCCCCCACTCATGTCTCCCACCACCCCCACCCCCCAGCCACCAGGGGCACCCTCCACCAGGCCCCCACTCATGTCTCCCACCCCCCCACCCCCCAGCAGTGCAGGGGCAGCCTCCACCATGCCCCCACCCATGTCTCCCACCACCCCCACCCCCCAGCCACCAGGGGCACCCTCCACCAGGCCCCCACTCATGTCCCCCTGCACCCCCACCCCCCAGCATCCAGGGGCACCCTCCACCAGGCCCCCACCCATGTCTCCCACCACCCCCACCCCCCAGCAGTGCAGGGGCAGCCTCCACCAGGCCCCCACTCATGTCTCCCACCACCCCCACCCCCCAGTTACCAGGGGCACCCTCCACCAGGCCCCCACTCATGTCCCCCTGCACCCCCACCCCCCAGCATCCAGGGACACCCTCCACCAGGCCCCCACCCATGTCTCCCACCACCCCCACCCCCCAGCAGTGCAGGTGCAGCCTCCACAAGGCCCCCACTCATGTCTCCCACCACCCCCACCCCCAACCCCCAAGGGGCACCCTCCACCAGGCCCCCACTCATGTCTCCCACCACCCCCACCCCCCTGCCACCATGGGCAGCCCCCACCAGGCCCCCACTCATGTCTCCCACCACCCCCACCCCCAGCAGTGCAGGGGCACCCTCCACCAGGCCCCCACTCATGTCTCCCACCACCCCCACCACCCAGCAGTGCAGGGGCAGCCTCCACCAGGCCCCCACTCATGTCTCCCACCACCCCCACCACCCAGCAGTGCAGGGGCAGCCTCCACCAGGCCCCCACTCATGTCTCCCACCACCCCCACCACCCAGCAGTGCAGGGGCAGCCTCCACCAGGCCCCCACTCATGTCTCCCACCACCCCCACCCCCCAGCCACCAGGGGCACCCTCCACCAGGCCCCCACTCATGTCCCCCTGCACCCCCACCACCCAGCATCCAGGGGCACCCTCCACCAGGCCCCCACCCATGTCTCCCACCACCCCCACCCCCCCGCAGTGCAGGGGCAGCCTCCACCAGGCCCCCACTCATGTCTCCCACCACCCTCACCCCCCACCCACCAGGGGCACCCTCCACCAGGCCCCCACTCATGTCTCCCATCACCCCCACCCCCCTGCCACCATGGGCAGCCCCACCATGCCCCCACTCATGTCTCCCACCACCCCCACCCCCCTGCCACCATGGGCAGCCCCCACCAGGCCCCCACTCATGTCTCCAACCACCCCCACCCCCCTGCCACCATGGGCAGCCCCCACCAGGCCCCCACTCATGTCTCCCACCACCCCCACCCCCCAGCAGTGCAGGGGCACCCTCCACCAGGCCCCCACTCATGTCCCCCTGCACCCCCACCCCCCAGCATCCAGGGGCACCCTCCACCAGGCCCCCACTCATTTCTCCCACCACCCCCACCACCCAGCAGTGCAGGGGCAGCCTCCACCAGGTCCTCACCAGGTCCTCACAATCCCCAATCATGTGCGTTATGGTCAGCCTCCACAGCCAAAAAGCCCTACCAAGTAACCCATTCACCCACATGGCAATGGAAATTACATGTTACACCCCCAATGTTCATGAAGCTAATGAACCCATGTCCGTCACACACAATGGTTGCAATGGTTGCAATTGAATGGGAAAACACCCAACATGACATGCATGAAACCAATGAGATGATACCACACAGTGAAGTATGAAAACAAAATTGTATTGAAAAAAATTAAAGAATGCTAAAGAAATGAAACAAACTACAATGGGAATGAGAAAAAATAAGCTGCATGTCCGTATAAAAAAAAAAAAAACAGCAAATCAGAATCCCAAAAAATGTCGTCCAAAGTCAAATGTAAAAAAATATCTATCCAATCAAGAACTATGTAAAAAACTTCCAAGGGTCCATGAGCCCAACTGAACAAAGGAAACCTACAAAAAAACCTAACTAAAATGCAACTATATACAAAAACCCCCCCCACCCCCCTGCCACCATGGGCAGCCCCCACAAGGCCCCCACTCATGTCTCCCATCACCCCCACCCCCCAGCAGTGCAGGGGCAGCCTCCACCAGGCCCACACTCATGTCTCCCACCACCCCCACCCCCCAGCAGTGCAGGGGCACCCTCCACCAGGCCCCCACTCATGTCTCCCACCACCCCCACCCACCAGCCACCAGGGGCACCCTCCACCAGGCCCCCACTCATGTCTCCCACCACCCTGACCCCCCAGCCACCAGGGGCACCCTCCACCAGGCCCCCACTCATGTCCCCCTGCACCCCACCCCCCAGCATCCAGGGGCACCCTCCACCAGGCCCCCACCCATGTCTCCCACCACCCCCACCCCCCAGCAGTGCAGGGGCAGCCTCCACCAGGCCCCCACTCATGTCTCCCACCACCCCCACCCCCCAGCCACCAGGGGCACCCTCCACCAGGCCCCCACTCATGTCCCCCTGCACCCCCACCCCCCAGCATCCAGGGGCACCCTCCACCAGGCCCCCACTCATGTCTCCCACCACCCCCACCCCCCACCCCCCAGGGGCACCCTCCACCAGGCCCCCACTCATGTCTCCCACCACCCCCACCCCCCAGCCACCAGGGGCACCCTCCACCAGGCCCCCACCCATGTCTCCCACCACCCCCACCCCCCAGCCACCAGGGGCACCCTCCACCAGGCCCCCACTCATGTCCCCCTGCACCCCCACCCCCCAGCATCCAGGGGCACCCTCCACCAGGCCCCCACCCATGTCTCCCACCACCCCCACCCCCCAGCCACCAGGGGCACCCTCCACCAGGTCCCCACTCATGTCTCCCACCACCCCCACCCCCCTGCCACCATGGGCAGCCCCCACCAGGCCCCCACTCATGTCTCCCACCACCCCCACCCCCCAGCAGTGCAGGGGCAGCCTCCACCAGGCCTCCACTCATGTCTCCCACCACCCCCACCCCCCAGAAGTGCATGGGCACCCTCCACCAGGCCCCCACTCATGTCTCCCACCACCCCCACCCCCAGCCACCAGGGGCACCCTCCACCAGGCCCCCACTCATGTCTCCCACCACCCCCACCCCCCAGCCACCAGGGGCACCCTCCACCAGGCCCCCACTCATGTCTCCCACCCCCCCCACCCCCCAGCAGTGCAGGGGCAGCCTCCACCATGCCCCCACCCATGTCTCCCACCACCCCCACCCCCCAGCCACCAGGGGCACCCTCCACCAGGCCCCCACTCATGTCCCCCTGCACCCCCACCCCCCAGCATCCAGGGGCACCCTCCACCAGGCCCCCACCCATGTCTCCCACCACCCCCACCCCCCAGCAGTGCAGGGGCAGCCTCCACCAGGCCCCCACTCATGTCTCCCACCACCCCCACCCCCCAGTTACCAGGGGCACCCTCCACCAGGCCCCCACTCATGTCCCCCTGCACCCCCACCCCCCAGCATCCAGGGACACCCTCCACCAGGCCCCCACCCATGTCTCCCACCACCCCCACCCCCCAGCAGTGCAGGGGCAGCCTCCACAAGGCCCCCACTCATGTCTCCCACCACCCCCACCCCCAACCCCCAAGGGGCACCCTCCACCAGGCCCCCACTCATGTCTCCCACCACCCCCACCCCCCTGCCACCATGGGCAGCCCCCACCAGGCCCCCACTCATGTCTCCCACCACCCCCACCCCCCAGCAGTGCAGGGGCACCCTCCACCAGGCCCCCACTCATGTCTCCCACCACCCCCACCACCCAGCAGTGCAGGGGCAGCCTCCACCAGGCCCCCACTCATGTCTCCCACCACCCCCACCACCCAGCAGTGCAGGGGCAGCCTCCACCAGGCCCCCACTCATGTCTCCCACCACCCCCACCACCCAGCAGTGCAGGGGCAGCCTCCACCAGGCCCCCACTCATGTCTCCCACCACCCCCACCCCCCAGCCACCAGGGGCACCCTCCACCAGGCCCCCACTCATGTCCCCCTGCACCCCCACCACCCAGCATCCAGGGGCACCCTCCACCAGGCCCCCACCCATGTCTCCCACCACCCCCACCCCCCCGCAGTGCAGGGGCAGCCTCCACCAGACCCCCACTCATGTCTCCCACCACCCTCACCCCCCACCCACCAGGGGCACCCTCCACCAGGCCCCCACTCATGTCTCCCATCACCCCCACCCCCCTGCCACCATGGGCAGCCCCCACCATGCCCCCACTCATGTCTCCCACCACCCCCACCCCCCTGCCACCATGGGCAGCCCCCACCAGGCCCCCACTCATGTCTCCAACCACCCCCACCCCCCTGCCACCATGGGCAGCCCCCACCAGGCCCCCACTCATGTCTCCCACCACCCCCACCCCCCAGCAGTGCAGGGGCACCCTCCACCAGGCCCCCACTCATGTCCCCCTGCACCCCCACCCCCCAGCATCCAGGGGCACCCTCCACCAGGCCCCCACTCATTTCTCCCACCACCCCCACCACCCAGCAGTGCAGGGGCAGCCTCCACCAGGTCCTCACCAGGTCCTCACAATCCCCAATCATGTGCGTTATGGTCAGCCTCCACAGCCAAAAAGCCCTACCAAGTAACCCATTCACCCACATGGCAATGGAAATTACATGTTACACCCCCAATGTTCATGAAGCTAATGAACCCATGTCCGTCACACACAATGGTTGCAATTGAATGGGAAAACACCCAACATGACATGCATGAAACCAATGAGATGATACCACACAGTGAAGTATGAAAACAAAATTGTATTGAAAAAAATTAAAGAATGCTAAAGAAATGAAACAAACTACAATGGGAATGAGAAAAAATAAGCTGCATGTCCGTATAAAAAAAAAAAAACAGCAAATCAGAATCCCAAAAAATGTCGTCCAAAGTCAAATGTAAAAAAATATCTATCCAATCAAGAACTATGTAAAAAACTTCCAAGGGTCCATGAGCCCAACTGAACAAAGGAAACCTACAAAAAAACCTAACTAAAATGCAACTATATACAAAAAGTGGAGCACTGTCCGTCAACTCCAAATCATAATAAGAAACAAAGGAAATCTAAAACTAAAGAACTATATACAAAGGCGGCGGGCAAGTCCAGCGGCTCACTCTGTGGTGTTCCGGGCCAGGGCATCATCGAACTCCTGTTCGATGTCCCGGTGGCGGTCCTGTTCCATGTCCCCGAGGGTCCGCAGGGACAACGCCACACCAGCCAGGACAGGCTCAACCCGGACCTGGATGGCCACGTCCGCAGGCAGAGGAAGGCCAGTTGACGTCAGCTCATCCCCTGCCTGAAAACGGGTCTGGACGTAGGCATCCCTGCTGGTGCAAGATGATGCAGGGACAGGATCGGGGACAGGATTGCACACAGGCACCTCCGCGGCGGCCTGTGCTGCCTCCTGTCCCTGGTCCTGCACTGCACCACTAGCACCAGTGGGATCCCCACCTCCAGACCCCGTCTCTGGTGCTTGCACGGCCTCCTCCTCCACCAAACCCCCCACCAACCTGGATGACTCCGTGCCATCTTCCCCTGTTGGGCCCTGTGGGGTCCCAGCTGCCCCTTCTGCTGCCGAGGAGTCCAACTCCAACCTCCGCCTCTTGGACCTCCCCCCGGCAGCTGCGGCCTGGGACGTGGCACCGGACTCCTCACTCCCCGACGAGATGACAACACGGGAGGGGAGCCGGGCCTTGCGTCTCCGGCTGGCGGTCGGATCCCCGCCGCTGTGCTCCACAGCACCTTCTCCGCCCTCTTCATCAGTTGACGCTGCAGACAGGGAGAAACAAAACACAGGCATCAGGGCACTGTACAATGGACACATACACACATGACAGTTGCACATGAGTGGCATTGGCAAACCTCAGACATGTCATCACAATCCCCAACACACATGTCATTGCAACTCGCACACATGAGCCATACCACAGCCATATCGCAACTGCCAGCACCATCCCTACACATACAACAGCATGAGCAGCCAAAGGGGAGCCAGACATCACATGCAACACAGGAAGTGCACCACACATGTACACACACCACCACACTTGCATGCATGTGTACACCTCTGCCAAGTGTCGCACTGTTTAGACGGGCATCCATGTCACATCTGCCAATCAGGTTTCCACATACCGCTGTCACATGCATCCATGTTGCATCACTGTTGCACCCTTGTCAAATACACACACATGCACATGTACACAGTGCTCATACATGCAGCCGAAAACAACATACATGCGTGACATCACGGACATGTCTACTTACATACACATTCATCCAAACATGTGTGCACGCACAACTGCATTTGCCATGCAAGCCTACACACACAAGCACCATCCATGTCTCACACATTACAGCCCTCGCATGTGTCAGCCCCACGGCCCTGTACACCCCCACCCATACTCGACCCCATACAAACAGATGTGCAACCTGCACACTACGGAATAATCACCACACGCACTGCTCACAATCAGGATACATGTACACTCACCGCTCGACTCCAGACGGGTCTGCTTCTCCAGGACCTGGACGTGGAGCGCTGGGGATATGCGTTCCAGGACCCTCATCTGTTCTTCCGAAAAGTGGCCCCGGCGCCCCTTGGCATCCGCTGCCTTCAAGAGGCGCCGGGCCTTGTTCAGGGTCCTGGACCTGAAGTCCTCCCAGCGCTTCCTGACATGTTGTAAGTCCCGGACTGCCACCCCCTCCGCGTTGATGGCAGTCACGATGTCAGTCCAGATCCGAGTCCATCCTTCCTTGTCGGCGCGGGAACTTCCGAAGAGGGCATCATACTGCCCCAGGACTTGCTCCACCAGGACACCAACTTCGGTGGCACTGAAGCTGGTGCCCCTCTGCCTCTCTGGCCGGGGGTTGTCAGTGGTCACAGATGGTGTTTGCCCCGACATGACAACCCCAGAGGCAGGAGTGGGTGGGCAACTGGGTCCTGGGGCTGGGCTGTGGAGCGATGGAATCCCAGTCGGGAGTCTTCGGTTCCAGCAGGGGTGGTCACAGCAACAGCACCCCTGGCTGATGTGCAGGCAGCAAATGGCAGTGCACGTGGGCAGCAGGCAGTCAGGCAGCAGCAGATGGCAGGTGGGAGCGTGCTCGGGGCTCTGGGGGGCAGTAGTTCGGCCTTCTGGGCAGGAGCGTGGTCTTCCGTGTGCTTACGCGTGGCCAGCTTGGTACGGAGTGATTTTGCACGTGAAAATCCTGCACGTCAGCGTAAAAATCGAGGAAAGGCCCTTAGCGCGTAAGCGCGTCAGCACGCATACGCGATTCTATTGGACCAAAGGCCCTCAGCGCGTAAGCGCGTCTGTGACGTCACCCGCACGGGTGTTTCCCACACAGCACGTGATGACAGAGCACACGTGGAAAGACTGCACGTCAGAGTGTCATCGCGTGTAATTGGACAAAAGTGCGAGTACACGCGATTGGCCTATGTACGTGTATATCAGGGGTGCGCGGGCACTTACACACGCAAGTACGCCAGCGCACCTGTATCCCGGGGTGCGCGGGAATTTCCACACGCTATTGGACTGGGTACTGGATTTCAGGGGTGCGCGGGTCACACGCTCGCCTACAACACGCGCAACGCATACATTTGCGCGCTAACAAAATAACAAGCTCAGACCCAGGATGAACATACCGTTCCTAGCAGCAGTGGGCGTGGGCTACCAAAGGAGGAGGAGGAGGATAGTCAGGGCCAGAATATTCACACCCAGAACCAGCCTTTTCGGGATGCCTGATGACCAGGTGCATGGGAGGTACAGGTTTCCACCACACATTATACTGGACCTGGTGAGTGAGTGGGAGGATGACCTCACATCACCCACCCTGTGCTCCCAAGCACTCAGCCCCCTGGAGAAGGTCCTCAATGTACTGCACTTCTTAGCCACTGGATCATTTCAGCGGACAAGTGCCATTGTGGGTGGTGTATCACAGGCCACCCAGTCACGCTGCCTACACCAGGTCTTGAACATCATCACTGCACGCCCATCAGTCCGCAGGCACATATACCTGCCCAGAACACCTGCAGAAAGGCATGCTGCCGCCCTGGATTTTTACCGTGTGGCACAATTCCCCAAAGTGCTAGGTGCCATCGACTGCACCCATGTGGCTCTACGTCCCCCCAGGGCATCAGAGCACATCTATAGGAACCGCAAGCACTGGCATTCCATCAACGTGCAGGTAGTATGTAATGCCAAGGGAATCATCACCTCAGTATATGCCAACTATCCCGGGTCAACCCACGACAGCTTCATTTACCGAATGTCCACCCTAAGCCGGGACCTAGAAGCTGGGCGGCATGGCGATACATGGCTGCTTGGTGAGTATGAATGCCACTGCACATGCATGCATGTCAGATACTGAGCAAGGTCACAACCCCACCAATGATACCAATCACCACCTCCACAGGGGACAGTGCCTACCCTCTCAGCCCCCACATGATGACGCCAATTCGGAACCCCACCACGCCACCCGAGGTAAGATATAACACAGCCCACATTACAACACGGGGCATAGTGGAGCGCACATTCGGAGTGCTAAAGTCACGCTTTCGCTCCCTTGACCGTTCTGGCGGGCAGCTGTTGTACGCTCCCCCAGTAGTGTGCAGGATCATAGTGGCAGCATGTGTCCTGCACAATGTTGCAACACGCCGGGGCCTGGCCGTGGACATGGTGGTGGCCCCACATCCCCAACCACATGCACAGCCGCTGCGCATGGGAGGGGAAAGGGCACGGGGGGAGGCAGCCCGTACACAGCTAGTGGCTAATTACTTCACATAGAAATCACACCCCTGTGGAGTGCACACTGCCCTGGCACATTCCATCTGACAATCAATGATGACTCAACCTGACACTGATCCTGAATGTCTGGAGAATGAACCGTGAAAACCATATCAGCCTGAGATTGTTCACCTGGAAGTGTCACAATGTGTGCATCCCTACCCACACAGACACCACCAATGCAGTTTTGTGAAGTAACACATTCAAGCAGCTAAAATGAATACCCACTTGCAAAATGCAACAAGAGGATAGTGCCATGTCAGCCAACCCAACCCCAGCACCGCCACACGACACACCGTGCCATGTCATGCTATTTGCAGGTAAACAAAGTAATCCCCACAACATGACACTAGTGTCACAATGTAGAGTGTCCCTAATTGAAACTTGCAACACCTGAAATGCTCACAGTAATGCAGGACCAACAACAAACTTGAGCAGGTACTACCATTAACATGACATCACAAATGTTATATATTAGTAGTCTCACCACCTGGAAATGCCTGCACTCCCACCACTACCAACTGTGCAGTGTTGGCGCCATGTAGAGTTGTAGGTGCACTGCTGCCAACATGGACCCCATCTCCAGACTAGAGGGCCTTGTGTAGACATGAGGAAGGGACCTGCAAATTGGGAGGTAGACACAGATGATGAGTTACACATCAATGCAACATGCAGTGTACAACACAACAGCAATATGCACTAGGAATGTATACACAGTATTGACTAGACTACCCACACATGTAGTGGGAGTCCAATGTCACCATGTAGGTCAATGTCACTTGGGCACATGTGACTCAAACCCAAGCATCTGAACCAAATACATTACAAGCCTGCATGTGCCCAGCCACAATGCAGCGTATGCCCACAGGAACCACGGAAGCCAACAAATCGTCCCAAAAAAATTGGGAATAAAATAATTAAAAATAAAAATAAAAATAAAAATAAAAAAAAATAAAAAATGGCCATTGATGGGCCCGGGGGGGTTGGGGAGGCCACCCAGGAGGTCCGAGGACAGGGTGCACACCAGAACACACCTGTGTGGATTCTGGGAAAAAAAAACACCTCCATGGGCTCATGGCCCACACGGCTACCCTATTGTGGGAGTATCACTGCTGTCGCTATTATCACCCTGTGCAGCTGCATCCGGAGGTGGTTGCACTATGGGAGGCAGCCCACGCAAGGCCCTAGTCTGCTCCTCCATGGCTGCAAGCATGCGGGTGTGGTAGGTCTGGTTCTGGAGGATGACTGTGCGGAGGTCCCCATGCAACAACTCACGGGATGCCCGGACCTCCGCCCTCATTGCCTGCATCTCAGCTGAGAGCGTACGGGTGAGACGCTCCAGCTGCTGTTCTGTCCTTTGGTGTGTTGAAGCCTCAAGCTCAACAAGAGTCGTCCTGAGGTGAAGGAGCTCCTGCCTCAGGGCTTCCCTGTGGCCCTGGGACTCAATGGAGATGGCCTCCTGCAGAGTCGCCAGTGCCGCCCGCCTGTCCCTGTTGGACACCAACATGTCCTCCCTGTGTGACTGGCAGATGGAGTCGGTTGCCTGCTGTAGTCGCTCCATCAGCCTTTCAGGGGGGACAATGGAAGTGGCCACCCTATCCATGGCCTGAGCCATCATCTCGGATGATGCTGCCTGTTGGGTTCCCATACCGTAAATGGATTGCTCCCATGCGGTATTGCCAGGTGGCGTACGGCCACCACATCGGCGGGCACCACACCTGTCTGGGGCAAGGCGAACTGCGCCTTGCTGTGCCGGCACTGCCTGAGGCTGCAGGACTGCATTCCCCCTCTGATCTGCTGGCCCAGGAACAGGATCAGATGTCGTGGAGTGTGACCCTGCATCCGTAACCACCAAAGGCGTAGCTGCCAACACTGACATCCCCATTGAGGGTTCTGACCCTGGTGCAGGTGGGTGGGACAGAACAGAATCCCTCCCTGGAACACTCACCTGCGACGGCACGTAGGTCTCATCCGAATCAACACCTGAGTACAGCTCGGGGGAGGTGCAGCCAGAGACACCCCTTGAGAGCACGACCTGCAGCAGTTGTGGGTTCTCACCCACCACCACACCACGTCCCTCACTGGTGGTTGGTCGGCCCTCGGACCCCTCCTGAGTCTGCACCATCTCCACAACCCCAGCAGTATCAGGTGCGTCTTCCCCTGCAAAGACATAAAAACAAAGAAATGGAAACAGGCATTAGCACCATGGCACACAATGAGGGCTGAGAAGCAAGAGAACCAGTACTTGATTGACACATGTCCCACATGACTAAAACCCTCCCATGCATGCACCCTCACTGCGTATGAAGGGCAGGCAAATGGCACACACTGATGACACCAAGATGGAAGATGAACACATTTTCTGCATGCTGCCTGGCAGTGGCATCACACATTGGCCTGTGATTGCCAGGTGAAACACACATGCCATCACACAGATGGCATGTACCATTGCTATTGAGTGAAGATGGAGAGGAGGGCAGCACCTATTCATTCAGTCCAGTTCCCGCATGTAATAGCTTTTCTAATTCAAACAGGTCAGATTTTTCACCTGGAGCTGCCAGTCCGAAATGGTCCAATTGCACAGGGACATGTGTGAACAAATGATATCCAGGTAACAAAGTCACTCCACTTTACTATAGCCATGTCAGACATGTGACTAGAGGACTGCAACATGCCTAGTAAAAGTGGTGGAATGCAAACAATCTGACTGAATGAACAGTGAAAAATTAGCAACAATGTTGTGGCAAGGTGACACTTCAAGGGCAACTGGCGTGCAGTTGGGCTAGATGTCTACTGTTGGCAGAAGGGATACTGCTATGGCCAAATGCAGCTGCGCAGGATGTATTGCATGAAGCACATGGCTGACCCATACGACTCAGGCACACACACTCTCACCTGGCACACAAACAGAAGCCCTCACACACACCATGCACATGGATGACACACACATGCATGTGCACTCACCGGACAATGCCTCATAATCAGCCAGATCTCCCACGCCTTGGATCTGTTCCTCCGTGACGTAGGTCCCAGCGACTGACTCATGTGGAGTGAGTTCCATGTCTACTACTGGAGACCCACCTCCAGTCACTAGAGTTGCGGCATGACTTGAGGCCAGCTTACTCTTTGCCCTGCGCTTTAGGTCATTCCAGCGCTTATAGCAATCATTGGCTGTGCGCCTCACGATTCCAAGGGCACTTACGATGTCCGCAACGGTCTGCCAGTGTGCCTGGCGTTGTGCAGGTGTGGTCTTGGATCCTGCAACAATGACCATCTCGTTGTCATGTGCGGACACATACTCGACAAGTGCATTCAGTTTGTCATCCCTGAAGCTGGGCTTCCTGGACGGGCCGGACTGTGTAGCCATGTCTGGGGCATCAGCCTGTGCCGGACGAGCACTCTTCCTCTTCCTCTTCCGCTTGGAAGGTGGTGGTGTTCCTGAGTGTCCTGCGCCGCTCTGGACACTAGGGGCAGGAGCCCTGGTGGACTCTTTATCAGGAGTGTGGGATTGCACACTCAGCATGGGAGTTGGTGCAGGCATTGGCTCAAGTGTGATGGTGTCAGGGGGAATGTCAGCAGGGTGGACTAGGACCGACACTGTCCTGGCTGGGTGTGTGAGGGCTGGGGTGGATGGAGCCGCAGCTGCCCCTGCAGCCTCTCCGCCCTGCCTACTTGGGGCAGCAGATGACCTTGCTGCCCCAGATGCACGTGGCATGGTGACATCAACGTGCACCAGCGCACGTATCATAGGCCTGCTGACCTGGAAGTCAGCCATGGAGTCAGCCAGGTCTGGTGCCACAATGGGCTGGTCCAACAAGGGCTGAGCATGGATGGTGTCAGCCACATCAGCCTCAACGGGAGGGGGGGGGATTATGGGTGCCCTTGACTAGTCCTCCACACATGGGGGGACAGGCTCACCCTGCAAGTAACGACCACGTCCCCTACCGGATCCACCACGGCCACCACTTGTGGCTCTTCCACCTTTGCCACCCTTACGGAATCCTCGCCTCCCAGCCATGGCACTGATGTTAATGTGCGTATGGGAGTGGCTGTAAACTATTGTCCTGGGCAATTGGGGGTCAAAGGGGTTGGGTACCAGATGGTAATTGTACCCTAGTGCTCTTGCACGGCTGAATGTAACCCCTGGGGAAAGATGACGGGTCACGCTACGCACAGGAGCCCCAAAAAAGGGAGATGAGGTGCACGCAACCCCTCCTAGACCATGTGTGCAGAAAGAAAAACCTGCACTACGCTGTGGCACCCAGTAACACAAGAAAGAACGTATGCGTGTCACACGCAGCCTAGAATGACCTCTGAAGGGGTAGGCTACACACGGGGCAAGCACAGATGTTAGATACGTGCGTGACTCACCGTCTGCCAGGTAAAAGAGCGTGAAAAAGGAGCGCGTTTGGTTGGCAACACCCCCGCCAAAAGAAGATTTGTACGCTGTCTGAGGAGACAGGACAACAGTAGAAGGGAACACTGTTTGAGGGAACAGGCCCAGGTAAACCAGTAAAAGAGAAAAAAGAGAAAAAGCTGTCAGAGGTAACAGGGAATACGAACTTGAAACGCCGTGAAGTAAATCGCGTGTGAAACGACAAGAAGTACAGAATTCACCCACTCGCTCTCCACGAAAAGCACGTACAAGGAAATGGTGTTCTACACGTACCTTTTATACAGGCCCACACGTCCAGCGTCACTTACGCGGCGTGTATGCGCTAGGGCCATTTCCACCAATTACACGCTTTGTCACTTCTGCGTGTAGGGCCATTTCCACCAATTACACGCTTTGTCACTTCTGCGTGTAGGGCCATTTCCACCAATTACACGCTTTGTCACTTCTGCGTGTAGGGCCATTTCCACCAATCACACGCTTTGTCACTGCCGCGTGGATGCGCTAGGCCTATTCCCACCAATTACACGCGATGACACTCTGACGTGCTGTCCAATTACACGCGATGACACTCTGACGTGCAGTCTTTCCACGTGTGCTCTGTCATCACGTGCTGTGTGGGAAACACCCGTGCGGGTGACGTCACAGACGCGCTTACGCGCTGAGGGCCTTTGGTCCAATAGATTCGCGTATGCGTGCTGACGCGCTTACGCGCTAAGGGCCTTTCCTCGATTTTCACGCTGACGTGCAGGATTTTCACGTGCAAAATCACTCCGTACCAAGCTGGCCACGCGTAAGCACACGGAAGACCACGCTCCTACCCAGAAGGCCGAACTACTGCCCCCCAGAGCCCCGAGCACGCTCCCACTTGCTATCTGCTGCTGCCTGACTGCCTGCTGCCCACGTGCACTGCCATTTGCTGCCTGCACATCAGCCAGGGGTGCTGTTGCTGTGACCACCCCTGCTGGAACCGAAGACTCCCGACTGGGATTCCATCGCTCCACAGCCCAGCCCCAGGACCCAGTTGCCCACCCACTCCTGCCTCTGGGGTTGTCATGTCGGGGCAAACACCATCTGTGACCACTGACAACCCCCGGCCAGAGAGGCAGAGGGGCACCAGCTTCAGTGCCACCGAAGTTGGTGTCCTGGTGGAGCAAGTCCTGGGGCAGTATGATGCCCTCTTCGGAAGTTCCCGCGCCGACAAGGAAGGACGGACTCGGATCTGTACTGACATCGTGACTGCCATCAACGCGGAGGGGGTGGCAGTCCGGGACTTACAACATGTCAGGAAGCGCTGGGAGGACTTCAGGTCCAGGACCCTGAACAAGGCCCGGCGCCTCTTGAAGGCAGTGGATGCCAAGGGGCGCCGGGGCCACTTGTCGGAAGAACAGATGAGGGTCCTGGAACGCATATCCCCAGCGCTCCACGTCCAGGTCCTGGAGAAGCAGACCCGTCTGGAGTCGAGCGGTGAGTGTACATGCATCATGATTGTGAGCAGTGCGTGTGGTGATTATTCGGTAGTGTGCAGGTTGCACATCTGTTTGTATGGGGTCGAGTATGGGTGGGGGTGTACAGGGCCGTGGGGCTGACACATGCGAGGGCTGTAATGTGTGAGACATGGATGGTGCTTGTGTGTGTAGGCTTGCATGGCAAATGCAGTTGTGCGTGCACACATGTTTGGATGAATGTGTATGTAAGTAGACATGTCCGTGATGTCACGCATGTATGTTGTTTTCGGCTGCATGTATGAGCACTGTGTACATGTGCATGTGTGTGTATTTGACAAGGGTGCAACAGTGATGCAACATGGATGCCTGATTGGCAGATGTGACATGGATGCCCGTCTGAACAGTGCGACACTTGGCAGAGGTGTACACATGCATGCAAGTGTGGTGGTGTGTGTACATGTGTGGTGCACTTCCTGTGTTGCATGTGATGTCTGGCTCCCCTTTGGCTGCTCATGCTGTTGTATGTGTAGGGATGGTGCTGGCAGTTGCGATATGGCTGTGGTAAGGCTCATGTGTGCGAGTTACAATGACATGTGTGTTGGGGATTGTGATGACATGTCTGAGGTTTGCCAATGCCACTCATGTGCAACTGTCATGTGTGTATGTGTCCATTGTACAGTGCCCTGATGCCTGTGTTTTGTTTCTCCCTGTCTGCAGCGTCAACTGATGAAGAGGGCGGAGAAGGTGCTGTGGAGCACAGCGGCGGGGATCCGACCGCCAGCCGGAGACGCAAGGCCCGGCTCCCCTCCTGTGTTGTCATCTCGTCGGGGAGTGAGGAGTCCGGTGCCGCGTCCCAGGCCGCAGCTGCCGGGGGGAGGTCCAAGAGGCGGAGGTTGGAGTTGGACTCCTCGGCAGCAGAAGGGGCAGCTGGGACCCCACAGGGCCCAACAGGGGAAGATGGCACGGAGTCATCCAGGTTGGTGGGGGGTTTGGTGGAGGAGGAGGCCGTGCAAGCACCAGAGACGGGGTCTGGAGGTGGGGATCCCACTGGTGCTAGTGGTGCAGTGCAGGACCAGGGACAGGAGGCAGCACA
Organism: Ambystoma mexicanum; assembly: GCF_040938575.1. Classification (NCBI taxonomy): domain Eukaryota; kingdom Metazoa; phylum Chordata; class Amphibia; order Caudata; family Ambystomatidae; genus Ambystoma; species Ambystoma mexicanum. Next base: position 382,873,173 of record NC_090922.1, read on the forward strand.
GGCCGCCGCGGAGGTGCCTGTGTGCAATCCTGTCCCCGATCCTGTCCCTGCATCATCTTGCACCAGCAGGGATGCCTACGTCCAGACCCGTTTTCAGGACGGGGATGAGCTGACGTCAACTGGCCTTCCTCTGCCTGCGGACGTGGCCATCCAGGTCCGGGTTGAGCCTGTCCTGGCTGGTGTGGCGTTGCGTCAACGGGCCATGCGAGGTGACCTGCAGTCTTTTCATGGAGAGACTGCACGTCATCTCGAATGGCTCGTTGACCACGTCAGCCTGCTGGGACAGGTCACCCAGGCCGGATTCCTCCGTCTGATGGGGCTTGCTCCGACCCCCTCCTCAACTGGACCCCCTACGCGCCAGTCGTCCTCTGTGCCATCTTCCCACCCATCAGTCACCTGGGTGCCCTGTGGAGCTGCCTCTGACGGTGCGGCCAGGCTGGTGGAGGAGGCATCCCTGCCACAGTCGGGAGTCGGAGGTCCAGCAGGGGTGGCCACATCAACAACTGCACCCCAGCCGGCGGAGGATGTGCAGGCAGCAGGAGGCAGTGCACGGGCAGAGGCAGAGCAGCAGCAGCAACATGGTGGGAGCCATGAAGGCTCGGGGCCTTCGACATCGGAGGGGCAGGCATCGGCCGGAGGGCAGGAGGACCCAGGACAGAGAGTGTCTTCCGTGTGGCAGCGGTTGGGCCACGCCATAGGTGCGGAGCGGCGGCGGGCGGAAGAGGCGCGGCTCACAATGGTCAGGGCGGAGAACTCCATGCGGAGGGCCCTGAGGCGGGCCGAGTGCCTCGAGGCAATCCGCAGGGGGTTGGAGGAGGACACGGCGTCATCCCTGCGGACCCTCGGGGACATGGAACAGGACCGCCTCCGGGACATCGAACAGGAGTTCGATGATGCCCTGGCCCGGAACACCACAGAGTGAGCCGCTGGACTTGCCCGCCACCTTTGTATATAGTTTTTTAGTTTTAGGTTTCCTTTGTTTCTTATTATGATTTGGAGTCGACGGACACTGCTCCACTTTTTGTATATAGTTGCATTTTAGTTAGGTTTTTTTGTAGGTTTCCTTTGTTCAGTTGGGCTCATGGACCCTTGGAAGTTTTTTACATAGTTCTTGATTGGATAGATATTTTTTTACATTTGACTTTGGACGACATATTTTTGGATTCTGATTTGCTGTTTTTTTTTTTTATACGGACATGCATCTTATTTTTTCTCATTCCCATTGTAGTTTGTTTCATTTCTTTAGCATTCTTTAATTTTTTTCAATACAATTTTGTTTTCATACTTCACTGTGTGGTATCATCTCATTGGTTTCATGCATGTCATGTTGGGTGTTTTCCCATTCAATTGCAACCATTGTGTGTGACGGACATGGGTTCATTAGCTTCATGAACATTGGGGGTGTAACATGTAATTTCCATTTCCATGTGGGTGAATGGGTTACTTGGTAGGGCTTTTTGGCTGTGGAGGCTGACCATAACGCACATGATTGGGGATTGTGAGGACCTGGTGGAGGCTGCCCCTGCACTGCTGGGTGGGGGGGGTGGTGGGAGACATGAGTGGGGGCCTGGTGGAGGGTGCCCCTGGATGCTGGGGGGTGGGGGTGCAGGGGGACATGAGGGGGGGCCTGGTGGAGGGTGCCCCTGCACTGCTGGGGGGTGGGGGTGGTGGGAGACATGAGTGGGGGCCTGGTGGGGGCTGCCCATGGTGGCAGGGGGGTGGGGGTGGTGGGAGACATGAGTGGGGGCCTGGTGGGGGCTGCCCATGGTGGCAGGGGGGTGGGGGTGGTGGGAGACATGAGTGGGGGCCTGGTGGAGGGTGCCCCTGGTGGCTGGGGGGTGGGGGTGGTGGGAGACATGAGTGGGGGCCTGGTGGAGGCTGCCCCTGCACTGCTGGGGGGTGGGGGTGGTGGGAGACATGAGTGGCGGCCTGGTGGAGGCTGCCCATGGTGGCAGGGGGGTGGGGGTGGTGGGAGACATGAGTGGGGGCCTGGTGGAGGGTGCCCCTGGTGGCTGGGGGGTGGGGGTGGTGGGAGACATGAGTGGGGGCCTGGTGGAGGCTGCCCCTGCACTGCTGGGGGGTGGGGGTGGTGGGAGACATGGGTGGGGGCCTGGTGGAGGGTGCCCCTGGATGCTGGGAGGTGGGGGTGCAGGGGGACATGAGTGGGGGCCTGGTGGAGGGTGCCCCTGGTGGCTGGGGGGTTGGGGTGGTGGGAGACATGGTTGGGGGCCTGGTGGAGGCTGCCCCTGCACTGCTGGGGGGTGGGGGTGGTGGGAGACATGAGTGGGGGCCTGGTGGGGGCTGGCCATGGTGGCTGGGGGGTGGGGGTGGTGGGAGACATGGGTGGGGGCCTGGTGGAGGGTGCCCCTGCACTGCTGGGGGGTGGGGGTGGTGGGAGACATGAGTGGGGGCCTGGTGGAGGGTGCCCCTGGTGGCTGGGGGGTGGGGGTGGTGGGAGACATGAGTGGGGGCCTGGTGGGGGCTGCCCATGGTGGCAGGGGTGTGGGGGTGGTGGGAGACATGAGTGGGGGCCTGGTGGAGGGTGCCCCTGGTGGCTGGGGGGTGGGGGTGGTGGGAGACATGAGTGGGGGCCTGGTGGAAGCTGCCCCTGCACTGCTGGGGGGTGGGGGTGGTGGGAGACATGGGTGGGGGCCTGGTGGAGGGTGCCCCTGGATGCTGGGGGGTGGGGGTGGTGGGAGACATGAGTGGGGCCCTGGTGGAGGGTGCCCCTGGTGGCTGGGGGGTGGGGGTGCCGGGGGACATGAGTGGGGGCCTGGTGGAGGGTGCCCCTGCATTTCTGGGGGGTGGGGTGGTGGGAGACATGAGTGGGGGCCTGGTGGTGGCTGCCCATGGTGGCAGGGGGGTGGGGGTGGTGGGAGACATGAGTGGGGGCCTGGTGGGGGCTGCCCATGGTGGCAGGGGGGTGGGGGTGGTGGGAGACATGAGTGGGGGCCTGGTGGAGGGTGCCCCTGGTGGCTGGGGGGTGGGGGTGGTGGGAGACATGAGTGGGGGCCTGGTGGAGGCTGCCCCTGCACTGCTGGGGGGGTGGGGGTGGTGGGAGACATGAGTGGCGGCCTGGTGGAGGCTGCCCATGGTGGCAGGGGGGTGGGGGTGGTGGGAGACATGAGTGGGGGCCTGGTGGAGGGTGCCCCTGGTGGCTGGGGGGTGGGGGTGGTGGGAGACATGAGTGGGGGCCTGGTGGAGGCTGCCCCTGCACTGCTGGGGGGTGGGGGTGGTGGGAGACATGGGTGGGGGCCTGGTGGAGGGTGCCCCTGGATGCTGGGGGGTGGGGGTGCAGGGCGACATGAGTGGGGGCCTGGTGGAGGGTGCCCCTGGTGGCTGGGGGTTTGGGGTGGTGGGAGACATGGGTGGGGGCCTGGTGGAGGCTGCCCCTGCACTGCTGGGGGGTGGGGGTGGTGGGAGACATGAGTGGGGGCCTGGTGGGGGCTGGCCATGGTGGCTGGGGGTGGGGGTGGTGGGAGACATGGGTGGGGGCCTGGTGGAGGGTGCCCCTGCACTGCTGGGGGGTGGGGGTGGTGGGAGACATGAGTGAGGGCCTGGTGGAGGGTGCCCCTGGTGGCTGGGGGGTGGGGGTGGTGGGAGACATGAGTGGGGGCCTGGTGGGGATGCCCATGGTGGCAGGGGGGTGGGGGTGGTGGGAGACATGAGTGGGGGCCTGGTGGAGGGTGCCCCTGGTGGCTGGGGGGTGGGGGTGGTGGGAGACATGAGTGGGGGCCTGGTGGAGGCTGCCCCTGCACTGCTGGGGGGTGGGGGTGGTGGGAGACATGGGTGGGGGCCTGGTGGAGGGTGCCCCTGGATGCTGGGGGGTGGGGGTGGTGGGAGACATGCGTGGGGGCCTGGTGGAGGGTGCCCCTGGTGGCTGGGGGGTGGGGGTGGTGGGAGACATGAGTGGGGGCCTGGTGGAGGCTGCCCCTGCACTGCTGGGGGGTGGGGGTGGTGGGAGACATGAGTGGGGGCCTGGTGGAGGCTGCCCATGGTGGCAGGGGGTTGGGGGTGGTGGGAGACATGAGTGGGGGCCTGGTGGAGGGTGCCCCTGGTGGCTGGGGGCTGGGGGTGGTGGGAGACATGAGTGGGGGCCTGGTGGAGGCTGCCCCTGCACTGCTGGGGGGTGGGGGTGGTGGGAGACATGGGTGGGGCCTGGTGGAGGGTGCCCCTGGATGCTGGGCGGTGGGGGTGCAGGGGGACATGAGTGGGGGCCTGGTGGAGGGTGCCCCTGGTGGCTGGGGGGTGGGGGTGGTGGGAGACATGTGTTGGACATGGGTGGGGGCCTGGTGGAGGCTGCCCCCGGTGGCTGGGGGGTGGGGGTGGTGGGAGACATGGGTGGGGGCCTGGTGGAGGGTGCTCCCGGTGGCTGGGCGGTGGGGGTGGTGGGAGACATGAGTGGGGGCCTGGTGGAGGCTGCCCCTGCACTGCTGGGGGGTGGGGGTGGTCGGAGACATGAGTGGGGGCCTGGTGGGGGCTGGCCATGGTGGCTGGGGGGTGGGGGTGGTGGGAGACATGGGTGGGGGCCTGGTGGAGGGTGCCCCTGCACTGCTGGGGGGTGGGGGTGGTGGGAGACATGAGTGGGGGGCTGGTGGAGGCTGCCCCCGCACTGCTGGGGGGTGGGGGTGATGGGAGACATGAGTGGGGGCCTGGTGGGGGCTGCCCATGGTGGCAGGGGGGTGGGGGTGGTGGGAGACATGAGTGGGGGCCTGGTGGAGGGTGCCCCTGGAGGCTGGGGGGTTGGGGTGGTGGGAGACATGGTTGGGGGCCTGGTGGAGGCTGCCCCTGCACTGCTGGGGGGTGGGGGTGGTGGGAGACATGGGGAGACATGGGTGGGGGCCTGGTGGAGGCTGCCCCTGCACTGCTGGGTGGTGGGGGTGGTGGGAGACATGAGTGGGGGCCTGGTGGAGGGTGCCCCTGGATGCTGGGGGGTGGGAGTGCAGGGGGACATGAGTGGGGGCCTGGTGGAGGGTGCCCCTGCACTGCTGGGGGGTGGGGGTGGTGGGAGACATGAGTGGGGGCCTGGTGGGGGCTGCCCATGGTGGCAGGGGGGTGGGGGTGGTGGGAGACATGAGTGGGGGCCTGGTGGAGGGTGCCCCTGGTGGCTGGGGGGTGGGGGTGGTGGGAGACATGAGTTGGGGCCTGGTGGAGGCTGCCCCTGCACTGCTGGGGGGTGGGGGTGGTGGGAGACATGAGTGGGGGCCTGTTGGAGGCTGCCCATGGTGGCAGGGGGGTGGGGGTGGTGGGAGACATGAGTGGGGGCCTGGTGGAGGGTGCCCCTGGTGGCTGGGTGGTGGGGGTGGTGGGAGACATGAGTGGGAGCCTGGTGGAGGCTGCCCCTGCACTGCTGGGGGGTGGGGGTGGTGGAAGACATGGGTGGGGGCCTGGTGGAGGGTGCCCCTGGATGCTGGGGGGTGGGGGTGCAGGGGGACATGAGTGGGGGCCTGGTGGAGGGTGCCCCTGGTGGCTGGGGGGTGGGGGGGATGGGAGACATGGGTGGGGGCCTGGTGGAGGCTGCCCCTGCACTGCTGGGGGGTGGGGGTGGTGGGAGACATGAGTGGGGGCCTGGTGGGGGCTGGCCATGGTGGCTGGGGGGTGGGGGTGGTGGGAGACATGGGTGGGGGCCTGGTGGAGGGTGCCCCTGCACTGCTGGTGGGTGGGGGTGGTGGGAGACATGAGTGGGGGCCTGGTGGAGGGTGCCCCTGGTGGCTGGGGGGTGGGGGTGGTGGAGACATGAGTGGGGGCCTGGTGGGGGCTGTCCATGGTGGCAGGGGGGTGGGGGTGGTGGGAGACATGAGTGGGGGCCTGGTGGAGGGTGCCCCTGGTGGCTGGGGGGTGGGGGTGGTGGGAGACATGAGTGGGGGCCTGGTGGAGGCTGCCCCTGCACTGCTGGGGGGTGGGGGTGGTGGGAGACATGGGTGGGGGCCTGGTGGAGGGTGCCCCTGGATGCTGGGGGGTGGGGGTGGTGGGAGACATGAGTGGGGGCCTGGTGGAGGGTGCCCCTGGTGGCTGGGGGGTGGGGGTGGTGGGAGACATGAGTGGGGGCCTGGTGGAGGCTGCCCCTGCACTGCTGGGGGGTGGGGGTGGTGGGAGACATGAGTGGGGGCCTGGTGGAGGCTGCCCATGGTGGCAGGGGGGTGGGGGTGGTGGGAGACATGAGTGGGGGCCTGGTGGAGGGTGCCCCTGGTGGCTGGGGGGTGGGGGTGGTGGGAGACATGAGTGGGGGCCTGGTGGAGGCTGCCCCTGCACTGCTGGGGGGTGGGGGTGGTGGGAGACATGGGTGGGGGCCTGGTGGAGGGTGCCCCTCAATGCTGGGGGGTGGGGGTGCAGGGGGACATGAGTGGGGGCCTGGTGGAGGGTGCCCCTGGTGGCTGGGGGGTGGGGGTGGTGGGAGACATGTGTTGGACATGGGTGGGGGCCTGGTGGAGGCTGCCCCTGATGGCTGGGGGGTGGGGGTGGTGGGAGACATGGGTGGGGGCCTGGTGGAGGGTGCCCCTGGTGGCTGGGGGGTGGGGGTGGTGGGAGACATGAGTGGGGGCCTGGTGGAGGCTGCCCCTGCACTGCTGGGGGGTGGGGGTGGTGGGAGACATGAGTGGGGGCCTGGTGGGGGCTGGCCATGGTGGCTGGGGGGTGGGGGTGGTGGGAGACATGGGTGGGGGCCTGGTGGAGGGTGCCCCTGCACTGCTGGGGGGTGGGGGTGGTGGGAGACATGAGTGGGGGCCTGGTGGAGGCTGCCCCTGCACTGCTGGGGGGTGGGGGTGGTGGGAGACATGAGTGGGGGCCTGGTGGAGGGTGCCCCTGGTGGCTGGGGGGTGGGGGTGGTGGGAGACATGAGTGGGGGCCTGGTGGAGGCTGCCCCTGCACTGCTGGGGGGTGGGGGTGGTGGGAGACATGGGTGGGGGCCTGGTGGAGGGTGCCCCTGGATGCTGGGGGGTGGGGGTGGTGGGAGACATGAGTGGGGGCCTGGTGGAGGCTGCCCCTGCACTGCTGGGGGGTGGGGGTGGTGGGAGACATGGGTGGGGGCCTGGTGGAGGGTGCCCCTGGTGGCTGGGGGGTGGGGTGGTGGGAGACATGAGTGGGGGCCTGGTGGAGGCTGCCCCTGGTGGCTGGGGGGTGGGGGTGGTGGGAGACATGGGTGGGGGCCTGGTGGAGGGTGCCCCTGGTGGCTGGGGGTTGGGGGTGGTGGGAGACATGAGTGGGGGCCTGGTGGAGGCTGCCCCTGCACTGCTGGGGGGTGGGGGGGTGGGAGACATGAGTGGGGGCCTGGTGGGGGCTGCCCATGGTGGCAGGGGGGTGGGGGTGGTGGGAGACATGAGTGGGGGCCTGGTGGAGGGTGCCCCTGGTGGCTGGGGGGTGGGGGTGGTGGGAGACATGAGTGGGGGCCTGGTGGAGGCTACCCCTGCACTGCTGGGGGGTGGGGGTGGTAGGAGACATGGGTGGGGGCCTGGTGGAGGGTGCCCCTGGATGCTGGGGGGTGGGGGTGCAGGGGGACATGAGTGGGGGCCTGGTGGAGGGTGCCCCTGGTGGCTGGGGGGTGGGGGTGATAGGGGACATGAGTGGGGGCCTGGTGGGGGCTGGCCATGGTGGCTGGGGGGTGGGGGTGGTGGGAGACATGCATTGTTGATCAGTAGTGCAAGGTGACATGTGGGTTGGCTGGGGGGCATGCCCATGGTGGATGGGCTGCCTGCGGGACATGAGCAGGGGTGCAGGGTAGTAGTCCCCCGTGGTGTGGGCTGCCTGCAGGGGCCGTGGAGGTTGTGGAGCGTACACCTGGGAGGACCCACACGGCCAATTCACGTGTAGTACTCCCCAGAACCCCTGAAATACACATACCCTGCTGAAATCGCGTGTGCAACTTCCCGCGCACCCCTGAAATACACGTACCCTGCTGAATTCGCGTGTGGAACTTCCCGCGCACCCTTGGAATACACGTACCCTGCTGAATTCGCGTGTGGAACTTCCCGCGCACCCCTGAAATACACGTACCCTGCTTGCACGGGGCCAATCGCGTGTGGAACTTCCCGCGCACCCCTGAAATACACGTACCCTGCTTGCACGGGGCCAATCGCGTGTGGAACTTCCCGCGCACCCCTGAAATACACGTACCCTGCTCGCACTGGGACAATCGCGTGTGGAACTTCCCGCGCACCCCTGAAATACACGTACCCTGATGAAATCGTGTGTGGAACTTCCCGCGCACCCCTGAAATGCACGTACCCTGCTGAAATCGCGTGTGGAACTTCCCGCGCACCCCTGAAATACACGTACCCTGCTGAAATCGCGTGTGGAACTTCCCGCGCACCCCTGAAATACACGTACCCTGCTTGCACGGGGCCAATCGCGTGTGGAACTTCCCGCGCACCCCTGGAATACACGTACCCTGCTGAATTTGCGTGTGGAACTTCCCGCGCACCCCTGAAATACACGTACCCTGCTTGCACGGGGCCAATCGCGTGTGGAACTTCCCGCGCACCCCTGAAATACACGTACCCTGCTTGCAAGGGGCCAATCGCATGTGGAACTTCCCACGCACCCGTGAAATACATGTACCCAGCTTGCACTGGGACAATCGCGTATGGAACTTCCCGCGCACCCCTGAAATACACGTACCCTGATGAAATCGCGTGTGGAACTTCCCGCGCACCCATGGAATACACGTACCCTGCTCGCACTGGCCCATTCGCGTGTGGAACTTCCCGCGCACCCCTGAAATGCACGTACCCTGCTGAAATCGCGTGTCTAACTTCCCGCGCACCCCTGAAATACACGTACCCTGCTTGCACGGGGCCAATCGCGGGTGGAACTTCCCGCGCACCCCTGAAATACACGTTCCCCGCTTGGCGTTTGCTGTTTGCCAGCCCGGTGAACTGGTCCAGGGTTAGCGCAGCCCTTTGCGATGATTTAGCGATTTTGATGGCTTTTCCTTGCGCGAGGGCGTTCTTGGGGGCGTTACTGGCGCTGCTGCAGGGTCGCTGCGATTCTCTGCGCCACGGCTGGTTTGGAAGCCTAAAATCCATGAATACGCTGTGCGCGGAAATCGGTTTTAGCGCACGTGCCTGGCGCAGTCAATCGCACGCGGACACTCTGCGCCAGCCGCTTGCGACACTTTTCTGTGAAATTCTATGAATTACCCTGTAAATCTATCCATTGTAATCAAGGAGGCAGACAAAGGGGGGAACATTGTCATCATGGACAGACCAGATTACTTGGAAATGGCAAGAAGGCAATTACAAACCCCTGGGTGTTATAAACAGCTACCCACCAATCCAAAAAAAAACCATTGTGAACAAACTGGAACAAGCAATACTCAATTGGCACAAAAAAAGACAAATAACAGATGACGAAAGAAGCTTTTTGCTAATAAATGAGCCAAGAATACCAACCATGTACTTTCTTCCGAAAGTGCATAAGGAATATGATAAGATACCTGAAGGCCAACCCATTATGAGTGGTATAGGGTGGGCAAAGAGAATATTGCTCAATACTTAGACAATATCTTAAGACCAAGGGAAAGTGCATTAAAATCATACCTAAGAGATACAACAGATGTCATTCGGAAGCTAAAAACAATCAAATGGGAAGACAACTATAGACTGGGAAGCCTTGATGTTAAAGCACTTTATACATCAATAAAACACCATTGGGCAATTAAAACGATTGATCATGTGTTCAAATATGATACATCATCAGTGTACCACCAAGTGCAAATGATAAAGGAGATGTTGGAATTAACATTCGAATGCAATATCTTTACTTTTGACAACTGTTACTACCAGCAAACCAAAGGCGTGGCAATGGGCACTAAATATGCCCCAGCCCTTGCCAATGTCTTTATGGGTTTTTTGGAAGATGAGGTCATCTATCTAGATAAGGCATATCAAAAGGAACTGATACGATGGATGAGATTCATTGACGATGTGCTGATTATCTGGGCTGGAACAGAAATTGAATTTCAGGAATTCACTAATCGGATTAATCAGAACCCATTTGAAATTGAATTTACAGGAAGCAGGAATGAACGGACAATTAACTTTCTTGATGTTACCATATATATAGAAAACAAGGAAATCCAAACACATAAGTTCAGGAAACCAACCGAAGCAAACTCAACTTTACATGCCAGCATGCCAGCAGTTGCCACCGCAGATCCACTGTTAACAATATACCCTCCAGTGAGTTTATTCGAGCAAGAAGTAAATGCTTAACAGAGGAAGTATTCGATAAAGAATGTACATTCCTAGAGAATCGATTCTTAGCCAGGGGATATATGGAAGAATCCGTGAATAAAGCAAGAAATAAAAGTAAACTACTAACACAAGAACAGACATTGATAAAAAAAACACAAGAACAGCCCACAGTAGGGTTTATCACAAAGTACTGCAGCAATCATAAAGTTCTCAATAGGATACTCTCAAAACACTGGTATCTACTGAAATTGGATGAAAATATTAAGAACTATATAGACTCCAAACCGAAAGTGATCTACAGAAGAGTGGGAACAATCAGGAATAAACTAAGCCCTTCACTCCTGCCAGATGTGGCAACGATGAAATACACCACCTGGTTACATCCGACCAGTGATGGTTTCAGGAAATGTGGAAACTGCACAATGTCCAAGTATGCACACGAAAAAACAAATTTATTTAGGGACTCTTACAATAATGAGATCAAAATACACCAATCAATCAACTGTAAAACTAAACTTGTTGTGTACGGTATCATATGTATATGCAAATTGGTATACATTGGTAGCACGATTAGGGAGTTAAGAACCAGAATTAGGGAGCATCTAGCGAAAATTGGAAGCCAGGACCCAAGGCTCCCACTCTCCTGTCATTGGCAGAAACATCATCAAATGGTGAATAAATCGGAAATTAAATTCATTGGACTACAGAAAATAACATTGGGTAAAAGAGAAGGGAACAAGGAAAAAGCACTGAGACAAGCTGAGGCAAAGACTATCTGCAAACTTAACTCGACTGTCCTCGGACTGAATTCCGACAATGAAATGGTGTCATTTCTATAAATTGTACGTGTTGCGTGTTAAATATATGTTCATGTTTCACTTCAATTCATTATCATGAAAATCACTCACTGGGCCTCATTACGACCCAGGCGGTAAGTTACCGCCTGGGTCGTACCTTTACCACCATGGCGTAAACTACGTTTACGCCATGGTGGTTGGCGGACTTACCGCCCCATTCTGAGGTTGGCGGGGCGGTAAGTCCCCATTAACCCATTTACCCTTCCCCATTCCCATTTTTGCCCCATAAGGCATAATGGGAGTGGGGAAGGCGTTAATTACGCCACCGTAAATTACGGTGGCGTAATTAACAACAAGGTCCCTTAGCGCCATGGATTTTAACACCTGCTAAAAGCAGGTGTTAAATCCTCCATGGCGCTAAGGGACCTCGGAATCAGGCGGTAAGGGTCGGCGCTGTTTACGCTGCCGTAAACCCTTTACCGCCTGGGTCCTAATGAGGCCCACTGTCATTAGATTAGGTCACAACTACTGATCGCCAATATTTAAATTGCCCGCATTCTGTGGGAAATATCGGCGCACCTAATCTGACTAATCACTAATAGACAAGGAGTCACATACTTGGACTCACGCTGCCATATTATTAATTAAGATACGTATAGTTTATTAGAACCGAGCTAAAAAGTAACAAAAATAAAGAAAGGACATGTAAACAGATTAGTCCACTGAACAACCCATAACAAGGTCAGGCACACATGAGTTTACACACATCATGGCGCGCCTCTAGTGTAATAATAGTAGACACTAACAAAAGACTCTGGTGAGTCGCCAACCGTGATGCCACAGGGCAACAAATTATTTAATCGATTCAATGGCGTTCAGCGTTTCTAGGAAACAACAGCACGCGATTGAACGCATTCATCACAAACCGTAGGTATCGAACCCATCGACTGCTTGAGACCAGAGGTCGAAGTGGGCGGGAGCGGTCGGGAGCGGTGCTCCTATACTTTTTATTTTTAAGGTTCACAGTTCCTATACTTTTATTTTAAAAAGAAACCGTTCTGGAACGGTTTACTTTTAAAATAAAAGTGAAGGAAGAAGTTGAAGCTTACACTTCAGTGCACTGCACTGAACATTCCCTTAAATAACAGGTGTGTTTCTTTGGGGGTTTGGATTGTGTATGGGGGGGGCACAGCAATGGGGTTTGTGGAGAGCGGGGCAGACTGTCAGGGAACATAGCTCCTCTACTTCTTTTCGTACACTTCGACCACTGCTTGAGACTTACCTGATTCTCCATATAGGGAACAAAAATCTATTAAGTGACAATAATGCCCTGATTTGAAAAAGGCTGGTTGTTAAGCCGAAACACGTGTCATAAGCAAGGGCAATTGTTTAAATGAAACCAACAACTGGTTTTTCAATACTAACTTGGCGCAGTCTCGTTTCTGAGTATCCTTCATACTGTTTACCAATTCAAGTGGTTTTGAGTGGCTTTTCAAACCACAACTCAGTGAGATGCGACACATCAGAAATTACAAAGGACAAGAATATTTCCATTTCTTTCAATTCTTTTTCTTTTGCATAATTTTGTCGCCTTAAACAATACCGACCAACCCACAACATCAATTTGATGTACAAGTACAGCATTGGCAGAGCAACTGTTTGTAAGTGCATGTGCACTCTTCACTCAAATTGCTACAAGCAAATAATCTACCTAAATATAATAAATATCTTAAGTTCAATAAGAAACGATAAAAAGTACATCAGCGTCCCATACGTTTGATTAAAAAACATCATTATTTTCCCTAAGTGCTGGTAACCCTAATCCAAATTTTGTATGCAGCTGATGGTGTTACAACAGATTGAACAGCTATCATTGTAGACCAAAATTGGTCTTCTCTACTGCTTTCTATTACACTTACCAAGTGACCATACCCTCTTCTATAAATCTCAGTCATAGCTGGACATGATGTTAATATATGTCTGGCAGTCGCTCTCTCAAGATTACAACGTCTACATGGGTCACTCGGAGAGGTACATTTTTCCAGTGGCTTATAGATTCATTTGTGGGGAGAATTTTGAGGCGTAAGTCTAAATGAAACACTTTAAATTAATGCTACAACATTGTGTTAGGTAGCTGCAAGGCATATTTCCAAGAAAACTCTGATGTGAGTATTCTTTATATCGAGCAAGGCAATTGCTCGATATTAGAAATCAGATCCCATTGAGGACAATGTTACGAAGACGGGGTGATTAGCACAGCTGTTGCTGGCCTACATCACATACACTTGCATGCAGGTGCATGCTGACACACCACTGTTGTCCATTGCTAAAAGCCCCCACTTTTAATTCTGCCCAGTGTGCTCACTAGCCAATCTCATGCTGTCGAAGGAGGTGGGAAGGACTGGAGGGCTAAGACTGAAGGACAGTGCAGCTTGGCTGAAGCATATTTGGCCCTTTGGAGGGTAAGTGCACTGCAGGAAAGGTGACATCAGCACCCTCTATGTTCACAAGCACTCCCAGTATCTTCTTAGTTGCACTGGCCCCGTTTTTCATTGACATCACTTTGGCGGGTCAAACCTATTTTTCCCCCATCAAATTGCTGGTATGACTTTCCGAAAATGTTCAATTAATTTAATACTTCTTACTGTAGGTTTAATGTGTAACCATCATTTTAACATCAGAAGACACACATAAAACATTTACATGTTGAGTGCTATGCTCATCATGCACATATCATGAACCAGCATGCTACTCTATAATATTGGATTAATAACCTGTATAGGATATAAATATACTGGCAAAGATAGCAAGGCTTTACCAGTACAGTTCTGTATTGCTTTGAATGGTAGCAGAGAAAATCACAAATTCATTGGGCATCTTTTCTTTGCTAACTTTCCAAGAAATGCTAGATAATGCTTGCAGCTGTGAAATCACCCAGATACAAGTAATGCCAACTTTCAAATGCTGTGTATGCCCAAAACAAAGTCATGAAGTAGTTTTAAAGTTGCATAAATAAATATGTATGCCATCTACTTGAGAGCAAATGCTGCAATACATCAATTGTGAGGTCAGTATTCATCGTGAGCCTTTCCAGCATTGCTTAAAAAGGCTATATCAGGTTGTACATGCAAATAGAAATGTGCTGCAAGCACAGAATACTCTGGCCTATTCTGAGATGATGCGGACAAGGCCCTTGTTGCTGAACTTACAAGAGGTCCCTATAATCATCCTGCCTCCCTCTATCTCCTATCTATTAGATGTATTTCGCCTGGCCCATGCTCTGCCGACTGACGTTTCAGGAGGGTTCTAGCATGACTCTTGACTTACCTGTTGTGAGTGCCTTGGCCGTGACCACATTGTTTCATCAACATGTCTTCTTCTAGGCCTCTGTGCTTTTATTTGTGCCAGACCTCGAAACTGTGCTGATCACAAACCATAGGCAGTCGACTAGTTTGCCTAGTTCTTGCACCCGCTCTGCTCCCACCAACTGTGGTGCCCCAGACATGGGCACTCTTCCTCACCTCCCACTGGAAGAAGCCTGCATGAAGCATACTGCTCTTTCAGCAGAAGGTGGAGCGATAGTGCAGGTAATGAAGGAAAGGGCAGCTGCACCCCCAAGCAAACCAACCAAATTAAGGAATCTATCTTCACATCTCCCTCCAGCTGCCAGGTCTGTCATTAGCGGAAGTGGTACTATGCGAAACAAAACAGCAGAAATTTAGAGCACCAAAATATTAGCTTAAGCTGAGCAGACGACACATAACTTCAAACAAAAGTAAAGTAGTGCGTTAGTATGATCATGGCAGGTGTTTTACGGGCATTTGTTTTGCAGTTCTTCAATGTCATATCAGCCTGTACATGGAAAATTGAGGAGAGAGTAACCCGGTAGAGCTCCAACCACTGTCCACAGGCAGAGGCCATGCGCTTACAACACATTTGTGATTTCTTGCTACAAGGCGTATGAATGAATTCTCCACTTAATATTTTGAAGCACATATTTTAATAGTAGGTTCAAGGCCAGGGAGCACGCAAAGTTGTTTAATGAAAGACAACATCTAAATCAAGAAGCCAGAAGAGGGTTGGGTCGGTGGAGGTTATTTGTACTGCCAAACACAGTAGCCTTAAGCTTTGCTCTGAAGTATGCCTTCCTTCTTATCATCGCTCCATCACAGCAGGCTATCATTACCTTCCGCTTGGAATAAGGTACTGGTATCCCAATCATGGGTTTAGATGTTCGACAGGCAGCATACTCCCAACTGACCTGAAGATGTCGAAACCATCTTTGACTTTTCAGCAGGATTGTAGGTTTGAGTTATCTCACGTTATTGTTTTGCAATTTTGCAAGCTTCGCCTAGTTGAGGAAATAGGTGGCAGTGTCCCAGGTTCTATTTTTCAACGTTTTCTTAATTTCATGCTTGCACATCTCCCACTCAACATTTAAGAACCAGGGCTTCTCTTGGGAAGGCAATGTTGCATTGTTAGTTACGTTTTTAACTGAAGAAATAATCCACAGTACTTTATTAATAATTTTCGTGTTTAATTTTATTTATTCATGATACGCATTTCGAAATGTTACGTTTGATGGTCTTTGCATCACGATGGACTGTATCGATTTAATTTTCAGTCAGTGTTTCAAAGAGACGCATCACCGGGTGGGTTTAGCAAGTATCAGCAGGTAGTTTACGTATGTGTACGTGCACCAAATGATTTCAATGCAGTTTCTAATTTGTGTTATAATTTGGATAGTGGAGTAAACATTTTCAAATGTGACATTTCTTTTTTCAGTGCTGTTTGTGATTGAAATTAAGTCTCCTGGTATAGTTATTTTGCAGCAATTAACTGATTTATGGCCAGCGAGATACCTCAGTGACCAATGCACTCACTTATGAGAACTGTGAGGTTGATAAATAATAACACGTAAAATTAGACCACCTGAAAGCAGGAAAATCTGGTATTATGTGATACACATACCATAATTACTAGTAATCATTATTATTACTAGGTTGACAAATATCTGCTAGACATATATGACTGATCTAATTGTTTTCTAGGATAAATACTGCAAAAGATTTAATAGTTAACCCAATAAGCACTGAAATGGTAATTTGACCATAACACCTGTAAATGTTCAAGTAATTTGTTCACATTTATGATTTGCCTGTTCAATCATGCAATTTTTAATACAGTGTTAAAACAATGTTCTAACGCTGTATTATTGTCCAAAGAATTCATTTCTGATATCGTGTTGAGAGATTTGTCCAATCATCGCTCATACTGCGCCCCAGCAGCATCTTAAATTGGGGAACCTAACCTTGCCAGTGCATTTTATCAATGCACCTGTTTGTTCTGTCAAGTATGAGGCCATTATGTTATAAATATGACAAGGATGCTAATCCTAGTGGTCAATACCGTGAGAGCATAGTACAAAGAAAATGGCTTGTTGGTAGCGTAAGATAAGTAGCATCTGCCTGATGCTACTGGTCTTATAAGTAAAGAAATAATAAGGGATCCACAGTTTTCATCTTGTCTGGTTTCTGGTGCAGTTTCCAAACACTGCTGGTGTGCCTGGACCAGTCCTTTAAGAATCAATGCAGCAGCCACCCTGCATCTCTGCCATTAGACTACAATGCAGTGTTTTTGCAGCTTTTGGCTCTTCGGAGGTTCTGGACTATGACTCCAATGACCCCTCACCAATGACTATGCTGGCTAGAGCCAAAGCTGTCCGACAGAAACCATGAGACTGGAACCGTGAGCACTTTCTAAACTTATTTCTTGACCGTTATTGGGCATTTTTGCAGAATTGTCAAGGGAACCTGCAACCAGGAGATTACCAGTTGAGATTCACAAACGAGATATCTCTTCACAGGTGTATATTCATTTCACTAAGTTGGAAGCAGTGTTTGTGTGTCGTTTCCGATGCATTTCTGGTAAAGATTAGCGATAGAAAGTGTGTTTGTGGTTAATCTCTTTGAAATGTATTATCTCTGTTGTGAGCCTGTTAAGAGCCTACTATTGAGGGGACCTTAAACCCCCTACTCTGCTGCATACCCCTAAAATGACAAATACCACCCACTGAAGCAGCCCAACAGACCATAACTGGATGACATCACCAAAGTAACCATGAAGAGACAACATGGCTGAACACACACTTAGAGGCATTAAGCAGGGGCAGAAGAACACACATGAATTTCTTGCAGAAACCTAAAAGCAACTAACATGAACAGCTATGAAAATAAAGATAGAAGCCACAACTGCATTGAAATGAATAGAAGACATTAGAAAGACTCAAAACACAGTGCAAGGCCTCACACAGTGATTTCCCTGAGAAACGCAAAACAGAGCTGACAGTGCAGTCTCTGTGCCCAACCTTTTCAAGGACACTGGGAGAAAGAGTTTCGGGTCAACAGAAAAGATCAAACACCAGCAAGGGCTGGGAGCTGAAATTCTTCATAAATGCAAGCAGAGAGCTCAATTCTGTGGTTCCTACACATGTGATCCGAACCTGGGGAACAAGGACCATTCATCCGAGCCAATCAGAAACTGTTGATTGATTGATTGATATTTTATTACTATCGCGCTCGTACACAAGTGTTTCGGAGCGCGACAAGGCAAGGGAGGGGAACAGGGGAGAACAAATCAGCGATCTTACTAGGCCCAGTGACATTGAGAACGCACAAGTGCATGGGAGAGGGGGAGGGGAAAAGTGCATGGAAGGGGGAGAGGTGGAATGTGGGAAGCAGAGGAGAAACAGATAAATAACACTAAATAAATAATAAAGGCAACAAACAGTGGTAATGCAGCCAGCAATTTGCAAGTGCTAGGTTTAAGGCAGCAGACAGGGTAGGTCTGATAAGTGCAGGAAGAAAAAGGGGGGGCTGTAAGGGTACAGATACAGACCCCAGTGCAAGGGGTGTCCCGGAGGCAGTGCGGGAGGGTGACAGGATGGGCAGGTACCTGGGCCCAAAAGACAGACGGTGGCCAGGTGCACGGTGCCAAGAGAGAACAGATCAGCAGGGGATAGGGGGAGCGAAGGCAGAAGAAAAGAGGAAGGTCTTGAGGTGCTTCCGGAACCGGAGATGGTTCTCCTCAAGTTTTAGAGTGGCAGGGAGGCTGTTCCAGAGGGAGGCCCCAGCCGAAGACAGAGATCTACCCCCAGCTTGTTTCTTAGAAAAACGACTGACCCTGAGTGAGTTGGAGGTAGAGGAGCGAAGAGCTTGAGAGGGGAGGTATTTTCGAAGGCATAGTTGAAGGTAATTTGGACCCAGGCCCCAGAAAGCTTTGTGGACAATGCACAGGGTTTTGAATTTAATCCTTGAATCCACTTTAATCCAAGTCTCGCAGTCCTGTTCTGGATTAGTTGCAGAGGGCGGAGAGTAGAGGCAGGTAGATTTAGAAAGAGGCTGTTACAATAGTCCAAGCTAGAGAGAACCAGAGCTTGAGATACCATGAGCTTCTGGGGGAAGGAGAGGAAAGGCAGAGTACCTCTGAGGAGGTGCAGTCGGAAATTTGACTTTTTAGAGACCTCAGAGATGTGGGCGGAGAAGGAAAGGGTGGAGTCAAAGATGACCCTGAGGTTCTTAGCCTTGCAGGTGGGGGTAGGAGGAGGACAAGGGAGGCCGGCTAGAGAGTGAGGGGAAATGATGGTGAAGGTGTGCCGATGAGGAGGATCTCTGTCTTGCTGGCATTCAGACAAAGATCATTGGCGGCACACCAATCTTGAATGGCAGTTTGGCAAACAGAGATGAGAGAGGGAGAGGAGGTGGCAGAGGGCAGCCTGAAAATGAGTTGAGTGTCATCAGCGTAGCACTGGAAATTTGAGCAGAAAATGGCAATACAGTGGGCGAGAGTTGCCAGGTATTGGTTAAAAAGCCAGGGCGAGAGGTTAGACCCCTGGGGAACACCAGAGGTAGAAAGGAAGATAGATGAAAGGAAGGACCCAAGTTGGACCTGGGAGGGTCGATCTGAGAGGAAAGAGGTCAGCCAGGCCAGAGTGATGCCCAGGTTTTCACAGAGACGGTTGAGCAGGATGGTATGGTTGACCGTGTCGAAGGAAGAAGAGAGATCGAGGAGGATGAGGACAGAGGGAATGTTAGAGTCAAGGTTGGTGAGCAGATCTTCACAGATGTTTAGGAGAGCAGTGTCCATGCTTCTGGCAGCTCTGAAGCCAGACTGGTGGTCATGGATACAGCCAACAGAATTGGAATGAAGGTTAAGCTGAGAGATGGCCAACTTTTCCAGGAGCTTGCCAAGAAAGGGACTAATGGAAATTGGGCGATAGTTAGCTGGACAAGAAGGATCAGCTGTGGGTTTCTTGAGCAGAGGATGCAAAAAGGAGTGCTTCAGAGGCGAGGGGAAGGATCCAGAGGCAAAGGAGTGGTTGCAAAAATTAGCAAGGGCCGGAGCGAGGGTGTCAATGTGGTCCTTGATGGTTTTAGAGGAACAGGCATGAACCTGTTTTGAAGAGGCTTTCATAGATCGGACTTGTCTAGCAACCTCGTCAGGGGTGAAAACTGAAGATAGAAGATGCACAAATGTAACAAAGTGTGAAGCTGGAGGCTGGAATGTCCTTCCGCAGGACCAGAGGAGTCAGAGAGGTGGTATCATTGGTGGGAAACAGGCGGGTCCCTGACACCATTCTCTCCACCCATTATTGTGCTCACCTGCTGGTAATTTTCCCCAAGCTGAGAAGGCTCACACTGGCCTCCTCTGGGTGCTGTCAGGTGGAACTACCCGATATGGTCAGACTAATTAGATCACCTCTCCCCTGTACGATGTAAATGTGTATATGCAGTTCACCCAATCGCATTCCATCTAAGGTCCACGAATGTAACTTTTGGTTGTGATGTCATCATGGAATAAATCCCTGTTACCAGCCTGTAATGAGTGAAGAGTGCATTGGAAGCTACAGAAATCTGTGTGCATATCCCTGCTTTTGAAATGTATTAATGAAAGCAGTAATTTGTCACATTACTGGACTCCTCTGTTCCTTGCACTTGGGGCATTTCCCTCAAAGCTGACTTCTGGTTTTTAATTCTGCCTCTATTTCCCTTGCATTCTAGCCTGCTTCCTGTGGGACGTCCAGAGATCAGAAGATGTGGGTGGCAGGCTGTAGGAGTGACGGCCAGTCCAAGAGCTTCAGCAGTTGTTTTAAGTATGAACCTAGAAATATGACAAATACAGGTGGGGGGAATTATGTTTGTTATCTGTTTTCTGTTGTGTAAAGAAAACAAACGAAAACAAATGTTTTGCCTGTGAGTTAGGCAATTCAGCTTGGTTCATGGATGAGTATAGAATGGTTTACCTGGATATTTTGGTTAGCAGAAGATGCTACCCTATATCGCAGAAGGTGGTTTCCTGATGCATCTCTCTGAGTTGCATGCCTATAAGGTAACGCTATAGAAGATGGTCCACAGGATTTATTCGTTTGCCATGTTATGGGACAAAAAGACGGCCATATGCATGTTACATTTGTATTGTTGTTTTCACTAAAAGTATGAGTTTGTTTTTCGTTGTAGGGTTTGTCACATTCCACTTTAGGTTGTTGAATAGGACTTAAAGTGCTTATAAGGTGGTGGATTCTATTTTGGTGAACTGTGGTTTGAATTGGCTCGAGGAGCACATGAAGCACATGTACATTGGCCTTTAAGGGCAGAGTACACAGAGATGGTGGTGCATGGAGCACGCTCTTGTTGATGCTGGTGGGCCAGAAAGGCTTGTTGTGATTATGAGAGAATGGATTCAACATTTATGTCAATTGAGAAATGCATTGCGACCAATAGTGAAGCACAGATTTGTGGGAAAACATATTAAGGTTATGAAGTTTTGCAAAAATGCAAAAAGGTGTGACACTATTGGGGTGGGCTTGAGAAGCATGTGGAGAACGGTGGGGCAGAGATTAAAGTGAAAGTGGCTTGTGTTATGTGTGCTTTTGGGGAAGTTAAACATGCAGTGTGTGTTGATGAATGGATAAAATGGTGTGTGTCTTGCGATGTGTCTTCAGAAATACCGTAATTGTTTGTCTTTTTACTCTATTCGTTTCCTCGTCCATGCCACAGCTGTTTGTGTCTGATATCTGTGTTTATTTATGTGTCTAAATGAACTGTTTTGCTCTGCCTGTGGAAAGGCAAAAACTCCGACATAGAAAGTACTGTTTTTTTAACGACTTGAAGGAGGCCATATTTCAGCCAGCAGGGAGTGGGAAGCCATAGGCAATGAGGGAGGGGTAGGCTCACGTCAGCAAAGCTGGCTCTTTCTAGCTCAGTAGGTAGCGGTACATGCAGCTATGTGTTGGGGCATCACAAGATCAAATAAAGTAAGGAAAAGGAAAATGTATTGAGAATCATTTTTGAGTGGGTATTAGGTAGTCAGACAGTCAATGTATAGGGACAACATTAGTATGGGGAGATACAGGGTTGGGGAGCAGACATTAAAAGAGCTTTTCTTATGTCCCATTTTATGACATGATATAGGATATGATATGATATGATATGATGGGATGTGGCATTTGTAACGCACCTATACAAAAGTCTTATGACATTTGGGCCGGGCATTAGGCTGGATCCAACATGCTTTCCTGGTGATAGGTCTTCTTTCTTTGCTCGTGGGCTCGGTCCATGGGTCATTCACTGTGCATCCCTCTGGTAGTTGGTTAAACGTCCATTTGCGCCTGAAACACAGAGAAAACCAGGTGAGTTTCTCAAAATGTATATACATTTTCTTTATCACATCCTATCATTGCCTAAACATTTGCAACTGCTTCCTTTTATCATCTATTCCTTTAATCTACTCCACATTTCACCTGCCTACCACCCACTCCACTTCTACTCTTAATGTTTTAATGTCATTCATTATGTTGGTGCTCTTTTAATTTCTCTGAAGCATTGGCTGTCCTATTTTCTTCTCAACCACATGAGAGAGACAAAAAACACAACAAAAACGACAACAACATAATCCTTTCCCAGCCCTTGCCACTTCTGTTCTTCTTCCTCTTTGAGCAAAAATTAATTTGTCCTGTAGAGACTAAATGGAGCAAAGGTCATACTAAAGTAATGGGCAGAATGTTACTCCACTTTTAATGAGCTCTCTCTCTTCTCCTGCACGTGGTGCCTTGGCCTTGCTGCTGTGTGATTCCTTCATGTGATGCAATAGCAATTTCTGTGCTCTTGGCCAATGTGATGGTGATTGCTTTCATGTGATGGCCAAGATGCTTCCTTTTTCCGCTAGTGCTAGACTTGTCCCTTTTTGTTGCTGTAGTTATTGGCAGGCCTGCATGGGCTGTCTCTTTCCTGGCATTTTTCTCCTTGTTCATCTTGTTTGTGCTGTGTCATTCCTGCAAACCATAGCTGACACTCCTTACCCTTTCATGATGCTAAAAGAGGCACAGGTGATGGGAGAGTGCATGTACGTGTTCTCCAATTAGATTTTAAGCATGCATCTCTCATACAATGTTACATTTCAATTCATTAACAAAAACATTACATACTTGTTAGACATATTTACATTTTGTGCACTTCATAAAAAGGATACTTTTCTTCTCATTGGGTGCACATTCAAGTATCATGCTTCATCTGTGCCTCTTATCCTGTACAAAAAGACCATCTTCATTGAAAACCCCTCTACTTCTCTTCACTTTCTATCTGTTATTCACCTGAGTTTCCTTCTCTTCCCCTAGGGGGGGCCAATAAGGATCAATAAGGGGACCTTCCACACTCCTCTCACTTCCCCCGTACCTACCTGCTGTCCCTATTCACCTACCGTCCTCTTTCACTAGTACCTACCTCCTCTGATGTTGCTCCTTCTGCTTCCATTGATACTCTACACCAATTAGGCCAAATGGAAAAATTATATTCTTAAACTTTATGACACCTCCAGGTTATGTTAATACTTACTTTGATATGTTGCTTCTTTGCTGGCAGGGGCGTTCCTATTTTTCAAATTGTTCTTCCCACTGCAGCCCCTCCTTCCTGACCTTTGTCCTGTGTTCAGTTACACACCAGATTTCCGTTACCTGCTCTGTTATTATACTCTTGTTGCAGAAATAGGGGTATTTCCCCATTTCCCTCTTGGCAAAAAGAAAAAACGTACAAACATCCCAATTAAATACCTCTGCTTCCACCTCGTTGGTGCATTATGCTCTCTCTTCTCACCCTTCCACTGTATTCCCCTCAATGTGTGACCATTTGTGTGCTATCAGTTTGCAGCATAATATGTCAGTGAACGAAAACAAGTGGGCCACATATGTGATGTCATCAATGACATTTGCTATGAAATCTTTGATGTCCTGGGTGTTAGTCTTAGCAGTGCATGGTGATGGTGCGAGTTATGGTCCCTTAGCTTACCATAACTGGTAAATTGTTGAAGTCTTTCCGTTTTACTTGTAACCATAAAGTCCCTTTACAAAAGGATTTTCATTGAATTTCATAGGTTTTTATTTTTATTAGTGCAACTTAACCATAACGTCCCTTTAACAACGTTTTTCAGTGAATTTCATAGGTTTTTATTAATGCTACTTAACCATAAAGTCCCGTTAACAAGGTTTTTTCAGTGAATGTCATGGGTTTTTACCTGTGCATGCTATTTTCCAACAACTTACTAATATCATACTAACCCCAATATAGCAACATTCTTGTCCAGTTTACAAAGTTTCCCCTCAAAACTCTGGCCTTTCCACCTTCTAGCATCAAGCATCATTTTTAACACTTCCATAAACCATTTGCAACTTTTTACACAGTGTTTGCCTCTCCGACGTCCACGAACGTCTAACGTCATCATGGACGTTCCGGACAGTGCCACGTGACCATGCACTGCGTAGCATGATGACCACCACCACCATCAGCTGGAGGACCTACACAACAAAAAAAGCGCATTACTTCCAAAGAGAATGAAGAGGACCAAGAAGATGAGGTAGAGGAAGTGCCTCCCTCTATCAGCCAGAGAGAATCATGGGTGTGGCAGTTCTTTACCATTGTTGGGAATGTTCCATAGGCTAAAGCCACCAAAGTGAAATGCACTCAGTGCAACTCAGTCACTGACTACCTGGACAGTACTCCTATGGGACCACCTCCATGCGCTGCCACACCAAATCCAACCACCTCAATGCTCTCAGAAAGGTTGTTCCTTTCTTAGCAAGTAGTAGGCTGTTTTCCTCTGCGTCAAGTAATACTGTAACCACACATCTTACTTCTGTGGGACACAAAATCCCACCAGCTACCTTGAAAGCAATAAAATAGGCGTGGTGCCTCTTTCCTCATTACCCTCCCTTACTTTCTAACCTCTCCTAACAAAAAAAAAGAATTCCTTTGGGAACCAACTTTCACAGTTAAAAAAAAACAGAACTAAAAAAAAGTGCCACCTACTATACATATACAAATACATAAACTCAATAAGATTTTCCAACATTTCCATTAGCATTTTGTGTTATGCTAATGGAAATAATGTGGAGTTCATTCCCTCCAGCATTGTGTTAAGTAGCTGCAAGGCATATTTCCAAGAAAACTCTGATGTGAGTATTCTTTATATCGAGCAAGGCAATTGCTCGATATTAGGAATCAGATCACATTGAGGACATTGTTACGAAGACGGGGTGATTAGCACTGCTGTTGCTGGCCTGCATCACATACACTTGCATGCAGGTGCATGCTGACACGCCACTGTTGTCCATTGCTAAAAGCCTCCACTTTTAATTCTGCCCAGTGTGCTCACTAGCCAATCTCATGCTGTCAAAGGAGGTGAGAAGGACTGGAGGGCTAAGAATGAAGGGCAGTGCAGCTTATCTGAAGCATATGTGGCCTTGTGGAGGGTAGGTGCACCTCAGGAAAGTTGATAGCAGCACCCTCTATGTTCACAAGCACTCCCAGTATCTTCATAGTTGCACTGGCCCTGTTTTTCATTGACATCACTTTGGCGGGTCAAACCTACTTTTCCCCCATCAAATTGCTGGTATGACTTTCCGAAAATATTCAATTAATTTAATACTTCTAACTGTAGGTTTAATGTGTGACCATCATTTTAACATCAGAAGACACACATAAAACATTTCATTTTGAGTGCTATGCTCAACATGCACATATCATGAACCAGCATGCTTATCTATAATATTGTATTAATAACCTGTATTGGATATAAATATGCTGGCAAAGATAGCAAGGCTTTACCAGTACACTTCTGTATTGCTTTGAATGGTAGCAGAGAAAATCACAAATTAATTGGGCATCTTTTCTTTGTTAACTTTCCAAGAAATGCTAGATAATGCTTGCAGCTGTGAAATCACCCAGATACAAGTAATGCCAACTTTCAAATGCTGTGTATGCCCAAAACAAAGTCATGAAGTAGTTTTAAAGTTGCATAAATAAATATGTATGCCATCTACTTGAGAGCAAATGCTGCAATACATCAATTGTGAGGTCAGTATTCATCGTGAGCCCTTCCAGCATTGCTTAAAAAGGCTATATCAGGTTGTACATGCAAATAGAAATGTGCTGCAAGCACAGAATACTCTGGCCTATTCTGAGATGATGTGGACAAGGCCCTTGTTGCTGAATTTACAAGAGGTCCCTATAATCACCCTGCCTCCCTCTAGCTCCTATCTATTAGATGTATTTCCCCTGGCCCATGCTCTGCCGACTGACGTTTCAGGAGGGTTCTAGCATGACTCTTGACTTACCTGTTGTGAGTGCCTTGGCCATGACCACATTGTTTCATCAACATGTCTTCTTCTAGGCCTCTGTGCTTTTATTTGTGCCAGACCTTGAACTGTGCTGATCACAAACCATGTGCCAATAGGTGATAGCCCTGCTTCCACTGCCATGTTAAAGACTCCCAGAAATGTGAGCACTCCTAAATTTGCAGCCGTCCTCCCCCTAATTGCAGCAGGACATCATGCAGCTGCTTTAACTCAGATTGGTTTACATCTCTTTTTCTAATTCAAGAAAGCAGAAGGAAAAGCATTCTTTTGTTGCCCCCTGCAGGCCAGCACCATAGGCAGTCGCCTAGTTTGCCTAGTTCTTGCACCCGCTCTGCTCCCACCAACTGTGGTGCCCCAGAGATGGGCACTCTTCCTCACCTCCCACTGGAAGAAGCCTGCATGAAGCATACTGCTCTTTCAGCAGAAGGTGGAGCGATAGTGCAGGTAATGAAGCAAAGGGCAGCTGCACCCCCAAGCAAACCAACCAAATTAAGGAATCTATCTGCACATCTCCCTCCAGCTGCCAGGTCTGTCATTAGCGGAAGTGGTACTTTGCGAAACAAAACAGCAGAAATTCAGAGCACCAAAATATTAGCTTAAGCTGAGCAGACGACACATAACTTCAAACAAAAGTACAGTAGTGCGTCAGTATGATCATGGCAGGTGGTTTACGGGCATTTGTTTTGCAGTTCTTCAATGTCATATCAGCCTTTACATGGAAAATTGAGGAGAGAGTAACCCGGTAGAGCTCCAACCACTGTCCACAGGCAGAGGCCATGCGCTTACAACACATTTGTGATTTCTTGCTACAAGGCCTATGAATGAATTCTCCACTTAATATTTTGAAGCACATATTTTAATAGTAGGTTCAAGGCCAGGGAGCACGCAAAGTTGTTTAATTAAAGACAACATCTAAATCAAGAAGCCAGAAGAGGGTTGAGTCTGTGGAGGTTATTTGTACTGCCAAACACAGTAGCCTTAAGCTTTGCTCTGAAGTATGCCTTCCTTCTTATCATCGCTCCATCACAGCAGGCTATCATTACCTTCCGCTTGGAATAAGGTACTGGTATCCCAATCATGGGTTTAGATGTTCGACAGGCAGCATACTCCCAACTGACCTGAAGATGTCGAAACCATCTTTGACTTTTCAGCAGGATTGTAGGTTTGAGTTATCTCACGTTGGTTTTTTTGCAATTTTGCAAGCTTCGCCTAGTTGAGGAAATAGGTGGCAGTGTCCCAGGTTCTATTTTTCAACGTTTTCTTAATTTCATGCTTGCACATCTCCCACTCAACATTTAAGAACCAGGGCTTCTCTTGGGAAGGCAATGTTGCATTGTTAGTTACGTTTTTAACTGAAGAAATAATCCACAGTACTTTATTAATAATTTCGTGTTTAATTTTATTTATTCATGATACGCATTTCGAAATGTTACGTTTGATGGTCTTTGCATCACGATGGACTGTATCGATTTAATTTTCAGTCAGTGTTTCAACGAGAAGCATCATCGGGTGGGTTTAGCAAGTATCAGCAGGTAGTTTACGTATGTGTACGCGCACCAAATGATTTCAATGCAGTTTCTAATTTGTGTTATAATTTGGATAGTGGAGTAAACATTTTCAAATGTGACATTTCTTTTTTCAGTGCGGTTTGTGATTGAAATTAAGTCGCCTGGTATAGTTATTTTGCAGCAATTCGCTGATTTATGGCCAGCGAGATACCTCAGTGACCAATGCACTCACTTATGAGAACTGTGAGGTTGATAAATAATAACACGTAAAATTAGACCACCTGAAAGCAGGAAAAATCTGGTATTATGTGATACACATACCATAATTACTAGTAATCATTATTATTACTAGGTTGACAAATATCTGCTAGACATATATGACTGATCTAATTGTTTTCTAGGATAAATACTGCAAAAGATTTAATAGTTAACCCAATAAGCACTGAAATGGTAATTTGACCATAACACCTGTAAATGTTCAAGTAATTTGTTCACATTTATGATTTGCCTGTTCAATCATGCAATTTTTAATACAGTGTTAAAACAATGTTCTAACGCTGTATTATTGTCCAAAGAATTCATTTCTGATAACGTGTTGAGAGATTTGTCCAATCGTCTCTCATACTGCGCCCCAGCAGCATCTTAAATTGGGGAACCTAACCTTGCCAGTGCATTTTATCAATGCACCTGTTTGTTCTGTCAAGTATGAGGCCATTATGTCATAAATATGACAAGGATGCTAATCCTAGTGGTCAATACCGTGAGAGCATAGTACAAAGAAAATGGCTTGTTGGTAGCGTAAGATAAGTAGCATCTGCCTGATCCTATTGGTCTTATAAGTAAAGAAATAATAAGGGATCCACAGTTTCCATCTTGTCTGGTTTCTGGTGCAGTTTCCAAACACTGCTGGTGTGCCTGGACCAGTCCTTTAAGAATCAATGCAGCAGCCATCCTGCATCTCTGCCATTAGACTACAATGCACGGTTTTTGCAGCTTCTGGCTCTTCGGAGGTTCTGGACTATGACTCCAATGACCCCTCACCAATGACTATGCTGGCTAGAGCCAAAGCTGTCCGACAGAAACCATGTGACTGGAACCGTGAGCACTTTCTAAACTTATTTCTTGACCGTTACTGGGCATTTTTGCAGAATTGTCAAGGGAACCTGCAACCAGGAGATTACCAGTTGAGATTCACAAACGAGATATCTCTTCACAGGTGTATATTCATTTCACTAAGTTGGATGCAGTGTTTGTGTGTCGTTTCCAATGCATTTCTGGTAAAGATTAGCGATAGAAAGTGTGTTTGTGGTTAATCTCTTTGAAATGTATTATCTCTGTTGTGAGCCTGTTAAGAGCCTACTATTGAGGGGACCTTAAACCCCCTACCCCGCTGCATACCCCTAAGATGACAAATACCACCCACTGAAGCAGCCCAACAGACCATAACTGGATGACATCACCAAAGTAACCATGAAGAGACAACATGGCTGAACACACACGTAGAGGCATTAACCAGGGGCAGAAGAACACACATGAATTTCTTGCAGAAACCTAAAAGCAACTAACATGAACAGCTATGAAAATAAAGATGGAAGCCACAACTGCATTGAAATGAATAGAAGACATTAGAAAGACTCAAAACACAGTGCAAGGCCTCACACAGTGATTTCCCTGAGAAACGCAAAACAGAGCTGACAGTGCAGTCTCTGTGCCCAACCTTGTCAAGGACACTGGGAGAAAGAGTTTCGGGTCAACAGAAAAGATCAAACACCAGCAAGGGCTGGGAGCTGAAATTCTTCATAAATGCAAGCAGAGAGCTCAATTCTGTGGTTCCTACACATGTGATCCGAACCTGGGGAACAAGGACCATTCATCCGAGCCAATCAGAAACTGTTGATTGATTGATTGATATTTTATTACTATCGCGCTCGTACACAAGTGTTTCAGAGCGCGACAAGGCAAGGGAGGGGAACAGGGGAGAACAAATCAGCGATCTTACTAGGCCCAGTGACATTGAGAACGCACAAGTGCATGGGAGAGGGGGAGGGGAAAAGTGCATGGAAGGGGGGAGAGGTGGAAAGTGCGAAGCAGAGGAGAAACAGATAAATAACACTAAATAAATAATAAAGGCAACAAACAGTGGTAATGCAGCCAGCAATTTGCAAGTGCTAGGTTTAAGGCAGCAGACAGGGTAGGTCTGATAAGTACAGGAAGAAAAAGGGGGGGCTGTATGGGTACAGATACAGACCCCAGTGCAAGGGGTGTCCCGGAGGCAGTGCGGGAGGGTGACAGGATGGGCAGGTACCTGGGCCCAAAAGACAGACGGTGGCCAGGTGCACGGTGCCAAGAGAGAACAGATCAGCAGGGGATAGGGGGAGCGAAGGCAGAAGAAAAGAGGAAGGTCTTGAGGTGCTTCCGGAACCGGAGATGGTTCTCCTCAAGTTTTAGAGTGGCAGGGAGGCTGTTCCAGAGGGAGGCCCCAGCCGAAGACAGAGATCTACCCCCAGCTCGTTTCTTAGAAAAACGACTGACCCTGAGTGAGTTGGAGGTAGAGGATCGAAGAGCTTGAGAGGGGAGGTATTTTCGAAGGCATAGTTGAAGGTAATTTGGACCCAGGCCCCAGAAAGCTTTGTGGACAATGCACAGGGTTTTGAATTTAATCCTTGAATCCACTGGGAGCCAGTGAAGAGATTTCAGAGCTGGAGAGATACGATCCCAGGGCTTGAGGCCAAGGACAAGTCTCGCAGTCCTGTTCTGGATTAGTTGCAGAGGGCGGAGAGTAGAGGCAGGTAGATTTAGAAAGAGGCTGTTACAATAGTCCAAGCTAGAGAGAACCAGAGCTTGAGATACCATGAGCTTCTGGGGGAAGAAGAGGAAAGGCAGAGTACCTCTGAGGAGGTGGAGTCAGAAATTTGACTTTTTAGAGACCTCAGAGATGTGGGCGGAGAAGGAAAGGGTGGAGTCAAAGATGACCCTGAGGTTCTTAGCCTTGCAGGTGGGGGTAGGAGGAGGACAAGGGAGGCCGGCCAGAGAGTGAGGGGAAAGGATGGTGAAGGTGTGCCGATGAGGAGGATCTCTGTCTTGCTGGCATTCAGACAAAGATCATTGGCGGCACACCAATCTTGAATGGCAGTTTGGCAAACAGAGATGAGAGAGGGAGAGGAGGTGGCAGAGGGCAGCCTGAAAATGAGTTGAGTGTCATCAGCGTAGCACTGGAAATTTGAGCAGAAAATGGCAATGCAGTGGGCGAGAGTTGCCAGGTATTGGTTGCAAAGCCAGGGCAAGAGGTTAGACCCCTGGGGAACACCAGAGGTAGAGAGGAAGATAGATGAAAGGAAGGACCCAAGTTGGACCTGGGAGGGTCGATCTGAGAGGAAAGAGGTCAGCCAGGCCAGAGTGATACCCAGGTTTTCACAGAGACGGTTGAGCAGGATGGTATGGTTGACCGTGTCGAAGGCAGAAGAGAGATCGAGGAGGATGAGGACAGAGGGAATGTTAGAGTCAAGGTTGGTGAGAAGATCTTCACAGATGTTTAGGAGAGCAGTGTCCATGCTTCTGGCAGCTCTGAAGCCAGACTGGTGGTCATGGAGACAGCCAGCAGAATTGGAATGAAGGTTAAGCTGAGAGATGGCCAACTTTTCCAGGAGCTTGCCAAGAAAGGGAGTAATGGAAATTGGGCGATAGTTAGCTGGACAAGAAGGATCAGCTGTGGGTTTCTTGAGAAGAGGATGCACAAAGGAGTGCTTCAGAGGCGAGGGGAAGGATCCAGAGGCAAAGGAGTGGTTGCAAAAATTAGCAAGGGCCGGAGCGAGGGTGTCAATGTGGTCCTTGATGGTTTTAGAGGAACAGGCATGAACCTGTTTTGAAGAGGCTTTCATAGATCGGACTTGTCTAGCAACCTCGTCAGGGGTGAAAACTGAAGATAGAAGGTGCACAAATGTAACAAAGTGTGAAGCTGGAGGCTGGAATGTCCTTCCGCAGGACCAGAGGAGTCAGGGAGGTGGTATCATTGGTGGGAAACAGGCGGGTCCCTGACACCATTCTCTCCACCCATTATTGTGCTCACCTGCTGGTAATTTTCCCCAAGCTGAGAAGGCTCACACTAGCCTCCTCTGGGTGGTGTCAGGTGGAACTACCCGATATGGTCAGACCAATTAGATCACCTCTCCCCTGTACGATGTAAATGTGTATATGCAGTTCACCCAATCGCATTCCATCTAAGGTCCACGAATGTAACTTTTGGTTGTGATGTCATCATGGAATAAATCCCTGTTACCAGCCTGTAATGAGTGAAGAGTGCATTGGAAGCTACAGAAATCTGTGTGCATATCCCTGCTTTTGAAATGTATTAATGAAAGCAGTAATTTGTCACATTACTGGACTCCTCTGTTCCTTGCACTTGGGGCATTTCCCTCAAAGCTGACCTCTGGTTTTTAATTCTGCCTCTATTTCCCTTGCATTCTAGCCTGCTCCCTGTGGGACGTCCAGAGATCAGAAGATGTGGGTGGCAGGCTGTAGGAGTGACGGCCCGTCCAAGAGCTTCAGCAGTTGTTTTAAGTATGAACCTAGAAATATGACAAATACAGGTGGGGGGAATTATGTTTGTTATCTGTTTTCTGTTGTGTAAAGAAAACAAACGAAAAAAAATGTTTTGCCTGTGAGTTAGGCAATTCAGCTTGGTTCATGGATGAGTATAGAATGGTTTACCTGGATATTTTGGTTAGCAGAAGATGCTACCCTATATCGCAGAAGGTGGTTTCCTGATGCATCTCTCTGAGTTGCATGCCTATAAGGTAACGCTATAGAAGATGGACCACAGGATTTATTGGTTTGCCATGTTATGGGACAAAAAGGCGGCCATATACATGTTACATTTGTATTGTTGTTTTCACTCAAAGTATGATTTTTTTTTTCTTTGTAGGGTTTGTCACATTCCACTTTAGGTTGTTGAATAGGACTTAAAGTGCTTATAAGGTGGTGGATTCTATTTTGGTGAACTGTGGTTTGAATTGGCTCGAGGAGCACATGAAGCACATGTACATTGGCCTTTAAGGGCAGAGTACACAGAGATGGTGGTGCATGGAGCACGCTCTTGTTGATGCTGGTGGGCCAGAAAGGCTTGTTGTGATTATGAGAGAATGGATTCAACATTTATGTCAATTGAGAAATGCATTGTGACCAATAGTGAAGCACAGATTTGTGGGAAAACATATTAAGGTTATGAAGTTTTGCAAAAATGGAAAAAGGTGTGACACTATTGGGGTGGGCTTGAGAAGTAGGTGGAGAACGGTGGGGCAGAGATTAAAGTGAAAGTGGCTTGTGTTATGTGTGCTTTTGGGGAAGTTAAACATGCAGTGTGTGTTGATGAATGGATAAAATTGTGTGTGTCTTGCGATGTGTCTTGAGAAATACCGTAATTGTTTGTCTTTTTACTCTATTCGTTTTCTCGTCCATGCCACAGCTGTTTGTGTCTGATATCTGTGTTTATTTATGTGTCTAAATGAACTGTTTTGCTCTGCCTGTGGAAAGGCAAAAACTCTGACATAGAAAGTACTGTTTTTTTAATGACTTGAAGGAGGCCATATTTCAGCCAGCAGGCAGTGGGAAGCCACAGGCAATGAGGGAGGGGTAGGCTCACGTCAGCAAAGCTGGCTCTTTCTAGCTCAGTAGGTAGCGGTACATGCAGCTATGTGTTGGGGCATCATGAGATCAAATAAAGTAAGGAAAAGGAAAATGTATTGAGCATCATTTTTGAGTGGGTATTAGGTAGTCAGACAGTCAATGTATAGGGACAACATTAGTATGGGGAGATACAGGGGTTGGGGAGCAGACATTAAAAGAGCTTTTCTTATGTCCCAGCTTATGACATGATATAGGATATGATATGATATGATATGATGGGATGTGGCATTTGTAACGCACCTATACAAAAGTCTTATGACATTTGGGCTGGGCATTAGGCATTAGGCTGGATCCAACATGCTTTCCTGGTGATAGGTTTTCTTTCTTTGCTCGTGGGCTCGGTGCATGGGTCATTCACTGTGCATCCCTCTGGTAGTTGGTTAAACGTCCATTTGCGCCTGAAACACAGAGAAAACCGGGTGAGTTTCTCAAAATGTATATACATTTTCTTTATCACATCCTATCATTGCCTAAACATTTGCAACTGCTTCCTTTTATCATCTATTCCTTTAATCTACTCCACATTTCACCTGCCTACCACCCACTCCACTTCTACTCTTAATGTTTTAATGTCATTCATTATGCTGGTGCTCTTTTAATTTCTCTGAAGCATTGGCTGTCCTATTTTCTTCTCAACCACATGAGAGAGACAAAAAACACAACAAAAACGACAACAACATAATCCTTTCCCAGCCCTTGCCACTTCTGTTCTTCTTCCTCTTTGAACCAAATTAATTTGTCCTGTAGAGACTAAATGGAGACAAAGGTCATACTAAAGTAATGGGCAGAATGTTACTCCACTTTTAATGAGCTCTCTCTCTTCTCCTGCACGTGGTGCCTTGGCCTTGCTGCTGTGTGATTCCTTCATGTGATGTGATAGCAATTTCTGTGCTCTTGGCCAATGTGATGGTGATTGCTTTCATGTGATGGCCAAGATGCTTCCTTTTTCCGCTAGTGCTAGACTTGTCCCTTTTTGTTGCTGTAGTTATTGGCAGGCCTGCATGGGCTGTCTCTTTCCGGGGATATTGTTTCTTGTCCATCTTGTTTGTGCTGTATCATTCCTGCAAACCATAGCTGACACTACTTACCCTTTCTTGATGCTAAAAGAGGCACAGGTGATGGGTGAGTGCATGTATGTGTTCTCCAATTAGATTTTAATCATACATCTCACATACAATGTTACATTTCAATTCATTAACAAAAGCATTACATACTTGTTAGACATATTTACATTTTGTGCACTTCATAAAAAGGATCCTTTTCTTCTCATTGGGTGCACATTCAAGTATTATGCTTCATCTGTGCCTCTTATCCTGTACAAAAAGACCATCTTCATTGAAAACCCCTCTACTTCTCTTCACTTTCTATCTGTTATTCACCTGAGTTTCCTTCTCTTCCCCTAGGGGGGGCCAATAAGGATCAATAAGGGGACCTTCCACACTCCTCTCACTTCCCCCGTACCTACCTGCTGTCCCTATTCACCTACCGTCCTCTTTCACTAGTACCTACCTCCTCTGATGTTTCTCCTTCTGCTTCTATTGATACTCTACACCAATTAGTCCATATGGAAAAATGATATTCTTAAACTTTATGACACCTCCAGGTTATGTTAATACTTACTTTGATATGATGCTTCTTTGCTGGCAGGGGCGTTCCTATTTTTCAAATTGTTCTTCCCACTGCAGCCCCTCCTTCCTGACCTTTGTCCTGTGTTCAGTTACACACCAGATTTCCGTTACCTGCTCTGTTATTATACTCTCGTTGCAGAAATAGGGGTATTTCCCCATTTCCCTCTTGGCAAAAAGAAAAAACGTACAAACATCCCAATTAAATACCTCTGCTTCCACCTCGTTGGTGCATTACGCTCTCTCTTCTCACCCTTCCAACTGTAATAATAAGGGATCCATCTTGTCTGGTTTCTGCTGCGGTTTCCAAACACTGCTGGTGTGCTTGGACCAGTCCTTCAAGAATCAATGCAGCAGCCATCCTGCATCTCTGCCATTAGACTGCAATGCAGGGTTTCTGCAGATTTTGGCTCTTTGGAGGTTCTGGACTATGACTCCAATGCCCCCTCACCAATGACTATGCTGGCTAGAGCCAAAGCTGTCTGACAGAAACCATGTGACTGGAACCGTGAGCACTTTCTAAACTTATTTCATGACCGTTACTGGGCATTTTTGCAGAATTGTCAAGGGAACCTGCAACCAGGAGATTACCAGTTGAAATTCACAAACGAGATGTCTCTTCACAGGTGTATATTAATTTCACTAAGTTGGATGTAGTGTTTGTGTGTTGTTTCCGATGCATTTCTGGTAAAGAGTAGCAATAGAAAGTGTGTTTGTGGTTAATCTCTTTGAAATGTATTATCTCTGGTGCGTTTCAACTCTGGAAGTCGGAGCGTTTTTCTACAGCTGCTGCTTCACTCGTGGACTTGCCTTGCTTTCGGACGGAGGACGTCTTTTTATGTAATACCCGACCTGCCTGAGTTAAACAACAGCAACAAAGGTGACTGACTGTTACGCCCTCGACCACGCCCCCCGCCAAGCCTGCTTTGCTTGCCCTTATTAGTCCATGTCATAGCGCACCCGCGCGCGCACTCGGCAAGTACTATAAGTACTATTTGCTGTGCCGATCCTCTGTGCGTTTCAACTCTGGAAGTCGGAGCGTTTTTCTACAGCTGCTGCTTCACTCGTGGACTTGCCTTGCTTTCGGACGGAGGACGTCTTTTTATGTAACACCCGACCTGCCTGAGTTAAACAACAGCAACAAAGGACTGTTACGCCCTCGACCACGCCCCCCGCCAAGCCTGCTTTGCTTGGCCCTTATTAGTCCATGTCATAGCGCACCCGCGCGCGCACTCGGCAAGTACTATAAGTACTGTTTGCTGTTCGCGGGTCGCGAGGTCCTAGTTAAAGGTATAATCATTATATATATATTTTTTTCTTTTTTTTTCTTTTCTCTCTTTCTCTTCATTACTTTTCTTGTTATTTACTATTGATTTATATATTCTTTCGTTGTCATTGTTTTACTGTGTGGCCAATTGCATGATTCCCTACACGTTAACCACCAGCATGCCGCCTATATCAGAGACCAGGTCAAAATTGATGGAAATGGGGCGTGCAAGTGCCACGAAAAAATCTCTTTTTCAACCACGACTCACAAGTCTATTACCATATGTGGGACGTGCTACAACTCAACGCTCACACTCAGTCTCTGATAACATGCATCTATGTCCAACTGAGGGGCTCATGTCTGAGATAGAGGGTCAGTCTGGCCCCCCGCCTCCAATAATTCAATCGGTTCTTATGGGGCCAAACACCCGAGATCAACCCTCTAGCCCTAGTACTCCTGACCCCGTGCTCATAACTGCTATTGATATTCCACCTCGAGAAACCAGCTCATGTAATGCCCCCACCGATAACACAATAATAGCAGCCTGTGCTGCAGGCGATTTGCGAATAACTCCAGCTCTCTTTCCGGGGGACACTATGCCCCAACCTGTTCAATGCTCAGTTTTGGCCCAACACAAACTGAGACAAGCATACACTCATATGACTGTGATTGGGGAATTAGAGGAGGAGGATATTGATTTTATGAATCTCTCCAATCGGACTGAGGAGCGCTCTGAAGAAGTTTTTTATGTATGTTCAAATACCGGTGACTTAATTCAGCTAGAACGAGATATTAATAACCATTTTGGTGCAAATGGTGAGAACCCATCACCTGTGTTGCCTCATGATAACACGGCAATGGTTGAATCAACGGGCTCGCCTGTTACACACCCGTCTCGTCCCCCTGAATTAACAGAGGAAGTTGATTCCTATATAGCACCCACTCCGAGACAACCACGCTTTGATCAAGTTCCCCGAGTCTCTGATTTCTTTCTCAACCCTAATCTTAGAGAGAGATACTCTTTTCCTGAGGCTCCGGCCCTAAACAATACGTTGTCAGCAATGAACACAGCCCTATTAGCTATTGCAAAACTGTACGAAAGCTTGGATGCAAAGGTTTCCAAACAGACTTCCTGTCTTAATCAGTTACTCTCCCAGTACTCAAAAATCGTACCACAACTCAATCTATTAAGTCAGACTCGAGAGCTTTTTAGCTCAAAAGTCACCTATGCAGCCTACACACAGACACATGATAATAATCTGCCCTCACAAATAGAAGGGGCGCCAATTCAACTCAATTTGTCTACGATCCCGACCACTGATTTATTTCCTACCATGATCGAAAATGTCAATTCCTTTGACAGTAACACTAAGGCAACGGCAGGTTCTGTCATGATACCATCCACTGGCTGTACAAATGCTCCCACGCCAGTGCTTGCCTCTATACCAGAGCCACAAGTCCATGTGGACGTTCATGCCCCTGCCGTAAGCTCGAAGACAAACCAATCCACCTGTCCACTACTGCAAAAGAATATGTTTGAGGTTTTTGGTACAACTGCTGCCAAACCCACTACATTACGGTCCATCAAAAGAAGGAAAGTTCAATTCGTCAAGCCCAAGACTCCTGCCATAAAATCAACACTGAGTAAAAAACGAAAAAATCAGGAGGAGTTACCAATCGATCAGTCGACTGTTTCTATTTCTGATCCTGGCTTCTCGAACCCGGATGCGGCTCTTATAGCTGAGCCGGTTGTTCCGCACAAGCCATTGGACGATCTGGTGCAGATGGTCGAATGTAACAGCAAACAGAAAGACCCTCAGCTAAGAAGTCCTGATAGAATTCTCCCAATTTCCTTAATTGCTGCTGTTACAGCCCCAGTGGAGTCTGTGTTCCAAGCGCCTGATCTCCAGAAGGCTCTTATGTCGAAGGAGATTCAGCTGCAAGTACAAAAATCCATTGACTCATACTTGAACTCCCTGCCAAAGAAAAAGTCCTCCCAGTTTTTAACTCGGGAGTCCTGCGACGCCGTACCCTCTATATCTGTGGATGATCAGACCAAGATCCACCCCTTACAATCTGACATCAGACGGGCTCCACAGTCTAATGGCCAATCGGTACAGAGCCTAGATGCCCATAATGGCCAATCGGTACAGAGCCTAGATGCCCATAATGCCCTGCCAAGAGAAGAGAGCTTCCCGATAAACACGGAGGAACAAATTAGAGCCTCAGTAGAGGCATACTTGAAGCGTAATGCCAATCCTAATCCTCAGATAAACGTTTTACATCAGTCTCAAGCCTCTTTTTCCACTCCTGTCCCTATTTGCAATCAAACTTCAGTTTCTCGACAGGAGCTACGAGATGAGATCAAAGCCTCTATTGAAGCTTATATTCATCAATCAAAGGAGATGAATTCATCTGAACTGGCAGAAAAAGGGTTTCCTTCGCTTAAATCCCTTATACAGGGACCAAAGGCGATTGTTGCCATCGACCAAGACAGAAGAGCCCGCTCTCCAGCCAGACCATCAATGCTGTCGAGAGATCGAACGGCGCAGACCAAACCGAAACAAGACCTAACTCATCATCATTTCATAATAAAATGTCGAGACGCCCCATTTAAACCCTATGATCTGAATCGGTCGAGTATTCTTAACATCTGTGCAGAAATTCCAGCCCTCACAGCTATCCTATCACTGGATATTGAACAGATCGAGTTTATAAATCATGCGGACCTGTCTGTTGCCCGCCTGTACATTCGATCTCGATTGGTAGCTGAGACCTTGTGGCAGGCCAGAATGGCATTGTTTGACCTGGGGTTCATATTATCTCAAGAAACAATGCCTAGTCCTGTTACACTACAGGGCCACTTGTCACGTATATTCACATCATCCTCTAATGGCTCTTCGCAACAAGATGTGATGAATCGAACAAGACAACCATAACTATGCCATGAAATGAAGCTTCTAACTTTAATCTCGTGGAACACACGAGGTCATAGCCATTTGAATTCTATACCAAGCAAGGACTTATGTGATAGTGATATTGTTGCCCTTCAGGAAACGTGGCTTGTCCGGTCCCCGATTTGGGACTCGCATGCTATCCATTTCACCCCCGCAGAAAAAGGCGCCTACGGCAGACCTAAAGGAGGGCTCATATTAGCAGTAAAAAAAACCTGTGGACTAGAGGCAACCATGTGCAAGGTTCCCTCCGGCTCATTCCAGGTAGTAAAGTTAAGTAATACCCGCCACAGAATAGCAATCGTCAATATCTATTGGTGTAGTAACACACTAACCTCTGATGAATTTTTCCAGCAACTTATAGAAATTTTAGATGGATTGGCAACTGGTAAGGCCTTAACACATATTCTTATACTGGGCGATCTCAATCTACATCTCATCTCAAAAGGGCTTTTGCCCTTCTCGAAAGATGAAATTAAATGGTCATCTATTATGGCCGAACGCAACTTTGTGAGGTTAAATGGAAATGTGAGGGGTGACTGCCCCGCCCAGCCAACCTGGCAAAGAGGTGCCCAATATGCTATAATTGATTACATCTATATTAATGCTAAAAATTTTATTTCAGTTCAAAAGTTGGAAGTTCTTAACACACATTTAAGTGATCA
Organism: Ambystoma mexicanum; assembly: GCF_040938575.1. NCBI lineage: Eukaryota > Metazoa > Chordata > Amphibia > Caudata > Ambystomatidae > Ambystoma > Ambystoma mexicanum. Next base: position 382,912,544 of record NC_090922.1, read on the forward strand.
TCATAAACTTAAACTGTCATTACAGATTGGCCATGCTCAAGCAACACAATGGTTTAACACATATGTAAGTGGGGCTGTCGTGAATAATGGGAGAAATAGATTGTCTTGGGACAAAAAAAAATTGAGAATTCTTAATTGCCACCTTGAGACCATGTACCGGAGTAATCTGATAGTTAAAGATTATACGGCTGCCATGCAGATATTCACTCGAATTATTCCAAGCCATGGGCAACATGAACAGCGGCACACTCATTCCCATGACCTGGAAATACGTTATCGCAAATCTGATTTGAGACGAGAAATCCGACATTTGCGGAACTCACAAAAAACAAATATGGCTGAAGAAATAAGAACAGCCAAACGAAAGTATAAAAAATGGCTCCAAATCAAAAGAGCCAAGTTGTACGAACTAGAAGGGAAAACAATGCTGCAACAATTAATTACAAAATCTACAGCTGGCATCTGGGCCCTACTCAATCGTACATCTGACATTTCCCTACATGCAGCCCAAATAAACTCAATCTCATCCGAGACATGGCAGTCGTATTTTCAGAAACTGTATCTTTCCCCCTTTCCTGACATCCATCTAAATCTCTGTTTGTCAGTGGTAACAAAAGAACTCACCTTTGATATTGACGACATCAAATCATGCATCTTGAAATTGAGCTCGTCCCGGGCAGTAGGCCCTGATGGGCTGCATAACACTATGTTAAAAAAGCACATTGATGAATGGGCAGATATCCTTCATCGTATTTTCAATCAGGTGTTGAATTCTGGTGTCATTCCCGAAACCTGGAAAAAATCTATCATTCTCCCAATTTACAAAAAGGGTAATCACGAGAATCCTAAATCATATAGGCCAATTGCTCTACTAGACTGTCCTGGCAAATTATTTGCCAGATTACTCTTGAAACAATTTACCATATGGCTAGAGAATAGCAATTTACGAGATCCATTCCAAACGGGGTTTCTGCAAGGGATAGGCACTGGCATAAACATCATCACCTTATCAAGTCTTATCCAACGAGCCTACCAAAGAAAACAGCCCCTGTACCTTGCCTTTATCGACTTTCAAATGGCATTTGATGCAGTGCCAAGAGAGCTCTTGTACAAAAAATTGTTTGATGTCAACTGTCCATGGTACATCTTGAAATGGATAATCCAACTATACACCAGCACCACAATTCAAGTGAAACTCACCAATGATGGCCTCTTAACACCACCAATTGTCACAGCTAGAGGCCTGAAGCAGGGCTGTTTATTAGCTTCAGCCCTGTTTAATTTCTTTGTCTCCGACATTCACCAAAGTTTCAATAAAGTAATATCTGATTCTCCTAGACTCATGGGAGTTCAGATTCAATGGCTACTCTATGCTGATGATATGGTCCTAATGTCACATACCCCCAAAGGCTTACGTCAACTACTAGGTTCCCTAGACGTCTACACAAAAGCAAATGGCATAACAATTAACATTGCTAAGACAAATGTCGTTCAATTTGGCACCAAGAGGCAAAGCACATCTCAGCTATATTGGCCCCTTCAAAAAAGTAAGATCATTGTTACTAATGACTATGTGTATCTAGGTATGGTCATTTCCAATCTGTGTGCCCCTGATCAGTATAATAAAAATGGGCTTCATAAACTGCAAATGTGTATCTCACAAGCCAAAGTCATTAAGGCGAGATACTGTAAATTCTCTCTTTTACCGATCCTCACGTACTTCAAACAAAAAGTGGTTCCAGTCATTTTATATGGCGCCGAGACCCGCTGCATTATGACATACACCTACTGGGCCATCAGGGAGGGTCGGTTTTGGAGACAAATTTTGCATTTACCACCCTCACAACCTTTGCCACTTGTAAGATATGAGTTGGGGTTAATCTCACTATATGCAATCTATAAGTGGAATTTATGTGCCTTATACCGCAAATGCCTCCTAAATCAAGCCACAATAGGGATAACCAATATCATATCCATCTACCTACTAAGATCTATGGACACCTTTCCGAAAGCATGGTGGCAAAAAATCCAATCTATTCTAGAAAAAGCACAGATAGATTCAGCCTTATTACTAGAGAATCCAGACAAAGCGAAATCAAAAATTTGGGAGGCCGACTGGATTCACACACGTCTAGCCTGTACTAACTATAAAAACTTTGAGGTTTTTCCATTTGAACTCAAAAGTTATAATACAGTGGCTGACTACCTGGTGAGGTCTCCCAACCCGAGTCACCGTAATGGTTTCTTGAGATTTAGGCTGAATCTATGGTTGACCAACGAAGTGTTGAATCGCAGGGACAATATTAACAGCAATTTGCCCTGCCGATTTTGTGAACAACATCCAGAAACGCTTCAGCATCTATGCACTGAATGTGATAGACTAGTATCAATTCGCTGTACTCATTTTAAACCCCTATTTTTGGCCCAAGAGATCCTGACCCCCAAGCACTTATGGGTCTTATTACTCCACACCAATAGAAAGGCCGTCAGATATGCTGTGGTAAATTACCTGTATCAACTCAAAATACCAATGTATGCAAAGCCAAAAGCTCATGGCAATGTTTAAGCACATTGTGTAATATTCCTGATCTCTTTTTTTTATTTGTATCCTGTATATATACTGTATTTATGTAAACTGATGTGAAATTGTACATACATGTTTTATCATTTGCTTTTAAAGTTGAAAGGTCTCGATTAATCGCGACCAAATCAACTACTAATAAAAAAAAAAAAAAAAAAAATTATCTCTGTTGTGAGCCTGTTAAGAGCCTACCGTTGAGGGGACCTCAAACCCCATGCCCCGCTGCATACCCCTAAAATGACAGATACCACCCACTGAAGCAGCCCCACAGACCATAACTGGATGACATCACCAAAGTAACCATGAAGAGACAACATGGCTGAACACACACGTAGAGGCATTAACCAGGGGCAGAAGAACACGCATGAATTTCTTGCAGAAACCTAAAAGCAACTAACATGAACAGCTATGAAAATAAAGATGGAAGCCACAACTGCATTGAAATGAATGGAAGACATTAGAAAGACTCAAAACACAGTGCAAGGCCTCACACACTGATTTCCCTGAGAAACGTAAAACAGAGCTGACAGTGCAGTCTCTGTGCCCAACCTTGTCAAGGACACTGGGAGAAAGAGTTTCGGGTCAACAGAAACCATCAAACACCAGCAAGGGCTGGGAGCTGAAATTCTTCATAAATGCAAGCAGAGAGCTCAATTCTGTGGTTCCTGCACACGTGATCCGAACCTGGGGAACAAGGACCATTCATCCGAGCCAAGCAGAAACTGTTGTTCCTATCAAACTGAAGATAGAAGATGCACAAATGTAACAAATAGTGAAGCTGGAGGCTGGAATGTCCTTCCGCAGGACCAGAGGAGTCAGAGAGGTGGTATCATTTGTGGGAAACAGGCAGGACCCTGACACCATTCTCTCCACCCATTATTGTGCTCACCTGCTGGTAATTTTCCCAAGCTGAGAAGGCTCACACTGGCCTCCTCTGGGTGGTGTCAGGTGGAACTACCCGATATGGTCAGACCAATGATGTAAATGTGTATATACTGTTCACCCAATCCCATTCCATCTAAGGTCCACGAATGTAACTTTTGGTTGTGATGTCATCATGGAATCAATCCCTGTTGCCAGCCTGTAATGAGTGAAGAGTGCATTGGAAGCTACAGAAATCTGTGTGCATATCCCTGCTTTTGAAAGGTATTAATGAAAGCAGTAATTTGTCACATTCCTGGACTCCTCTGTTCCTTGCGCTGGGGGCATTTCCCTCAAAGCTGACCTCTGGTTTTTAATTCTGCCTCAATTGGCAGCAGAGGATGGCTGCTAATGCGTTCAGTGACAAATGCTATCTCCCTTGCATTCTTGCTTGCTCCCTCTGGGACGAACAGAGATCAGAAGATGGGGGTGGCAGGCTGTAGGAGTGACGGCCAGTCCAAGAGCTTCAGCAGTTGTTTTAAGTATGAACCCAGAAATATGACAAATACAGGTGGGGGGGGAATTATGTTTGTTATCTGTTTTGTGTTGTGTAAAGAAAACAAACAAAAAAATGTTTTGCCTGTGAGTTCGGCAATTCAGCTTGGTTCATGGATGAGTATAGAATGGTTTACCTGGATATTTTGGTTAGCAGAAGATGCTACCCTATATCGCAGAAGGTGGTTTCCTGATGCATCTCTCTGAGTGGCATGCCTATAAGGTAACGCTATAGAAGATGGACCACAGGATTTATTGGTTTGCCATGTTATGGGACAAAAAGACGGCCATATACATGTTTCATTTGTATTGTTGTGTTTTTGTGCATTGTGCGGTTTGAGAGTTCCCTAAAAGAATTGTCATTTTCACTCAAAGTATTAGGTTTTTTTTCTTTGTAGGGTTTGTCACATTCCACTTTAGGTTGTTGAATAGGACTTAAAGTGCTTATAAGGTGGTGGATTCTATTTTGGTGAACTGTGGTTTGAATTGGCTCGAGGAGCACATGAAGCACATGTACATTGGCCTTTAAGGGCAGAGTACACAGAGATGGTGGTGCATGGAGCACACTCTTGTTGATGCTGGTGGGCCAGAAAGGCTTGTTATGATTATTAGAGAATGGATTCAACATTTATGTCAATTGAGAAATGCATTGTGACCAATAGTGAAGCACAGAGTTGTTGGAAAACATATTAAGGTTATGAAGGTGGGACACTATTGGGGTGGGCTTGAGAAGTAGGTGGAGAACGATGGGGCAGAGATAAAAGTGAAAGTGGCTTGTGTTGTGTGTGCCTTTGGGGAAGTTAAACATGCAGTGTGTGTTGATGAATGGATAAAAGTGTGTGTGTCATGCGATGTATCTTGAGAAATACCGTAATTGTTTGTCTTTTTCCTCTATTCGTTTTCACGTCCATGCCACAGTTGTTTGTGTCTGATATCTGTGTTTGTTTATGTGTCTAAATGAACTGTTTTGCTCTGCCTGTGGAAAGGCAAAAACTCCGACATAGAAAGCACTGTTTTTTTAACGACTTGAAGGAGGCCATATTTCAGCCAGCAGGCAGTGGGAAGCCACAGGCAATGAGGGAGGGGGAGGCTCACGTCAGCAAAGCTGGCTCTTTCTAGCTCAGTAGGTAGCGGTACATGCAGCTATGTGTTGGGGCATCATGAGATCAAATAAAGTAAGGAAAAGGAAAATGTATTGAGCATCATCTTTGAGTGGGTATTAGGTAGTCAGACAGTCAATGTATAGGGACAACATTAGTATGGGGAGATACAGGGGTTGGGGAGCAGACATTAAAAGAGCTTTTCTTATGTGCCAGCTTATGACATGATATAGGATATGATATGATGTGATGTGGCATTTGTAACGCACCAAACAAAAGTCTTATGACATTTGGGCTGGGCATTAGGCATTAGGCTGGATCCAACATGCTTTCCTGGTGATAGGTCTTCTTTCTTTGCTCGTGGGCTCGGTCCATGGGTCATTCACTGTGCATCCCTCTGGTAGTTGGTTAAACGTCGATTTGCACCTGAAACACAGAGAAAACCGGGTGAGTTTCTCAAAATGTATATACATTTTCTTTATCACATCCTATCGTTGCCTAAACACTTGCAACTGCTTCCGTTTATCATCTATTCCTTTAATGTACTCCACATTTCACCTGCCTACCACCCACTCCACTTCTACTCTTAATGTTTTAATGTAATTCATTATGCTGGTGCTCTTTTAATTTCTCTGAAGGATTGGCTGTCCTATTTTCTTCTCAACCACATGAGAGAGACAAAAAACACAACAAAAACGACAACAACATAATCCTTTCCAAGCCCTTGCCACTTCTGTTCTTCTTCCTCTTTGAGCCAAATTAATTTGTCCTGTAGAGACCAAATGGGGATAAAGGTCATACTAAAGTAATGGGCAGAATGTTACTCCACTTTTAATGAGCTCTCTCTCTCTTCTCCTGCACGTGGTGCCTTGGCCTTGCTGCTGTGTGATTCCTTCATGTGATGAAATAGCAATTTCTGTGCTCTTGGCCAATGTGATGGTGATTGCTTTCATGTGATGGCCAAGATGCTTCCTTTTTCCGCTAGTGCTAGATTTGTCCCTTTTTGCTGCTGTAGTTATTGGCAGGCCTGCATGGGCTGTCTCTTTCCTGGCATTTTTCTCCATGTCCATCTTGTTTGTGCTGTGTCATTCCTGCAAACCATAGCTGACACTCCTTACCCTTTCATGATGCTAAAAGAGGCACAGGTGATGGGTGAGTGCATGTATGTGTTCTCCAATTAGATTTTAATCATACATCTCACATACAATGTTACATTACAATTCATTAACAACAGCATTACATACTTGTTAGACATATTTACATGTTGTGCACTTCATAAAAAGGATCCTTTTCTTCTCATTGGGTGCACATTCAAGTATCATGCTTCATCTGTGCCTCTTATCCTGTACAAAAAGACCATCCTCATTGAAAACCCCTCTACTTCTCTTCACTTTCTATCTTTTATTCACCTGAGTTTCCTTCTCTTCCCCTAGGGGGTCCAATAAGGATCAATAAGGGGACCTTCCACACTCCTCTCACTTCCCCGCACCTACCTGCTATCCCTATTCACCTACCGTCCTCTTTCACTAGTACCTACCTCCTCTGATGTTGCTTCTTCTGCTTCCATTGATACACTACACCAATAAGGTCATATGGAAAAATAATATTCTTAAACTTTATGACACCTCCAGGTTATGTTAATACTTACTTTGATATGTTGCCTCTTTGCTGGCAGGGGCGTTCCTATTTTTCACATTGTTCTTCCCACTGCAGCCCCTCCTTCCTCACCTTTGTCCTGTGTTCAGTTACACACCGGATTCCTGTTACCTGCTCTGTTATTATACTCTTGTTGCAGAAATAGGGGTATTTCCCCCTTTCCCTCTTGGAAAAAAGAAAAAAACGTACAAAAATCCCATTCCTTTTTTTTTTAATTGAAATTTATAGGAATACATTTTTTAACATGATTATATACAATTGATATATGAAAGGAGATATTTACATAAACAAAGAAATATATTTACATGGAAAAACAAGGAAATGTCATGGGCTTCTAGAGGCCAGCAAAAACACAAAAAGAAAACAACAATCAACGCTAAATTAAAGAGAAAAAACATTCAACATATGATTACAGAAAAAAGACAATCTATGTTTGATTATACAATTTGTGCTGATACTGAAGATCTTTAACAAGCTGTCAAGCTGCACCAATCATCAATTCATCCATTCACAGGTTCTATTGATCAAACAAATGGAGTGCATTGAGAAAACCCACCAATGCAATGAGTATACTCATGTTAGCAGAATTAAGAAAAAAGCCCATCTAAGATCTGGCCGGACATTAGCTACTGTAAACATATGCTTCATAAAGAACTTATTTCGCAATGCACATAATGCTGGCCATTCACATTCAGTTATAATATGTTCTAAAGTTTCTTTTTGAGATGGGTCATTGCAAAATCTACAAAAAATCCCAATTAAATACCTCTGCTTTCACCTCGTTGGTGCATTATGCTCCCTCTTCTCACCCTTCCAACTGTATTCCCCTCAATGTGTGACCATTTTGTGTGCTATCAGTTTGCAGCATGATATGTCAGTGAACAAAAACCAGTGGCCCACATATGTGATGTCATTAATGACATTTGCTATGAAATCTTTGATGTCCTGGGTGTTAGTCTTAGCAGTGCATGGTGATGGTGCGAGTTGTGGTCCCTTAGCTTACCATAACTGGTAAATTGTTGAAGTTTTTCCGTTTTACTTATAACCATAACGTCCCTTTACCAAAGGGTTTTCATTGAATTTCATAGGTTTTTATTTTTATTAGTGCAATTTAACCATAACGTCCCTTTAACAACGTTTTTTCAGTGAATTTCATAGGTTTTTATTAGTGCTCCTTAACCATAAAGTCCCGTTAACAAGGTTTTTTCAGTGAATGTCATGGGTTTTTACCTCTGCATGCTATTTTCCAACAACTTACTAATATCATACTAACCCCAATATAGCAACATTACTGTCCAGTTTACAAAGTTTCCCCTCAAAACTCTGGCCTTTCCAACTTCTAGCATCAAGCATAATTTTTAACACTTCTATAAACCTTTTGCAACTTTTTCCACGGTGTTTGCGTATGCGACGTCCGCGAACGTCTAACGTCATCATGGACGTTCCGGACAGTGCCACGTGACCATGCACTCGTATGTAGCATGATGACCACCACCACCACCAGCTGGAGGACCTACACAACAAAAAAGTGCATAACTTCCAAAGACAATGAAGAGGACCAAGAAGATGAGGTAGAGGAAGTACGTCCCTCTAGCACCCAGAGAGAATCATGCGTGTGGCAGTTCTTTACCATTGTTGGGAATGTTCCATAGGCTAAAGCCACCAAAGTGAAATGCACTGAGTGCAACTCAGTCACTGACTACCTGGACAGTACTCCTATGGGACCACCTCCATGCGCTGCCACACCAAATCCAACCACCGCAATGTTCTCAGAAAGGTTGTTCCTTTCTTAGCAAGTAGTAGGCTGTTTTTCTCCGTGTCAAGTAATACTGTAACCACACAGCCTACTTATGTGGGACCCAAAATCCCACCAGCTACCTTGCAAGCAATAAAATAGGCATGGTGCCTCTTTCCTCACTACCCTCCCTTACTTTCTAACCCCTCCTGAAAAAAAAAAGAATTACTTTGGGAACCACCTTTCACAGTTAAAAAAACAGAACAAAAAAAAAGTGCCACCTACTATACATTTCTCAGGGGTGCTAAAAAAAAGGGATTTTTCTCCCTACAGAAGGAGGCGGACAGCGTCCCACTGTATAAAGGAAAATACTTTTCCAAGATGGCCACCATGGAAAGGGAAGAGGGGGCTCCGTACAGAGCCCCTCTTCCCTTTCCATTGCAGCCTGCACAAGGAGAAGAGAGAACCCTATGACCATATTACCACAAGCACATTTCTTTTCCCTAAAAAACCTATCCCGATTTTAAAAAACTTTACCACCTAGCCAGTCCCTGGTGGACATGGCCACTTTATCCCCATTGGTCGTCCCTCCTGGTCATGGCCAGTAGCCAGATAGTCCGGGTCATGACCTTATGCCGTGACCCGGACAATCTGGACACTGCCCATGGCCACAAACTACACCCCAGTCACCAAAGGTATATAACTATTCTTTGTACATACATTATGACACTTGTCAAAAAATAAAACACAGATACATTTGCAAAACCACACTTTCAGGTGCTTTCCAGTGCTCCTTACACGAGTTTGCTGGAAATCTGCTCATGTTTTATTTTTTCGAAAGTGTCAAAATGTACATACATGCAATAGTCATATAACTTAGTCCCCACTTGACAAAATTCATTCAGACTTTGCACAAACATTTAAGGTCGGGTCTCTAATCTATACACTAAAGGGATCTTCAGGGGGAAGAGCACAACTGGTCAACCAGGTAAATAATTTTGAACAAACAGACCGTAAAACCGGTTGCTGTAATTAGTCCAAATAGCAGAAAAATGTATGGACAAAAGAAAATGTGCAGCAGTCACTAAGAATTCAATAGTCACTGTATCAGAATATTCAAAACAAATGATATTTTAATTCTAAGATCATTTAATCGTCATTGTAAACGTTTTTTTTTAATCAAAAAATAAGAACCACATCAGTCCATGTAGGCCACAATGAGTCAAACAACGGGGGGAGGGGCAGCACTGAAGTGGTGGCAAGAGACACTGCACTTCACAAAGAACACATAATCAACATATGCATCATGCTCAAAATACATCCAAAGAATATTACACACATAATAAAACAATTACACAACAAAAATACTATAAAACCTTCTCTTAAAATCAAAAGTGCAGAATGGAGAGCAATCTCAATATAGCTCGAGAATGGCCCAACATGTTTCTTTCCTTTATGCATCTCAGAGGCTGTTATTGGAAGGACATTCTTTAGGGGATTTATTGTTCTGGGTAGCAAAGTCTCTGCCGTTCAGTCTGAGCGATACATATTGTTCTGTTCCAAAACGTGGTAGTCTGCAATGGGGACAAGGGATAAAATATGAATGAGCCCAGAAGCAACTACTAATAAGTAGTAGTTGCTTCTGGGCTCATGGTCAATCATTGCCAATAAGGAAAGAGCCTGTGAATTGCTCATATCGTTTCTTCTCAAACTTACCACTGGAAACTATCAACAGTGGTAGTGGAGGCATAGGGTTTTCAATCCACAAACCCAGCTTCAACCTACAGGGGTGTAAAGAAAAGGACCAGAAATAAGTGACCAAAAGTCACTCTTACTCACTATTAAAAACTGTACTTTTCCAGGAGAGATCTGATTAACAATTTAACATGATCCATAATGTGAGATCTCAGATGTTATATTGACTTACATCAAGGTTGGTAAAAATTGTGCCTCATCGTTGTAGAATGTTGGATGTCAGCAGAGGCATTAAATGTAGTGAAGGTTCGTATGTATATTGTCACTCTAGTGTAAACCACGGTCATGTGAGCGGTCTGTGGAACAACAGAAGTGCTATTCAGTTTAGACGGATAGCAACGCAAAATCTATCTGTATGATATTCACAGTCATTCAGTCTTTTCTAGTTGCTGTTCTCATCGCTAACACGATCAAATAAGCAACTCCTGTACTCACTGTAAATGTTCTGCATCAGACGGGATGTCTAGTTATTTATTAATGCAGCTGGAAGATATTTCTAGTCTGCCGGGAAATCCCATTCCGCGTGGTGGTATGGATGTCTGAATCTTATTACAGACACCTACATTCTGTAACGGAGATACAAAGGAAAGGGGGAGAAGCCGTGGTAAGCCGTCTCATCCAAGACTTAAAGAAATGAACATGCTATTTTTAATTTGGTAGGTATGTACAAGCAGTTCATAGTCAAAGGGTACTTTCCAACCCTTTGTCAAGTATTCTGCTCTCCCGGTTACTGTGCAGACATCCTCGAGATCTCGTCCTGTTTCAGAGCGTACCAGTTGTGTTGTTGAGGGATATAGATTAATAGGACGCTGAGTCATGTGATTACATGCTCAGACGTGATGTCGAGTGACCATTTTGCTTAGGAAACGAAGGTCCTATTACACAACTCTGTTACGGAATGTATGCAGGAATAAGGACTGTGGGCTCAGACATGATTACGTGCTCAAACGTGATATTGAGCGGCCATCTTGCTTTGGGAAAGAGGGCCGTATTACACAACTCTGTTACGGGATGTATGCAGGAATAAGGACTGTGAGCTCATTACAACAGTCTCTCCGCAGATCCAAAAATCGATCGTGTTGATTAATCACAAATAGTAAACCACCTTTCCAACATAAATCAGATATATTGGTTGGAGTTCTACTCAGATACAATAATTACATCGAGCATTGGGTATATTGCACCAAAAAGTGTTATAGGTGCAGTGATGTCTTGCCACCACGAGGTGGAGCAAGAGAGGGTGGTAAAAAGGTAATACAAAACGTCAGTTAATAATGTGCCAATCGATCATCTTGTTTAGCCCCAACGCATGACTCTTAGTCAGAAATATCATTTGTGTTTCTTCCCTTGTTTATCTCGTTTTGTCTAGTGGTGCATTCCCACTTTGGTGGATTTTGATTAGTACTGACCATCTTATTTCATTACATGAATGTCCTGCCATAATGAAATGTCCGACCATTGATCCTGTGACTACTCAGTTTCTTATGCAGCTTTTGTGTTCACCAATGCAAATTTTCACAGATCTCTCAGTTTTACCAATGTACAATTTGCCACATGGACACGATATTGCGTAAATTACCCAGGCGGTATTACAATTGGTAAATTGTTTCTGTTGCCATGGTTTATTAAGTCCTATATCCAGGGAGGTGGTTCTACCCATTGAGTTGCAGAATCTGCAATTGCCACATGCCCTATTGCCTGTCAGTTTCTTGAGCCCCCATGTCTCAGTTATAGTGGTTTGCTGGTTGGTGGTTCATACACATAATTTTTTGTGACCATTTCGTTCAGGTTCCTGCTCCTTTTGAATGTGCATCTCGGGGGTGCAATAGGGTTGGTTCCTTTTGATAATAAATGCCCGTTTTGGCCCACTATTCTTTTGAATTGGTTGTACAGAGCATTAAAAGTGCTTACAAACACAGTTCGATCCCTTGTATCATTTCTCGGTCTGTATTCCAACAGGCCCTCCCTGTTGTTATTCGAGGCTCTTTTGAAGGCCTTTTTCATGATTTTATATATGTAGCCACTTTTATGTAGGTTGGTACTCAGCAGTTTCCATTCTTTAACCAACTCAGCTGTGTTGGTACTATTGAGTTTTAGCCTCAAAAAATGTCCGACTAGAAGATTATCTCAGACAAGTTGTGGATGGAAGCTCTCATAATTTAACAGTGAGTTCTTGTCTGTCTGTTTATGAAATGGTTTGACCTTCAGGATTCCTTCGATGTTGTCAACATACATGCTAATGTGCAGGAAATTCAGTTGTATCTTGTTGTTACTCATTGTAAATTGTAGGTATGGATTTTCTGTATTCAGCCATTCGTAAAACTTCATCAAACTTGTCTCGCCACCATGCCAGATCAAAAACACATCATCGATATATCTTTTCCACTCGATGATGTGGATATGGTAGGGATTTATATTGCTCATACTTTTATTACTTTCCAACAATTCAACATAAAGGTTTGCAAGGGTAGGCGCAACTGCAGATCCCGTGACCGTAACATGTATTTGTGGGTAAAACCTGTTATTAAAATGGAAATAGTTCTCGGTCAAAGTCATCTCAGTACACCAATTAATGAACAAGTTGGGAGTGGTACCATGTTGTCTTTTTAAGAATAAGAGTTCCTCTATCATGTCAATGTTGCCTCTTGTGGGATTTTGGTGTATAAGGATACAATGTCCATAGTCACCAAAATATCAGTCTGACTATTGAATGCATGGCCCTCAATCAGGTTAATGATGCTGGTAGTGTCTTGCACATACAAAGGCACCTCTTTAACATAGCCTTTCAGAAAAAAAATCAGCTAACTTGTCTAAAGGTTCTAACAGCGAGCCAGTCCCTGACACAATAGGTCTGGCCGGAGGGTTGGTCAGTGTCTTATGGATTTTGGGTAAGATGTAAAATTTTCGGTATACTTGGATTTTTTGCCACAATGTAATCAGCTTCTTTATTAGTAATCCAATTCCTTTCTTCGTGTTTTTCTACATATGTGGAGATCAACGACAGTAGATGTGGGGTTGGGTCTGACATGATTTCCTTGTTAAAGGAAGCATCACTCAACTGTCTATCACACTCTTTGACGTAGTTAGATCTGTTAAGTAGTACTATCGCTCCTCCCTTGTCTGCTTTTCTGATCATTAGTATTCGATTAGATTAAAGTGTTGATTACTTGTTGCTCTCTTTTACTAAGTTGATGGAACACCTTTTTCTTAGGGATAAAGATTGTAGAACATCCAGTTCTGTTAGGAGACGTTGTTCAAAGACGATCGATTCAGGGCTGTGGCTTGGCGTAGGTAGACTGAAGGTAGAGGCATTATGTAGGCCACTATTAAGATTCATCTTGCATCTCAGACTCTCTGGGAATTATTGCTGTAAATGGATCTTCGTAAAAAGCTTTTGAAACTCTAATCGAGATGTAAATTTGTCGTTGCTGTTCGTGGGTACAAAACAAAACCCTTTGTTTAGTATTTGAATTTCGTCATGTTATGGGTGGTATGAAGATAAATCGACTAATACTCTGCCCTGCTCCTTGTCTGGCATGGTGCATAGTCCCAGGCATCTGGTCCCTGTCTAAAAATGGGGCCGAAGTGTCCCAGGTTCTTAAATCATAACCAATTTGTGCTCTGTGTTGGTTATTGACTCTGCCTCTTCCTCTTGCTCTCCCACGAATAGTTTTACTGTTCACTCTTTCATCTGTATTGCCCTCATCTCCTGAACTGCCTGAACTGTACGATGTGTTGCTAAAATGTAAATTTCTAGTGTTACCTTGAATGGAGTCTTGTGTAAACGTCGGGACATAGTAGTCTTTAGTGTATCTGTACGCCTTCTCGTGTGTAAAGTCTGTAAGGTCTTTTTTCTGATCACGCATGGTTTGTTCTTTAAAATTAGTAATTCTTTTTTGTATTTCATGTATCCTTTTTTTAAAGCATTTAGATTGACTTATTTCTTGATTTCTTCTTCCAGTGTAGTTAGTTCAATTGCAAAGTTTTCACTCATCTCCTATGTTATATAGCTCCATTGTATATGGAATTGTTTATTCTTCAGGAATAAGCGTGATTCATTCCTTACTACTAAGCCGTGGTGTGCAGACTACTTCATAAAGAGTTGGTAAGCACCCTTTGACTACGAATTGCTCGTACATACCTACCAAAACTAAAAATTGCATTTTTGTTTCTTCAAGTCTTTTATGAGTTAAGGGTTTACCATGGATTCTCCCCCTTTTCTTCTCAATCTCCGTTACAGAATGTAGGTGTCTGTAATATGATTCAGACACCCACACCACCACGTGGAATGGGATTTGCCGGCAGACTAGAATTATCGTCCAGCTGCACTAATAAATAACTAGACATCCCGTCCAATGCAGAACATTTACAGTGAGTACAGGAGCTGCTTATTTAACCACATTAGTGATGACAGCAGCAACTAGATAAGACTCAATAACTGTGACTATCATAGAGATAGATTTCGTGTTGATATCCATCTAAACTGAATAGCACCTCTGTTATTCCTCAGACCTCGCACGTGACCGTGGTTTACACTATAGTGATGATGTACATACAAAGCTTCACTGCGTTTAATGCCTGTGGTGACAGCCCGCATTCTACAACGATGAGGCACAATTTTTACCAGCCTTGATGTAAGTCAGTATAACATCTGAGATGTCACATTATGGACTGTGATAAACAGTCTATGTTAAGTTCTTAAGCAGATCCTTCCTGGAAGAATACAGTTTTTAATAGTGAGTAAGAGTGACTTTTGATCACTCATTTCTGGTCCTTCTCTTTATAACCCTGAGGGTGAAGCTGGATTGGTGGATTGATACCCCAATGCCTCCACTACCAGTGTTAATAGTTTCCAGTGGTAAATTGGAGAAGAAACGATATGAGCAATTCACAGACTCTTTCCTAATTGGTAATGATTGATAATGAGCCCAGAGGCAATCACTAATAAGTTGCTTATACATATTTTATCCCTTGTCCTCATTGCAGACTACTATGTATTGGAACAGAACAATATGTATTGCTCAGACTGAACGACAGAGACTCTGCTACCCAGAACAATAAATCCCTTGAAGAAGTTCCTTCCAATAACAGCCTATGATGTGCATACAGGAAAAAAACATGTTGGGTCATTCTTGAGCTATCTTGAGATTGCACTCCGTTCTGCACTTTTGATTTTATGAGAATGATTTACAGTATTTACATTGTTTAATTGTTTTTGTTATGTGTTTACTGCACTTCGGATGAATTTTGAGTATGATGTACATGTTGATTATATGTTCTTTGTGAAGTACAGTCTCTTGCCACCACTTCAGTGTTAGCCCCCCCCATGTTTTTTTTACATGTTTGTGGCCTACATGGACTGATGTGGTTCTTTTTGATTGATTAAAAAAAACATTTAAAATGATGATTAAATGATCTTAGAATTAAAATATAATTTGTTTTGAATATTTTGATACAGTGACTATTGAATTCTTAATGACTGCTGAGAATGTTCTTTGTCCATATGTTTCTCTGCAATCTGGACTAATCACAGCAACCAGTCTTACTGCATGTTTGATCATAATTATTTCCAGGGTTGACTGGTTGTACTCTTCCCCTTGGAGTCCCCCTTAATGTATAGATTATAGACCCAAGCGTGAATGGTTGTGCAAAGTCTGAATGAATTTTGTCAAGTGGGGGGCTAAATTATATGACTATTGATGTATGTACATTTTTACACTTTTGAAAACATAAAACATGGGCAATTTCCAGCAAGCTTGTGCAAGGAGTGAGAGTGAGCGTCCCCCAAAATGGCATTTAACGCTCCACAATGAGAGCCAATGGGGGACACACCCCAGGTGGGAATGAGACCAAGATCAAGTGCGGGTGAAGTCAAAACGTAAAAGTTTATCTAAAGCAATATAGGGCAAGCAGAGAACTCAAAATAACGTCATCAGTGAGGTAAGCTATAGGGGGCACATAGTCATGGGGATTGGGTGGTGAAGACTAGATACTATGTAATGTGTAAGGTGCCCGCGTTACCTTTCCATGGTGGCCATCTTGGAAAAGGATTTTCCTTCCTGCGCACGTCCCAGTGTAGGAAAATAAATCCTTTTTTTTATAACCGTGGTTTACCGCTTTGGCAACCCGGGGTGCTAATGCTGTTCATCCCCCATTGCAGGAGCTGGAACGGGGGATAATGGTCCTGAGCCCTCTTTTTCTGCCATCGCTTCGCTTGGGCCGATAACTTGGGCTGGAAGGCTGTTATCCCCGGTGTAGTGCTATCAGGACTGGCTCTATGGGCTACGGGACCCGCTAGATGATCAGCTATGTCTTCGTCTTCACTCGAGTTATAACATTCCCCAATCACCTCCTCCTCACCTGAATAGTCCAGTTTCTTCCGGCGGGTAAGTCCTATGTAAGGCTTCTTCTTTTTTTGAAGATAAGGTCTACCTCGGAAGGAAGCCACGGTGACCCCAAGACAGAGAAAAACCCACGGTGACTCCCCTCCGCGACAGCCAGAGGGGAAAAAGCCACTGGATGGCAAAAAAACCCTGGATCCGAGGTAGTCGTGAAGGCTATTGAAGTCGTCTGATCAGTAGTAGGTTGAATTGGTCCTCCGCCGATACCCAGGAACCGTGAGGTCGGCGTGTCTCTGCAGACCGATTTGTTGGAGGAAGCGGGATACCGGTAAGTACCCCTCAGGGTGGAGGACAAGCGAGAACGGGAGAACCAGGGAGGCTGAGAGAATCCAAGAGCGAAGAATGGCAGCAGGGAAACAGCACGGGAACCACAAGGGAGAAGGCAAGCGGGAACAAAGAGAAGGGGGGGAGCCTAACGGAAACAGGAGGAGGAAAACAAGGCGTAAATAGCAGGACAACAACTGTCAGAGGGAAAAAACTAGCACAAGCAACGGGGCGAGAATGAACGCAGTTGCAACGCGCCGAGCCGCCGGCAGCCGAGTGAGATAAACAAACGGCGGCGGCCATCTTGGAAACAACTAGACCGTATCTGGTAGACGGAGAAGGAACGTAACGGAACACTTCAATGGCGTCCCTGTTTCCACCTTCGCCACAAACGCCAGTCGCCGGCGGCAGTGACAAGTGCCTGGAACGGGGGATGAACACCACATTATTTCAATTAGCATAATACAAAATGCTAATGGGAATGTTGGAAAATCATACTGAGTTTATGTACTTTACTGAGAAATCTAAAGTAGATGGAGAGTTTTTTTTGTTCTATTTTTTAACTGTGAAAGTTGGTTCCTAAAGACATTTTTTTTTTTCAGGAGAAGTTAGAACGTAAGGTTGGGAGGGAAATGAGGGAAGAGGCACCAAGCACTAATATGTAGGGGGCTGATAGGGGACGATGTTGCGCGTGTGGTTCTTCACAGGTAGGGGGCAGTGTTTCTAATACTCCTTGATGCTACTTGATTACTGCTTCAAAATCACTTTGAAATTGCTCCCACCAGCAGAGTGGTGTGTTGCAGTATATACACAGAGGACTGCTATCTTCGAAAGATATGTATCAACAGCCTCTTTTATTGCTTGCAAGGTAGCTGGTGGGTTTTTGTGTCCCACAGAAGTAGGCTGTGTGGTTACAGTATTCGTTGAGGAAGATGATGTGGATGAAAACAGCCTACTACTCGCTAAGAAAGGACCAACCTTTCTGAGAGCATTGCGGTGGTTGGATTTGGTGTGGTGATGCATGGAGGTGGTCCTGTAGGAGGACTGTGCAGGTAGTCCGCGCCTGAGTACAAAGTTGCACTCAGTGCATTTCGCTTTGGTAGCTTTAGCCTTTGGTACATTACCAACAGTGGTAAAGAACTGCCACACCCATGATTCTCTCTGGGCACTTCCTCTACCTCATCTTCTTGGTCTTCCTCATTGTCTTTGGAAGTACTGAGTTTTTTTGTTGTCTAGGTCCTCCAACTGCTGGTGGTGGTGAGGAGGGATGGCAATAGCTGATGCCATTTTTAAGATAAATAGCAGTTTTCTAATATTCTTCCAAATATGTGCTTTTTACTAGATTGTTAATGGATAATGATTAAGAATAGGTATAGGAGCTTTGCGGGGGTAAATGTTGAGCTTGAAAGTTCCTAGATCATTAGAAAATACAGTTCCAAACTGTTCTCGAAGCACGGACCCGATTGCGATGTGCGGACGTGTTCATGGACACGTCATCATGACGCACACGAGTGCATGGTCAAGTTGCACTGTCCAAAAGGTCTGCGATGACGTCAGACATTTGCGGACGTCACAGACGCAAATACAGTGGAAAATGTTGCAAAAAGTGTATGGAAGTGTTAAAAATGATGCTAGAAGGTG
The DNA here is from genome assembly GCF_040938575.1 of Ambystoma mexicanum. NCBI lineage: Eukaryota > Metazoa > Chordata > Amphibia > Caudata > Ambystomatidae > Ambystoma > Ambystoma mexicanum. The sequence continues at coordinate 382,931,093 of NC_090922.1, forward strand.
GGAAATGACAGAGCTTTAAGGTGAAACTTTGTAAATTGGACAAGAATAAGACTAACACCCACGTCATTAAAGATGACATCACAAATGTCATTGATGATATCACTGATGACATCACATGTGCAATTAATTTTGATGAAAAGTCCCTACAAGGGGTTGTGTTTAAAAAGATGGTAACAAGACGTCAGGGGTGATCAGGAGACATATCATGGATGTACTCATCGAAACAACATTCTATTGGAGTGTTGTTGTTAATACAGGAACCTTATCATACATAAATATAGGCAATGGCTGCAGCATGCACCATAGAAGTACAATATTTATAATCTTGCAATTTTGCATAGTAAAATAATGACTGCTACCTTATCAGGGTTTTGAATAATGTTAAATATGTAATAACAAGCTAACAATTCAAGACTTACTACACACTTGTGCTAGTATAAGCAATACATACAAAGACCCATAATGCATACAAATCAGAGGCACATACAGGGGAACTAAAGTAAGGAAGAAAGAAACAGCATCATCAGAAAATGTTAATAACATTAAAGTTTATCTTCATGAATACAAATAAATAGTGTGTTTGAGGACTGCTTATTACCCCATGTATGCGCACCATGAGCTGAGACCAAACCCTAAGGAAAGTACTTTGAGAGCATATGACAAGGTTAACGTCTAGATATATAACACCTTTGAATTTTAATATTCCGACTGTCAGTGAACAAATCCACCTAGCCTAGATATGTCAGTGAAATATAAACAAGTGGCCCAGAAATGTGATGTCATCAATGATGTCCAGGGTTTTAGTCTCAGCACTGCACGGTGGTGGTGTGAGTTATGGTGGCATAGCTTACCATAACTGGCGAATTTCTGAGGTTTTTCGGTTTTACTTGTAACCATAATGTGCCTTTACCAAAGTTTTTTTATTGAATTTCATAGGTTTTTATTAGTGCAACTTAACCATAACATCCCTTTAACAACATTTTTTCTGTGAATTACATGGCCTGCAGTAGCGGCCATGTAGTTATGGTTAAATTGCTAAACCCATAGGAAGAACACTTTTTGGGCGGGGTTATAACTTTGCTCCCACTGGACAAATCCTCACCAAACTTTGGAAAAAAAGTATATGGCCCACTCTGAATTCTTTTGCACAGTTTGGTGAGGTTTGGTCAAGGGGGGCAAAGTTATAGCGGGGGTCCCAAAATTTCTTTTTTCCCCATAGAGTGAATGGAGAAAACATTTTGCTCACACCTACAGCCCAAACCGCTGGACCGATTTTCACAAAATTTGCAGCAGGAGCAGCAGCTTGGTGCCAAAAGCATGCTTTTGTAAATTTGGTGAAAATCTGTCCAGTAGTTTTTCAAAAAATGACCAAAAAGTGGGTCTCAAAAAATTTGTGATATCTATGTCCGCTCCGCAGACACACTTCCCTGTTCGCTCCGCGGACAGGACACCGATTGGATAATCGGCTTGAGTCATGTCCACGGACACGTGACATGTTTGCTGATTGGTTGGGGTGAAGCGTGAGGTGCGTCACATTTTTTCGATGTGCCTGCCATATTGGATCCGTGGACAGCGCAGCGTGGAAGTGAGCATAAATCAAATTTTGGGAGTGTGTTGGTGTGTAGGAGTGCTTGGAGAGGTTGGGGGAGTAAGAGATGGGTCAATTGATGTATTTGGTTAGGTGGGAGAAGGCTGTGATGTGTTTGTGGGGTCCGCAGTCACTGTGGTTGTCCGCAGACATACTAAACACTGGGCGCACTACTGGCTATTTTACTTTACTATGATGTTGGTTTTGGGTCGTTAGTAGAGCATTGGGTGAAGAGTTTGTGCGTTGGTTGTAATTATTATTTTAGAATGTTAATTGGAGTGGATAGGTTTTGAGGTGGATATGTTATGTTTTTGGGTTGTGTTCATTGGGTAGGTGTTTGTTTCGATGGGTGTATTATGCTGCAGTGGTTGTGGCCAGGGCCCCTTCGGCCATGCACCCAAGACTCTAGACCCTGGTCACAACCACTGCAGCATAACACACCAATGCTACTAAACATTTGACTCTGGTATGTGGGCTGCTTAGGGGATATGTTTTCAAATATGTGAGTACTGATTGGCAGTAGTGTAATAGTGTTTCTAGGGTAGTGAGATGATGTGTGTTAGTTTGTTTGTTGGATTGTGTTCAGAATATTGGTATTGAAGACTGTAGGCATTTTGGGTTGTATTTATTGGTGAGGTGCTCGTTTGCATGGCTGTGTGTTTGTGAGTCTAATTATTATATACTTACTGTTTCCTTTGTTGAGGCTGTATGTAGAGTTTTGGCCAGGCCATGCAGTCAAGATTGTAGTGTTTGGCAACAAGCACTGCAGCATAAGATACCCATGGAAGCCAACATTTTGGATTGTGGTGTATGGTCAGGTGTTGCTTGAATGGGTGTGTTATGCTATGGTGTTTGTGAGTCCAATCATGATATACTTACTGTTTGACTTTTTGTGGTTGTATGCCGTTTTTTCATGACACGGATAGTTGGAGCAGACATTTTTTTTCAATCACTGTGATAAAAGAAAAGTGTAGGTAGTTTATAATGAGTACTGCATTGCATAGTAGACATTTCTGTATTTTGTCGACCCTCATAGTTAATACTTTAGAAGTACTATAGTTCAAAGCAGTGTACTTTGCAATTTGCTCAGTTCCTGTGTTTGTTCATTAAATCATTGGGTCTGTGGGAAAAAAAATCCATGCTGGATAAAAAAAAACTTTCTACGTTGTGGTACAATATATTTCTTTCATTGATTTCAGTAGGAGGAATTGAATAGGTGTATGGTTTTTGATTTGGAAGTGGAGGTAGTGTTGTTGCAATTAGATAGCAGTTGGTGTATTCTATTTGTTTATTTCATTTTCCATTTTAGTGGTATTCATCTATCTGTTGGCTTGTTGCAGATTTTTGGGGCAGTTAGATACCTGTTGGCGTCTTCTAACTGTTTATTTCTTGTTTCATTTTAATGGTATTCATGTATCTGTTTGCTTGTTGCAGAATCATGGGGCAGTTAGATACCTGTTGGCGTATGCTGTTTATTTCTTGTTTCATTTTAGTGGTATTGATTTATCTGTTTGCTTGTTGAATAATCTTGGGGCAGTTATATACCCACTGGCATATTCTAACTGTTCATAATTTAGAAGTTGAAGTTTTGTTTATGTTCATACACAGATTAGTTATTACATTTTGGTTTTAAGGATATTAAGTAAGCGTCTACAAGATTTGCTGGTAATCTCTGTTTTAGAGTAATGGTAGTATCATTACATTCCAACCATCCACAGTTCTTTTTTATATATGCAGTGTAGTGACCTGCATTGGTTGTGGCTCCTGCATGGTAGATTATACCTATTGTTGTGAAGGTTTTCTTACCAAGTGATACTTGACCATGTGTGAATCCCGTCAGCTTGCAGATGTTTTTGGTACCATCTGCATTGTAACGTAAAAGCATTACTATTACATATTTACTATGTGTCTGTATTTGTAAGGTGGATCGATTATCTGAACTGTAAGTAGTACATAATCTGCTATGGTCTGCCTTTTTTTTTTACAAATTACTGAAATGGAATGGATTCACAGTTAGGTATGGATACATATATGATGAGTTCATTAGGAACTTCTTGTGTGACATGGCTGCAAAGAGTGCATGTACGTTTCCACATGTATGAAATCCAGAAGATTTCATTTATTGGTATGTTTTTGTTTTCTAGTACTTGTAGAACGTACATTAGACAGTCTTGTGGATCTTCTTGTGTGTTTATAATGAATTTGACCATTCCAGCACAGTAGTCCAATTCCTTCCTTATTCCAGAAACACTGTGAGTGTTGTCAAGATAGTTGGTTGCATTTCTATGAAGGACTAACATTTGAAAACACAATTGGTCTGTAAGTAAATGTAGTCAATAATTGGGGCAATTGGAATAGAATATTAATTGCTACATTTGCGTAGCAATTTACACCAGTTGTATTTGAAAATTTGAATGGACCCGAGAGTTCTGTTTCCAAGTCATTTGTTCAGCGTGCGCGTTGTTTCTTTGAAGAGGTAGTTGACTTTGTTTGTGCAGTAGATTGTTCTTTGGCTGTGGTCCTTGATGAAGTATTAGCTTCTTTTAATTTCTTTGGAGGAATTGCTGTGAGATCCTGCATAATTTGAGTCTGAAGTAGTTTTCTTTTACAAAGTTTTGCTTTTTGTGGAACAGGATAGGTTTTTAGATGGGGGTGTAGAGTGAACACAGTCAATTGTATTCTAGAATGCAAGGAATATCAGCATTTACTTTACCTGCATCAAAGCTGATTAGAAATAGTCTGTCAAGTGTACGTAAGCGTGATAGTGCTACATAGCTCATGACTTCTTTAAACACTATGCTACCAATATCTATCAATGCTTTATCTAGGGTAAGACCTTGTGATTTGTGAATGGTGACGGCATATTCTAGAGTTAGAGAAAATTGTTCTCTGCGTACGTACATGTCTTTAAAAAGAAGGAAGCAGGCTGTTGAACGTCCTATCCTTTTAACTTCTGATAGTTTGTCAAAGAGAATATTGACTAACTGAATGTTGTTGTCACATGGGTATGTTTGAAAGCCAACAACTGTACCAAGTGCTGCATTAACTAGTCCTTGGTCCACGTCAAGGTTACGTTTAAGCATTACTCTACAGTTTAAAGATAATTTTAATATTTTCTCCAAACCAGCTGTGTTAGAGATAGAGTTTTCTAAGGTATTTAGTCTTGTTGTGGCTTGTTGACACATGGGTAGTGTCATACCATGTACGTCCAGTTTCTCTTTGGAGAAAATTTGAAGTGTTGGTTGCATTTCTTTTTTTAAAAATGGTTTCATTAAATTTTGAGCAGCTTGCAAGAGTTGGCATCAAGGACCTACAGTTTACATTTTGTGTGCTAATTGTTCCATGACATCAGTAGCACATGAGTTATGGCCATAGAGTGCATGGATGTGCCTGGTTTTTAATATAGATTGTGCTTCTTGAGATAGTACACCAACTCTAATACTTTTTAAAATGTTGGCGTATGTGAGGTCTGCAGACTGAGGCATGTTTTCAGTTAATTCTCTGTATTGGAAATGTTGCCAAAGGTTGATATTTCCTATGCTGCCAAGAGTTTTACGGCAACGTTTGTGCCCTAAGGTTTTGAAAATAGGTTCACCTTTAACTGGTGTTAATTGAAGAAGATCTCCGAAAACTATAATGTGTTTTCCTCCAAAGAGTTCTTCATAGTCTGTTTTCAGGACCTCTTGAAATCTGAGGTGAATGAAGGCTAACATTAGATTGGAAACCATGCTTACCTCATCTATTAGCAGCATTTTCATTTGTTTGAAAACTCTGCGTAGTTCCATTGCAGCTTCTGGAGAAAGTTTGTAATAGTCTAATTTTTTTTGGTGTTCTACTGGAAGGAGTAGTAATCGGTGGAAAGTGACACCGCCTATGTTGTAGGCAGCTAAACCTGTGGGGGCAATTACAACAGCTGACAGTTTGTTGGTTGTCAATTGTTGGAGGAACTTGCTGATGATTTGGATCAAAAATGTTTTGCCTGAACCAGCTTCACCACTCAAGTATAGCAGTATAGGTTTGAGTCTTGGCAGGTACAATTTTTACTTTCATGCTGCACACCATGTTCAATTTGTTTTGTTATTTCTTGGAAAATGCTACGCTGCAAATTGTTTAGTTGTGATATTAGTAGAGCAAAGTCTTCTGTAGATTGCTCATACTGACACATGGTGTTTTCTACTTCTGTCATGGCTAAATCTGCCTCATTTGCTATTAGTGGCTGTCCAAGTGGTTCTTGGCTTCCTGTTATAGAAGATTGACTACCGTCAGGAGTGTCCACATCTATTTGCACCTGGAGTTATTCTTCTTGTTGCTGTTCATTGTTTTGTACTGTGTAAAGTTTACATCTGTTATAGTGCTTTCATTTGATTTGAAAGCGTCTTCATAGGGGTCATAGGTATCTATTAAACCTTCTTCTTTTCTCCATGGTTTAAAAAGTTGTAGCAGGGACATGTAATACAGTTCTTTATGTTGAGGAGTTTTGAATGACAATTTGATATGATTAATTAAGCTTCGTTTGGTAAGTTTCACTAAGCTGCCTTCACAATTTTCCACTCTGTATCTACCTTTGGTCTCATCTGGTTTAATATTATTTGTGTATGTGAAATTTTGGGCTATGTGATATAGACACATGGTTTCCAAAGTGGTACTCCTGTTTGGGTAGTATGTGTCTAATAAATTGTTTTTCAAAATGTCTTGGCTGTTGGGATCATTTTTGGCTATTGTTTCTATGTCTTCATTTGATTTCAGAACTCTTTTTCTAGATTTAGCAGGACCAAGGCTTAGCCATACTATATTTTCAGATTTTCCACACAAGGCAGTACCGGTTAAACGGTCTGCAGCTTCATAGCAGCCACATTCTCTATGGGAGAGAATTTTTATGCCTAAGCTGTACAATTTCTGTGATAGTATTTTGTCAGATGATATGTCATCCCAGAGGTCTTAGAGCTCTGTTTTTTTCTGCTTTGGTTAAGTAGGCTGCGACATATCGTTCAACTGTAGTGGAATTGTCTGCAATGTACTGCACATCTATATTTGCATTCCATAGGAGGGCAAAGATTGCATTGTAATCATTGATGTGTTTTGATCCTTCTGTTCTTTTTATGTAATATGTGTTCTTAGGTGATTTACCTTTGACACTATGTCTAACTGAAGACATGAAGTTGTTTAGTTGACCTGTTGTTGAAACTGGTCTAGGGAAACCAAAGCGGTATTTGGTGTAGTATTTCCCTTTGTTTAATATTTGCGAGAACAATACTTCCCACAATTGTGTCTTTGAAATTGTAAAATTTGTACATGAAGATCACTATGTGCCATTTGTGAAGAGATTTCACAAGTGAAATATTTTTGGATGACCTGCAAAACAGTGGCTTCACTGTTCTGACCAAATTTAGGAGCATCTTTAATCCACTAAAGCCTGTGAATGTGTGGTGCTCCTCTGGCTTGGTATTCTTTTCTCCAAAAGAAGTGTTGCACTTCTCTGAGGGGAGGAACAGTTTTATTACAGATGAAGTCTAGCAATAAAGTGATGATGGAAATATCTTGATACATTTACAGGATCAAGAGAGCAGAGTTCTCCTGGTGTTTTTATATCTACATTTGTTTTGTTTTTGTTGGCTATGTGTAGGAAATCTGGTAAATCTTCCCATGCATATTCTGCACAACTTAATGTCACAAACCAAGTGGGTGGGTCAAGGTTTCTTATCATACAGTGTACACCTCAGTGACGTTGGAACCAGTATTCTTTTGTACCACACATGTTTGCTAAAAAATGTGTAATGCTTAACTGTAAAACCTCATATTTTTCTTGAACTTTTTGTAGTAATTGCGTAGCTGACATATTTTGAAAATCAGTACCTGATGCTAATGTGTGTACAACTCTGTAGCATAGAGTTGCTAGTTCACTTTCAAAGAGAAAGTGGAATATGTATCCCACATTTTGTCTGAATCTGGGGTCTTCAGAATACATTCATAAAGAGCGGAATTCTGATGCTGTTATTTGTGTGGGTTTATCATCATACCTTCCTGCTTTTCCAGTAGGATCAGCCTTTTTGGGATGCCTGATGACCAGGTCTATTGCAGGTATAGGTATCCACCTCGTATCATCCCACACCTGGTCACTGAGTGGGAGGACAAACTCACATCACCCACCCTGTGCTCCCAAGCATTGAGCCCCTTGGAGAAGGTGCTCAATGTACTGCTTTCTTAGGCCACTGGTTCATTTCAGCGGACAACTGCCATAGTGGGGGGTGACTCACAGCCCACGCAGTCACATTGCGTACACCAGGTGTTGGCAATCATCACTGCGCGCCCTCAGTCCGCAGGCACATATACATGCCCAGAACACCCGCAGAAAGGCAGGCCATGGTCCAGGACTTTTACAGGGTGGCACACTTCACCAAAGTGCTTGGTGCCATAGATTGCACACATGTGGCCCTACGTCCACCTAGGGCCACTGAAAACATCTACCACAAGCACTGGCATTCATGAACGTGCAGGTTGTACGCAATGTGAAGGGAATCATCACCTTTGTCTATGCAAACTATCCAGGGTCAACCCATGACAGTTTCATATACAGAATGTCTGCCCTGAGCCAGGCCCTGGAAGCTGGGAAGCATGGGGACACACGGCTCATAGATGTGATGCATGCATGTCACACACAGACAAACACATAAACCCAACTAATGACAACCAACATCACTGACCCAGGGGACAGTGTCTACTCTCTGAGCACCGCATGATTACACCAATACGAAACTCCACCATACCACCCCAGGTAAGATACAACGCAGCCTTTATTGCAACCAGGGCCATAGTGGAGCGCACATTCAGAGTGCTCAAGTCACGCTTCCCTCCCTTGACCGCTCTAGCGGCCAGCTACTCTGTGCACCCCGAGTAGTGTGCAGGATCATTGTGGCAGCATGTGCCCTGCACAATGTCACAACACGGCGGGGCGTATCGGTGGACATGGTGGTGCCCCCACATTCCCAACCACATGCACAGGTGCTGTTCATGGGAGGAGAAAGGGTACTTGGCGAGGCAGCCTGGATCCAGCTTGTGTCCACATGTTTTACCTAAACTCCCACCCCTGCGGATTGTACACAGGCCTGGCACATACCAGGTGACAATCAATGATGACAAAGAGACAGTCAACTGTCACAACCTTACCACCCTGAGAATGTTTTCACGGAAGTGCTACATTGTCTGCATCCCTAGCTACTTAAACATAACCAATCTGGTGTGCCCAAAAGGAATATATGCAAGGTGCATATCCCACCCCCCCTTGCAAAACAGGCCATGTAAATCACTTGTATGTCACCCAAACCCTCCCAAGACCCATGACCCCTGTCCTCCATGCCATGCCATGGCATGCAACAGCTGAACAGCCAAGCAAATGCAAAACCCATGACACTATCGTCATTAAGTGCAACATGAGAAATGTAAACAGGCATGAGACATTCACACCTGACATGGAACCTGATAAACTCTCTTGGCAAAAATCTCCCACACATTCAAAGGGGTCATTATGAGTATGGCGGTATGCCATAGACGGTGATGGTATGTCACTTGCACTGTACATACGTACCACCATATTCTGAGTAACCCTGGCAGGTGGCGGGCTGTGTGGTGGTAGCCACAGCTGCACCTGCAGGTATCACTACCGGTGGGCCCGTGTCAGCACATGTTACTCACTGTCGGGTCGCAAGGGTGCCAGGGTCGGATGCTACAGCAGCATCACCTGGAGCCACAGGGGGTGGTGGCATGGCTGCACCAGCACATGGCTTGTCATCCTGCCCCTGTGGTGCACCCCTGTTTCTTCCCGCACAACGGCCACCCTGGACTCCACGCACTCCCTGGTCACCCCAAACACATGCCCGACCACTCCCAAAACTGGCAGGACGCTCAGCTGTGCCCCCCTTAACCTTTGGTGGCCTCCCAACCATGGCACAGATGTACTTATGCCAATGGGTGCTGCACTGAACAATTGCCCTGGTCAATTAGGGTGAAGGGGTCAGGGTACGTGATGGTAGACAGACCCTGTGCTCCTGCAAGGCTGCCTGTGGACCCTGGGGATAAATGATGGTCACACAACACTCAGGCACCCCAGAAATACAAGAAAAACGTATAAGCAACCCCTGTAGCCCACGTGCGTGTGAAAAAACCTCACACAGTACGCGGTGGCACCCAGGAACACCAAAAAGCTATTAACACGCAGGCTACTATGACCTCAATAAATGGGGTACGTGACAAACAGGGGACCCGCAGTGGGAAAAATAGCATGCAATAGCATGCAATAGCGTGCGCGACTCACCGTCTGCCTTGCGTGGAAAAGAAATATGCGTAGGTGCTGTAACAACATGTGAACCCCAAAGTAGGAAAAACACACGCCGGTCCCCACTGAAAGCACATACAGTGTGCTGCAGACCCGCACAGACCATTAACACGTGCAGAAGGAAACTCCCGTGCGTGTTACGTCACCAACCCCCTTACGCGCTAAGGCCCTTTCCTCGAATTACACACTGATGTGCTATTTTGTCATGTGCCATTTCACTCTGCATCAAGCTGACAACACATGGAAGACCACACTCCTGCCCGGAAAGCCATTTTCCTGCCCCCCAAAGTCCCGGGGAGCCTCCTACAAGCCATCTGCTGCTGCCTGCCTGCATGCCTGCCGGCTGCCAACAGTGCCCTGCCATTTGGTGCCTGAACATCAGCCATCTGCAGGGGTCCAGTTGCTGTGACCATACCTGCTGGAACAGAAGACTCCCGACTGGTGTTCCATCACTCCACAGCCCAGCCCCAGGACCCAGTTGCCCACCCACACCTGCCTCGGGGGTTGCCATGTCTGACACAACACCACACGGCACCAGTGGCAAACTCCCAACAGAGAGGCCGAGGGCTGCCAGCTTCAGTGCTAATGAACATTGCGCGCCGACAAGGAAGGACGGAAGAGGATCTGGAAGGATATAGCGGGTGTCATCAACGCGGAGGGGGTGGCACCCTGCGACATCAAACAAATCCAGAAGCTCTGGGAGGACTACAAGTCCAGGACCCTCAAGAAGGCCCAGTGCCTCTTGGACGCAGCAGATGCAGTGGGGCAACAGGTCCACTTTACCACCCAGCAGATGAGGTTCCTGGAGTGCATTCGCCAGTGCTTCATCACCAGATCCTCAGTATGCAGGCCCGTCTGGAGTCGAGCGGTAAGTGCCCATGCATTCCCGTTTAAAACAGTGCATGTTGCAGTGTGGTGGTAGTTAGCTACTTGGCTGTATGTGTGACATGGGTCATGTATGGATGTGTGTGTCCAGGGACATGATGGTGTTGCATGTGAGTCCAGTTAGGTGTGACGTACATGGATGGTGTGTTACAATGCATCATGCGGAGCAGCATGCAGAATGCACATGTGTATGCATGCCTTTGTCTGTACTTGGACATGTTTGCGGTGTGAGAGATGGTTGCTGCTGTCATGGACATGCTTGGTGTACATGTCAGTGTGTCTGAGCAGTTTGTGAGTGACTGGTAAATGCCATGGATGCATGACACATGTCCGTGACGATGTGTTGATCCACTGATACAGCCTAGTCATCCTTGTATCCACTGTGTCTTGGGGTATATGGGGCCAGATGCATGACCCTCCGGTGATGTGTGTGAATTTGCTCAGCATGTCCCATGATGCATGTTAGTTTCAGCTCACCATTGGATGTTTCTATGGTGCCCTGGACATGGATGCAAATGTTTGTTGTATGTGCCATGCCTGTTCCTGCATGTGTTTTGCCTGCACTGACCCATGTGTTGTGGAGGGACATGATGGAAGTGAAATTTGACAGTGCCACTCATGTGCTATTGCTTTGTGTCTACGGGACTATTGTACAGTACCCTGATGCTTGTGTTCAATGTCTCCTTTTACACAGCAGTGAGTGAAGAAGAGGGTGGAGACGGTGCTGTGGAGAAAAGCGGCAGGGATGCCTCCACCGGCCGGCGATGCAAGGCCCAGTCACACTCCCAGGAAATTCCATCATCCGGGAGCGAGGGGACTGGTGCCACATCCGCCACATCCGCCATTACGGCTGCAGCAGAAGAGGCGGGTGAGCCCCCGCAGGGGCTGGCGATGGCAGAAGACGATGCAGAGACATCCAGGTTGGTGGAGGAGGAGGCCGCTTCAGAGCTGTACATTGGGCCTGGTGGAGGTGGTACCACTGAAGCAAGTGGTGCAGTCCAGGGGCAGGGGCAGTAGGCAGCACAGGTTTCCGCGGAGGGGCCTGTGCATGTCACTGTCCCTGACGCTGTGGCTGCGTCACCATGCACCAGCAGGGATGCCCCTTCCCAGGCCCGTCCGCAGGTAGGGTTGAGGTCCACGTCATCTGGCACTCCTCTACCTGCAGACGTGGGGACCCGTGACAGGATTTATTCCGTCCTGATTGGTGTCACCTCGCGCACACGTGTCATTCGTGATGACGTGCATGCTTCTTGGGGGGACCACGCACGTCATCACGAAGAGATGTGTGCCACCATGGCTCAGTTGGGAGGGCTCATGGTCGGGAGTTTCCTCCATGTGTCGCTCTGTCTTGTGGCCCTCTCCTCCTCTGTGCACACTATATGCTAGTCATTCTCTGTGCCGTCTTCCGGCCCAGTTGACCCAACCAACGCAGCCAGGCTGGTGGAGATCCCATCCCTGCCACAGTCAGGAGTCGCAGCTCTAGCACAGGCGGTCACCCCAGCAACTGGACCCCTGACAACGGACGATGTGCAGGCACATACAAGCAGGGCACCTGCACAACAGCCCTGGGTGTTGCCATCTACCCGGAGGCAGTCGTGGTGGCAGTGGCAGGCAGAAGAAAGGCGGCGGTAGGCTCGGCGTAGGAGGCATGTGGCCTCAGGGCCCTCTGCATCATCGGGGCAGGCATCGGCCGGCAGACAGGAGGACCCAGGATTGGGAGTGTCTTCCGTGTGGCAGCGGTTGGTCCATCGAATAGGTGCAGAGCGGCGGCTGGCGGAGAGGGCATGGCTCACAATAGTCAGGGCGGAGAACTCCATGCACAGGGCTTTGAGGAGGGCTGAGTGCCTCGAGACAACTCGCAGGGAGTTGGAGGAGGCCATGGCTGCATCCCTGTGAAACCTCGAGGCCAGGGAAGAGGCCCGCCTCTGGAACATCAACGTGGATTTCGATGATGCCCTGGTCCGGGACATCAAAAAGTGAGCCGTCGGACTAGCCCGCCGCCTTTGTATATAGTTATTTAGGTTTAGGTTTCATTTGGCTTTCATTATTATTTGGAGTTCACAGACTTTGCTCCACTTTTTGTATATAGTTGTATTTTAGATAGGGTTTTAGGTAGGTTTCATTTTGTTTTGGGATAATGGACCCTTCAGACTTTTGTTTCCAATATTACGGACATGTACATATTTTATTTTATTATAGTCACATGGAGTAAGGTTTTTTATGCTTTTCATCTTGGGATTTATTTCTATGGACTTTGGGGATGGACCACTTTTATTTTTTTATGTTTTGCATTTTTTATTTTTCCTTGGATTTCACTTTCTTTTTCATATTGCTATAATTATTTCTTTATTTGCATGTGTGATTTTTATATTGTCATTTGTTTTTATTTTTAATACATTTCATTATTCTTCATTCTTGGTGTGGTCTACTGTGATTTCTTATGTGCATGTCTCCATGAGCATTGGCTCATTCATGTGTTGCCACTGTGTGGCTCTGTAGGACATTTGTTGATGGGCATGCTGGTTATTTTCAGACTATCATGGAATGGGTAATTTAGTAGGGAGTGGGTGCAGTGGATCGTTGGGTGTTTGTACTGGGGGCTGGGGGTGTGGGATTTTGGTTGGCATTAGGGCCATGGGTCTGTATAGTTATGACGTGGTGTTTGGGGGGTCATGAATCGGGGGCCTGCTGGCAGGTGCCCGTCAATGGGGGGTGGGTTGGGGGAATATGAGTCGGGGCCTGCTGGCAGGTGCCCGTCAATGGGGGGTGGGTGGCGGGGACATGAGCCAGGGCCTGTTAGCCGGTGCCTGTCAATTGGGGGAGGACATGAGTCGGGGCCTGCTGGCAGGTGCCTGTCAAAGGGGGGTGGGTGGGGGGACATGAGTCGGGGCTGCTGGCAGGTGCCCGTCAATGTGGGTGGGTGGGGATTACATGAATCGGGGCCTGCTGACAGGTACCCATCAATGGGGGGTGCATAGGGGGACATGAGTCAGGGCATGCTGGCAGGTGCTCCTTAATGGGGGGTGGCATGAGTTGGGGCCTGCTGGCAGGTGCCCGTCAATGGGGGGTGGGGATGGATGGGACATGAATCGGGCCTGCTGGCAGGTACCCATCAATGGGTGGGTGGGGGGACATGAATCGGGGCCTGTTAGCCAGTGCCTGTCAATGGGGGTTGGTTGGGTCGGACATGAGTCGGAGCCTGCTGGCAGGTGCCTGTCAATTGGGGGGGACATGAGTCAGGGCCTGCTGGCAGGTGCCCGTCAATGGGGGTGGGTGGGGGGACATGAGTCAGGGCCTGTTAGCCAGTGCCTGTCAATGGGGGTTGGTTGGGTTGGACATGAGTCAGGGCCTGTTAGCCAGTGCCTGTCAATGGGGGTTGGTTGGGTCAGACATGAGTCGGAGCCTGCTGGCAGGTGCCTGTCAATGGGGGGATATGAGTCAGGGCCTGCTGGCAGGTGCCTGTCAATTGGGGGGGCATGAGTTGGGGCCTGCTGGCAGGTGCCCGTCAATGGGGGGTGAGTGGGGGGGACATGAGTCGGGGCCTGCTGGTAGGTGCCTGTCAATTGGGGGGGCATGAGTTGGGGCCTGCTGGCAGGTGCCCTTCAATGGGGGTGGGTGGGGGGACATGAGTCGGAGCCTGCTGGCAGGTGCCCGTCAATGGGGGGCGAGTGGGGGGGACATGAGTCGGGGCCTGCTGGTAGGTGCCTGTCAATTGGGGGGGCATGAGTTGGGGCCTGCTGGCAGGTGCCCTTCAATGGGGGTGGGTGGGGGGACATGAGTCGGAGCCTGCTGGCAGGTGCCTGTCAATGGGGGGTGGGTGGGGTAACATCAGTCGGGGCCTGCTGGCAGGTGCCTGTCAATTGGGGGGGACATTAGTCGGGGCCTGCTGGCAGGTGCCTGTCAATGGGGGGTGGGTGGGGGGGACATGAGGCAGGGCCTGCTGGCAGGTGCCTGTCAATGGGGGGTTGGTTGGGGGACATAAATCAGGGCTCCAAAGTGCATGGTGCCAAGTGGCCTGCCTGCGGGGCATGGTCAGGGTGGATGGGCTGCCTGCGGGGCATGGAGAGGGTGGATGGGCTGTCTGCAGGGCATGGTCAGTGTGGATGGGCTGCCTGCAGGGCATGGTCAGGGTGGATGGGCTGCCTGCGGGGCATGGGGAGGGTGGATGGGCTGCCTGCGGGGCATGGTCAGAGAGGATGGGCTGCCTGTGGGGCATGGGGAGGGGTGTAGGGTGGACTCCTGTGGTGTGGTCTGGCTGCAGGGGGTGCATGTGGCTTCTCACCACACTGCTACATGAATCTGGGTGTACAGGAGTGAGGATTACACGTGATTGGGCTGATGCGAGTGGGGTACGCGTATTCCAGGGATGCGGCAGAGTTTTACACGCGATTTCGCTGGTGCGAGCGGGGTACGCGTAATCCGAGGGGTGCACGGGGAATTTTACATGCGATTTTGCTGGCAGGGTACGCGTATTCGAGGGGTGTGCGGGGAGTTTTATAAATGATTTTGCTGGCGCGAGCAGGGTACACGTAATCCGAGGGGTGCGCATGGAGTTTTACACGAGATTTCGCTGGCGCAAGCAGGTTATGCATATTCCAGGGGTGAACGGGGAGTTTTACATGTGTTTTCACTGACGCCAGCGTGGTATGCATATTCCAGTGGTGCGCGTGGAGTTTTACACAGTAATTTGCAGGCGCGAGCGGGGTATGCGTAATCCTAGGGGTGCGCAGGGAGTTTTAGACACGATTTCGCTGGCGCAAGCGGGGTACACGCATTCCAGGGGTGCGTGGGGAGTTTTACATGCGATTTCGCTGGTGCGAGCGGGGTATGCGTTTTCCAAGTCTGCGCGTGAGGGCTGTGTGGCGTTTTTAGTGCGTTTTCGTGGTTGGGGGGGCTGTATGCTGGTCCACTGGCCTTTGCGCAATGTAGGGGATTTGTGCAATGTTTTTGGCGCATGGGGCAGGGATGGGGGAGTAACCGTCACTGCTGCAGGGTCGCTGCGCTACTCCGCACCACAGCTGGTTATGGATGCAAGTGGTTTGGTACTTCAGCAGATGTCATTTATTTCTTGTTTGTATGTGTGTAGTATAAGGTTGCCATTGTAATGTTGCTGCTAGTCTTTTGTAAAGCTATTGCATTTTGTAAGTGGCTTTCACTTCCAAAATATTTTCTCTGGATATGTTCTATTTCTTCGAGTAGTTCTTGGGCTGTACCATGTAGAAGATTGTTATTTAAATTGGCTAGTGCTAAAGCAGGACTTTTGGCATAGTACAGTTTATGAACCAGATTTCTTATAGTTGAATGGTGTGTTGATATCATTTTGATACAGTGAAAGGTATTTTTGCAAAGAGGTCCAGAAATGCAGGCTAAAGAATGTCCTTGTAGTCCTGTGTATTTGCGCACTAGACATGAGTCCATACTTTGTAATAGTTTTATTTTTAATTTGTCTTTGCCTTTCACATACTGATTGAGGAACAGGCGTAAAGATGTGAAAGACTTTTTGCCTATGTTACACATTGATGTGCACAGCCATTTGTAGACTGGACGCATTGGTTCAGTGGAATGGAGAGTTGATACTAGGTTTTCTGGGGATATTTTTGTGAGCAGTGTTTTTTGTTCCATAATGGTATTGTGAAGTTTTTCATACCCTCGTCCAATGCTATGTAAGACAATTGGGTTTCTTTGCTTTTGTTTGTATGCTTCTTCATTGAAATATGGTTCTGTGCTGGTGGTGTGACTCCATTCACCTCCACAGATGTTTGCAAAGCTATCTTTGTTGATATTCCATTTATTGAGAAGTCTTTTTTTGTAGTTTAGTAGTTAGTTTTTAGTGGTTTCATTATGTTTGAAACTAAAATAAATAATTTCCTTTTGAGAAGGATTGCACTGTCTATGAGAGCTTCTAGGATTAATTTTCTACAGTAGGTTTTAAGGGTTGTGCGTGATTTCTCTCCTGTTTTATAAAGTTCTGAAGGACAGTGTGGCAGAACATTTTTAGTAAAATAATTGTTTTGGTATGCTTACTTGTGGCTACATCGAGATTTACAGGTGCAGTGTTAGCACTACTGGTAGCTGCAGTCTTGTTAATCACTTTCTGTCTAATTTTACATTTTACATTTTGAAAGAGGAGGCAAAGTTTCTTTACTGGAAGCTTGTTTTGTTTGACTTTATTAGCTGTTTTGTTTGAAATTTTGTACACATTCTGCTAGAGGTGATTGTTCATTTTGGACACTTTTATTTTTATTTTGTCTACTTCTGCATTGCTTTCTACAGAGTTGCATTTTGGTAGGCATTCTTTGGGGTCTGTTGGGAAAAAAAGAAAGTGTGGGTTGGGATGTTGTGCAGTGTATGTGTGCTTTTTGCATGGGTGTCTGAGTATGATGGTAAGCATGTATGCAGAGGTGTGTGATTGTGCAATGGGCTGTTACTTCAGGTTGGGAAGGCTATTCTCATATTTGTGTGTTACTATACTCATGTTCATATGACAATACAAAGTATGCAGCTGCTGAGGGGCAAGCAGTAATACTGAATCTAATTCTGCAGGGTTAATAGAATTGTTTGTAATACAATACTAGAATTCTACAGTGTTTGAGTAGCACATTATGGCAATATTGCACTTAGTTTGTTGGATGGAAAGAGTAGGTTTCTTCTGAATTCTGGTTTATACTTCAGATGCTGCTGGTTTTCAGGAGAGTGGTCTTCACCACAATTGTGAAAGAAAGAAGTTAGTAAATATGAGTATTAATAGCACTGTTGTTAATGTAGACATGAATTTGTTTGTTATTGCAGTAGTAGTGCTTTCTGATAACTGTGTATAGCATGTAGATGCAGTTTCCTTTGTCTATGTGCATTCTGTATATTTTACTTAGATTCTGTTAGTTGAACTTGTCTTATAAATGATTACAATAGTAAGCACACAGAGCACACTTGGTGTTATTGGATTTTAGGAGATACGAGAAATAACTGTATGCTTTTCTTACTATTTATACAGGGTAAATGGCAGGAACCGTGGGGAAAAGCATGCAATGTATGCATTTGTGAAGGTGTGGGAAATAAAGCAGACGGATTTGATGGGTTCAGCAGCTTATTACTCTCCAGGATAGTTGTAGGGGAGAGGTTCAAATAAGAAAATCTGGAGAAGTGGCAAAGGGACAAAGCAAGTTTACCAGACTGCAGGTGATTAGCAAACTACTGGGTGATCCTGTTTTGCTTGAAGGTGGAAGAGTCTGAAATAAAGTAAGGGTTGCAATGAAGGGTCTGGTGCTTGCGTTGCAGACTGAAGGGAAGGGGGGAGATGTTGTATGTGTTGGTTTACTACACTGTTTGTACATAGTTGTACATGATGTGATAGACATGACTGCACCTGTGTAAACTTGAATGCTGTTGTAAATTCTAGAACGGAATGGGCAACCAGCTGGAATGAGAGAGCTGTCTAGATTGGAAGAATAGTTGTAGAGGCAGTGGTGTTGTTTCAGCTGGGGGCCTTTCAAATTATATTCACTATCTGTGTGCATGAATAAAGATTCATTTACTCATCCTGGCTGTGTGTCAGTTTATTACACACTAAAAAGCCTTCTCCCACAAATATACTGTTATTTCTCCCATCTTTTAACACGAAATCACACTTTGTTAGACAGCTGTGTGTGTTGTGTCTGATTACTATTATAATCATTCCTAAAGAATTTCAAATGATAGAATGTATGTTAAATATCCAGAATGTATAGAAAGGAAATTGTATGTACATCCTATGCACTATAATGTATTCAATGCTATTATGGTTGAAATGTGGATAACTAGGTGGCAGTGGTTACACAAATGACAGAATGAATGAAAACAAAACAACAGATTGCACATTACAGTTAGTAGTTTTATTTTAAAAACAAGACACAGAGGAATATAGTAACAACACACATAATATTTTATTATTGTATAAAAATATAAAAATTATGAACGAGAGGGGGAAGCAGAAATTGATACAAATAAAGGGGAATTAGGGGTTTGGTAGGGGAGTAAGGGAGTGAAGTCTCATCATCACGATTTTCTTGAGAAGGGGTACAGGTACATGTGGGACAGTGATATTTTTTTTCCTTTATATGATTCTCTACAAAGTTTTTCCAAAATTATAAAATTGGTCATTAGTTGATCCATTTTTTGCTCTAAATGCTGCAAATGATTTTCCAAGGGGCCTGTTTGAATATTATTCTTATTGTCTGTATGTTCTGTTTAAAAAGTTAAGTACACATAAAATAATGGTTATTAATTGGTTTATTTGGAGAAGTGTAGTGTCTACCATTAGTATCACTGTTTTCATTCATTTTGTCCTGATGAAAATGTTCTTCTAGCCATTCAAGTACTAGACATTTATGTGTAAAAAATATATGTATTTTTCAGTGTACCCTACTACAGAAAGTTTCTAAATATAGGAATTATTACCAGATTTTTTTTTTGAGTTTTGCTTTTACTGCTTCGTAGGTGTGCTATTGATTTTTGCTATGCAGTTTCTGTGAGGTAATTCTATTGGAGGCATTTGTTATTGTTTTTTTGGTATGTTCATATGTTCATTATGTTCCATATGCTATATAATTGGACTGTTGGTGTTTTACATATACAGTTTGCACTTCTTATTTATTTTTGAATGTAATATATTTATATGCTGCTCTTTGAACATGTTCAGTGTTTTCATTGCATGAAACAACAATGTAAGATACACCCCGAGTTTTTGGATAGTGTTGATGTTGACTGAGTTCGGCCGCAGGACAGGGGGTTCAGTATGTTCTATGTTACATGTATATAAACTAAGGGAATCCTACTAAAAACCTTTCAAATTCATGCTATCTATATCTATATTCTTTTTTAAGAGGATGTTATGGTTAAGTTGCGCTACTAAGAACCTATGAAATTCACTGAAAAAACGTTGTTAAAGGGACGTTATGGTAAAGTTGCACTAATAAAAATAAAAACCTATGAAATTCAATGAAAACCCTTTGGTAAAGGGACATTATGGTTACAAGTAAAACTGAAAAACTTCAACAATTTACCAGTTATGGTAAGCTAAGCGACCATAACTGCGCCACCACCTTGCACTGCTAAGACTAACACCCAGGACATCAAAGATGACATCACAAATGTCATTGATGAATATTTTGTTATTTATAACATTTCGCCCTTGTGAGTGCTTCCATAAGCAGTGGAGGGTATTCTTTGAAGAGAATGAAGCAGCCACACGGATGGGAAGGGAGAGGCGCTTTTGATTTATGAAGGAAAACCACATTTGATGTTTAGATGCATTGCGAGACAATCGTTTGGAAAAGGGAGATGCTTGCTCAATGTTTCCCCACAACCGTAGTGAGAAAGGACTGCCTCAAGGGTCAAGACAGGGCCACAATGACACAGACAGACATAATTATTGGAAGTAGGAATGCACACAGTGCAACTGTGCAAGCAATGATAACAATGGGGGTTTGAAAGAAATCAGGTGTAAGATTAGGACATATTTTTCTAGTATGCAAGGAAAAAAACACAAGATAAGGGAAGGGGAAATCCGCAAGACGAGAGAGAGAGAGAGAGGGGTCACACTGTGTATAACCACATGAACAGTATGCCTAAGATCATACAGTGGCAGGCTTATGCGCCACGAGTTGAACCCACATCACACATCACAGACAAATACGGCCACTGCTGGCACCAAGGCAATGCAGATACACACACATATAACAGAGGGTGTAGCACATTGATGAGGGACCCCGTTCTAAGAGAGCATGACACTTTTTTCTACACCATTTATGTCAGCATTGTATGGAGATGAAGGGACACACCATTAGAATGGGAAGTAGTTCCAAATAAACGCACATGCAGTAAGCATGACTGGCAGGGACAAAGGGCATTCTGTCACAGGTACTAACGGGGGTTTGTATCAGAGGAAAGGCATGCATAGAGAAGGAAACATTGACAAACAGTTATGAGCAAGCTCAAGAATTGCGATGGTGAGGGAGGACACAGTGGCTTCACACAGGATAAGAATGAGGACTCGAAGTGGGGAATGGAGACAGCTCTTGATGAAGGGGCAGGTTGACTCATTTGATAGCTGGAGGTGTGTTCATACCAAGTGAATGAGTATTTAATATGTGTGTATCGAGTAAAAATAGAAACAGGGAAGGGGAGGATTTAACATCAAAATTAATCATGCTGCAAACTGATAGCATATACATGTATATACATTTTGAGAAACTCACCCGGTTTTCTCTGTGTTTCAGGCACAAATGGACGTTTAACCAACTACCAGAGGGATGCACAGTGAATGACCCATGCACCGAGCCCACGAGCAAAGAAAGAAGACCTATCACCATGAAGGCATGTGGGAACCAGCCTAATGCCCAGCCCAAATGTCATAAACTGGGACTGAATGTATGCTCCCCAACCCCTGTCTCTCTGCATACTAATGTTGTCCCCATACATTGACTGTCTGACTACCTAGCACCCACTCAAAAATGATGTTCAATACATGTTCCTTTTGCTTACTGAATTGTATCTCATGCTGCCCCAAAACATAGGTTGAAAAACCAGCTGCATGCAACACTGCCTTCTGAGCTAGAAAGAGCCCGCTTTGCAAGATATATGACCTCCTTCAAGCCGTTAAAAAAACAGTGCTTTCTATGTCGGAGTTTTTGCCTTTCCACAGGCAGAGCAAAGCAGTTAATTTAGACACATAAAAAAAACACAGATATCAGACACAAACAGCTGCGGCATGGATGAGAAAATGAATAGAGAAAAAAGACACACACAATGACTGTATTTCTCAAGACACACCGGATGACACACACAATTGTATCCATTCCTCAACACACACTGCATGTTAAGCTTCACCAAAAACACCCACCACGAGCCACCTTTACTTTAATCTCCACCCTATGCCAGTCCACCATTCTTCCACATGCTTCTCAAGCCCATCTTAATAGTGTCACACCATTTTTCATTTTTGCAAAACTTCAAAACCTCAGTATGTTTTCCAACAACTCCGTGCTTCACTAGGGGTCACAATGCATTTCTCACTTGGCATAAATGTTGAACCAATTCTTTAAAAAAAAAGTTGTATTATTATTGTATAGTTAAGTTAATAACTTTTAATAAATACATCAAAAACATCTCACTTAAATAAGTAGCATATCATTATCGCTAGGTGTCATGCTTCGATGTCTACAATGATTTCATGGATCTCTTTCCACGGTTTCACAAAGAAAATGATCATTCTCTCATGGTTCCTGGACATAAATATGGCCCAGAGTTCATTTGGGCAAGTGATCAAGTCAAGGCCTGAGGCTCTGATAGCTTTATGTTGAAGTGTCATCATTACGTGGCACTCACAATGGAGATGTCCGGCAAATTCAATTACTGGTTCACCACAAAACTGGCAAACTCTGTGTTCGCCATCGACTTTAAGCCAGCAGCCAGTGATCTCATGCATTTTGGGTACATTAAATTTGAGGCATAGCTCGTCCCAGATGGAGTGATAGCCAATAAAGTTCTGGATATAGGCAGGAGTCATGCGTCTTTCCATAACATATTGGAAAAAATCATCCGCAGTGGATTTCGAGGTGAGGTTAATTACCATCTGATCCAGGTTGAAGGACTCAAGTGTTACCCTCATAGCCTTCTTGAACTGGTTAGTATTCATTTCAAAGTACATCACAAAGATTTTTAAGTGATCCTAGAATGGATGATTTCAGAAAGGGCCTTTTTTAGAAAGGGCCTCATACATCAGCCCCATAAGAGTATTGCTGGGTGCATGAGCCACATTCAATACAATGTGAGGCAGGACAGCATTATTTGTTCGGATATCGATAGTAAGCCAAACTGCAGAAAAAGCATTGCAGATGAAACATACTGCCTTTGAGAGAGGTCAGCTCAATGCTAGCGTCAGCCTCCAGGGACCTGAGGGCCAATACCTCAGTAGCATAATAGATGATTGGAGCGATTTTCATTGAATTTAGCTTGATTAAGGAACCCACACAGTATCCTCCACCTTTGGAAGAAAATTAGCAAATTGTCCCAGAGGTTTGGGCGCAGCTCAATTTGAGTTTGTTCAAGCGGGATGAGGGTACTAGTTTCAAATTGAACACAACACCCAGGTAGATGTATTGGTTAACCACTTCAATCAGGACTCCCATGAGGTTCCGAGCAATATGAGTCACCTTTTTATGTGAGGGCTTGAACACCATAATTTTGATTATAATCAAGTTCACTTTGATGAAGTTGACTCTTGAGAATAGATGAAGGTTATCCAATGCAGTTTGAAGACCACCTGAGGTGAGATTGAGGACACCAATGCCATCAGCATAGCCAAACCATTGGGTGGCTTGGTATCCTAGTTTTGATGGTGAGCAATGTGGGTCTATCATGGCCAGCCGATGTCAGACAGGTACAAGTTAAACAGCAGGGCAGCCAATATGCAGCACTGCTTAAGACCTGTTTTTGTACCAATCCAGCCAGAGGTGCCACCATTGCTCTCCAACCGTACCTTAACCCGTGTGTTGTTGTGCAATAACATGATCATCTGCAATTAACCAGTAGGAATCCCCCAGCTGAGCAGCTGTACTCTACTTTAATCGACAAATGCTGCATAGATGGAATAATGGCAGTAAGGGCTAGCACATTAACTGAGGTGGAGTACCCTTTTCTGAACCCAGTTTGCATCCAAGGAATGATAGCTGTATCTGCCCAATCAGTTAGTTCCCCCAGCAAGAGCCTAGCGAATATCTTGGCAGGGACATCCAACATCGCCAATAGGCGATAGTTATGGGGGTCCATATGGCAGCCCTTCTTTAGGACCTGGACCAAAATACTGTCGTTCCATGATCGAGAACGGGTTTGGGTGGCAAAAATACAGCCAATATCAGATTTTATCAATACATTACAGAGACCGTCAGGGCAAGGGGCCCTAGATGACTTGCTGGTGTTAATCAGTTGGGCTACTTCTTCTTTACTTTTCCTGTATTCCCAGACACCCACCAATGGGGGATGAAAATGAAATCAGGTTGGTGTTTCCCAACGTGTTGTTGATGAAATTGTTGCAGTCTGACTCAGTGACACCATTTATAAAAGAAGTGGATTTATTATTTTTGTTTATGATGTGCCAGAATTTTCTAGAGTCATTAATTAAGGTGGTATAGACAAGGTTCTTCGTTTTCTGACAGTCTTAAAGCTGGCAATGATGTCACAGCCACTGGTAGTAGGATGCCTTCATAGTTCTCCAACGGGAGGCATGTTCATTTTGGTCTATGGCTTGAAGGACCAAACAGCATAGCTCTCTGTGCATAGCCCTTTTTTTCTCTAGTTGATTTGTCAAAGAAGTGCATGTGAGATTTCTTTGAGCCAGCGGCTTGACTCTTGTTAGTAACAGTAACAGTGATGAGAAAACGCTCTGGTTTATAGACAAGACACATTCCTCGTATTTTGCCATAATGGAGAGGCTAAGATGCTGAGCCATGTCTCGAGAGTGATTAGTACGACTTGCACTGAAATTTTCAAATACCACATGAACAATTGCAGAAGCAGACTCAAGTTTCGTAGAGGTACATTTTATCCGATTTGAAGCATTTTTAAGCAAGGCCATGCCTGTACTTAAGACCTCAAATGTACAGGGTTTAATGTCTAGGTTTAGAACAACGGGCATGTGGTCAATCTCATGGTTGGGAATTAAGTCCATTGTCAGATGGGCGTCGTTGACTGCAAAAACATAGTCAATGATGCTAGAATTGGTACCCATGGACCTCCTGAACTGGGGAGGATAGTCAGAAGGCTGGGCTCCATTCAACATGACAAACCCACTTGAGTAGAGCAAGGTTGCCCATTAAATTCCACAAGCACATGAGCTGTCAAGCCTACTTTCAGCCAGTGAGCCAGAACGATGGGAGACATTAGACACGGCTTCTTGATTTAGTTGGCTCGGGATTCGGGAGTTGAAGTAACCACTCAGTATAATGGCCATAATATAGAGAACTGATTCCTACCTTTGCTCAAATTCTTTGAAAACCGCAGCATGGGATACTGCATAGGGGGATTGTATATGGTGACCATAAGAATTTCAGTTAGCGAAGGGGAATCAGCAAAAATCATCTTGCCTGCAAGAATGTACAGGGAGTCACATGGGACCTCTATGAAGTGTGCCAGCTTTTTTGTCCTCCAGAATTAGACCACCCTTCGGTTATCCTTTCTTCCCCTTAACAGTGTACTTTTGAATGGTATCCTTCCCATCCAAAACAAACGAATCGACAATCCAAGCTTCCTGTAGGGCGATTGAGTTAAAACAGTCAATGTGCAAGCAATCCATCCTGTTCGTAAAGGTAGGAATGGCCCCTGGTGTTCCAACTTAGCAATAGAAAGGTGTTATTAGGAACACTGTAGCCAGCGCTAGTATAGTAAGCCAGAAAGCCATTCCCAGTGTTCAGCATCATGATTAACGCCAGGCCCAGTGCCTCCTATGGCCTTTTGGGGCTAAACAAGGTCCACCATTTGCGGCAGGTTCGAGATGGACTAGCCAAGAGGCTGACTTAGTAGGTGTGATGCGACCAACATTGGCAATCTGTTAGGGAACTCTTTTACAATGATGAACAAAGCATTTGTATCCTGCTCGAATGAGCAGCAGTGAGTGTTCAGCCATCCCATCAGGAAAAAAGTAAACCACCAAATTTGACAAATGGTGCATCTGTGCAAGGGCAAGACTTTGAAGTTGAGACAGAAGGATAGTCAGTATTTACTTTGTCTTCCACCGCAGCAGGAGGTGTAGAATTAGGCAGTTGCTGGTCAGTCCGCAAAAGGCAGATATTACCCATGTCAGAGCATTCTGGGCAATGCTGCATGGGCATCCGCCAAGCGAGGCAGGGTAACTGCTGTTATCATCGGCAGCTGGTAGAGGGGCAGCCCCAACCCCCCGCGCCTGCTCCTCTCCTTCCCCCCAGCTACGGAGACACGCAGTCTCGGCAGCCCAAAAGCCACGGAAGGGTAAGGTGCGAACAGTCATCACACCCTTCCCCAAACAGCAAGATGCTAAAGCGCCACAAGGAAACAACCATCAGGCAGGGCCCAGGTTCAAAGATCTTTCCCCACCAGGGGGCCAGACAGTCGGCTATCTGGCCAGGGGCTGCGACAACAGCGGCCCCCACCACATACACAACAAAGACCCAGGGCCTCCCTGGGTCCTATAAATGAGAGCAGCATGCTCAGAGTAAACACAATCTGTCTGTGGACCCTGAACGGGTACCCAAGCAAACAGGAGGTTCACTATTTACTCAGTGTCTTACAAATCTTCTTGCTTCTTTAGCAATTCTTGAAGTTCACTGTACATCGCAGTGTCTTTTTCCTTCCCGAACATTGTACTGTTCAAAGCATTTGCAATACAGCTTTAACGAAGGAAGAAGCGGCAACCGAACGGCCGGCGCGGAGGCTGTCAACTTCTACATTTTCGGCATAGAATGAAAAGCGAGCGGCGAGCGTGTCCAAAGCAAAACAAACAAAGACACGTGCCATGGAATCATCCCCAAAACAGGTCCGAACGAGGGAGAAGCTGCACACGAACAAGCACGGCGTGGACGGCTTCCGATTCAACACTTTTAAGGTGAGCCACCGCGCTGGGGCTACGACGGAGGATAAATAGACATTTATGTCTGGAATTTTTGATTACAGTGGACCGGATCCCCCGCGTTGTAAGGCAGACGGGGCAAGATAACACAAGGCAGTTTTTAAACTCGGGCAGAGTCACAAGCCAGCTTGGGAACTCGTCTTTGCTTTACAACCATGCAGAGCTAGCGCACACAGTTCCAAGCGCAGCAGGCCAAAAGACTGCAGATTTAA
This sequence comes from Ambystoma mexicanum, assembly GCF_040938575.1. Taxonomy (NCBI): domain Eukaryota; kingdom Metazoa; phylum Chordata; class Amphibia; order Caudata; family Ambystomatidae; genus Ambystoma; species Ambystoma mexicanum. The sequence continues at coordinate 382,957,741 of NC_090922.1, forward strand.
AATATTTTCTATAATATTACAGGGCAACCTCAAAGCAAAACCAATTTAAATCCAGTAAATCAAACCTGGGGGCTGCCCAATTTTCTGAACCCGGGCAAGAAGGCACCAGTCAACAGTTACCCAGCACGGGCAACAAATAGAACAGGCGCAAAGAACTTGCCGATAACAACAGTTTTAACTCCTTGATAAACCCCCTTTTTTCTTTTTCCTATAGCAGGCATAGAAAAACATGGGGCCCAAAGGGAAAACACGGGCACCCCCAACACCGGCGCAGAAGCCCAAATCTCCACAATTGCTAGCAGCCATTGAAGCGGCAGAGCACTACAGATGGGCATGGGTTAGAGAAAACATGTACGTCCTACCCAGGGAAGGAATTACCAGCCCACCCAGCCAGGAGGAGGTTTCTGCACCATTAAAAAGGAGAAAAATATCCGAAGGCGCCAACAAAGGTACCAAAAAATTGTCAGAACTATGCGAGAATGTAGCAGAATTACAGCATCTAATGGTAGAAATAAGGGGGAAGCAGACACCGCCCACAAGGGAACCTGGGGCCTCAAACCCCACCATCGCAATAGAATCTACAATAACAGTTGTCAACCCACCCGTAACACCACCTATAGCAATCCCGCCACAACAAGCACAGCAGTTGCAAATAGCCCCTACAGCTATAAATGCAACAACCCCCACAACTCCAGCAACTGATCCAGCAGGTGCCCTAAAAGCTTGGACAAACCCAGGCACAGACAACACGGGCACGACAGGGGCACCCGGCAGCAAAACAACTGACATTGTAACAATTTGTAATGCACAATTAGACCAGAAAATGAAATCCTTCCAAACAGAAATATTGAATAGATACAAAAGATGCCTGGCATAAAACATTGATACCACAATCAAAGAAGCCATATGGGCCAAAGAATTTATAGAAATCTTTTCCCTAATAGAAGCCCAGCGCAAAGGGAAAGACGCTTTCAGAGACCCCAAAAAAATAGAAGAAAAAGCTATTGCCGGAAACGCCCAAGTCGAACAAAACTGGGACAACTGGTTACAGGCTTTTGCCATTTTAGCAACAATATGCGAAGAAAAAGTCCCTTTGGATGGCAGGAAGATCTGGGCATACGTTGATAAAATAAGGGAAGTAAAAGTAACACAGAGGGGGAAGACATGGCTTGCATACGACATTAGATTTAGGAGGAGCATGTCAGAAAGGCCGGCCATTGAGTGGGATGAAGTCCAGAATGATGTATATACCCTCAACGCCGAACCTACCCAGGAAGAAGATACCATGCAGTCTTCTTCCAAAAATAGCAAAAATTCCCAAGTAAGCAAATCCCATGACAATGATAAATCCAAAAAAGGGGAGCAGCCCTTTCGGAGGAACCAGCCTTGGGCGGCTAAAAATAATGCCCATAGACAGAACAAACAGCAGGCTGTCAAATCCAACATCCCATGCAGAAATTCTGGGAAAAACCAGTGTACATGGGGCAAAGAATGCTGGTACAAACACGCCTGCACAAACTGCAACGGCGACCACACAGAAAGCAACTGCACCAGACTACCAGCCAAGAAAGAATGATATCCCAGTTTTAAAACCGGGACTAACGCCCATCAACCCGGGCAATTTTAGGGATGCCCTAAACAGCTACCCTGACAAGGAAACCAGCAGAATAATATCGCAAGGTCTCACTGAAGGGTTTTTCATCCCATTTAAGGGCACTGGGTCACAACACATCCCGATGAACCTAAAGTCAGCCAGAGACAACCCCCGGATAGTAGAAACCAAAATCAAGAAGGAACTGCAACTTGGAAGGGTAGCAGGTCCCTGGGATTCCATGCCTTTAAAAGACTATTTAATATCTCCACTAAGCCTGGTCCACAAAAAAGAGCCCAGAAAAATGGGACTAATTCATCACCTCTCCTACCCTAAAGGCCAGTCTTTAAACGACGGCATCCCACACACAGAATCCGCTGTATCTTACACGCATTTTCAAGAGACGGTAAGACTCATCCAAGACTGCAGCAGAAACGCGCTGATGGCCAAACTGGACATCAAATCTGCTTTCAGACTCTTGCCAGTCCATCTAGAGTCACAGCAGTGGTTACGTTTCACCTTTAACAACAAATTCTACGTAGATAGATGCCTTCCCATGGGGTATGCAGTATCCTGTGCACTATTTGAACAATTCAGTTCCTTTTTTCAATGGGCTTTCCTAAAACAGAGACCAGGGACAAAAATAGTGCACTACCTTGAGGATTTCATGGTCATAGGGCCACCAAACTCGGAGGAATGCGGCCGGGCTTTAGCAAAACTCGAGCACATGGCCGCACAGTGGGGAGTTCCCCTAGCGAGGGAAAAAACCACCAAACCAGACACAAACATAATTTTTCTGGGCATCGAAATAGTTTCAGCAAAGGGACTCTGCAGAATCCCCAAAACAAAAGTATCAGAACTCCTGGAAAAAATACAAAACCTGACAAGGAGAGAAAAGGGGACCGTAAGGAAATACAATCCTTGGCAGGCAGCCTCAATTTCGCATCCAAAATAATACCTCATGGAAGGATATTTGCCAGAAGCCTGGAGTTCAAAATCAAATCACTCACCAAACCACACTTGCATATCCGGCTAGGCAGAGAGGTGAAACAAGACCTGGAAACATGGGGAAAATTCCTTAGAGATTTCAACGGGATTTTACTTTGGCGAACGCCTCTAAATACCCGGTCAAACAGGGTCCTATACACAGACGCAGCTGGGAGCAAGGGGTTTGGAGCCATACTAGACTCCGAATGTGTGGCAGGACACTGGCCCAATTCATGGCAAACAGCAGGGTGGACAAGAAACATCACCCTACTAGAAATATTCCCCATCTGGATAACATTACACATCTGGGGCAGGCGACTAGCGAATACGGAACTTTTGATCTGGTGCGATAACATGGCTGTAGTGGGCTCCATAAACAGAAGGTCTACAAAATGCCCTCTAGTACTAAAAGTACTACAAGCCATTACAACAGTCAAACTACAAGTAAACGTTGTACTCAAAACGAAGCACATTTCAGGGGCATATAAAAACATTGCTGATGCCTTATCTCATTTCCAGTGGACAAGATTCCAAGAGCTAGCGCCGCACGCCCAAAAACAGATGATGCCAATACCAGCAGAATGCTGGACAATAATGGGAAGACAAGAATAACGGCATCAACGCCAACGCCAGAGAGCACAGGCCGGATGCCCAACGAAAACCAGGCACCTCTAAAACGGGTGCCAACAACACATTTGCATCAACACCAGCACCAGAGAGTGCAGGCCGGGATGACTAATACAAAGCAGGCATCTCTAAAACGGGTGCCAACAACACATTGGTATCAACGCCTGCGCCAGAGAGCCCAGGCCGGGATGCCCAACAAGAATCAGGCACATCAACAACGGGTGCCAACAACCTCACAGGTTTCCTAACAGAGATGGCAGAGAGGGCGGTGGCAAGCACCACTGCAACGCAGTACAGTAAGTGTTTGCAAACAGTATTTAAGGCCACAGGTGTAAACCACATAGAACTTATAACGATGAAAGATATGGAAGTATTTTTAAAATGGGCCCGGGAACAAGGTTTCAAAAGGGATTGGGCAAAAAGACACCTGGTGGCAATTTCATACTTTACAAAAATTCAGGGTGATTCAGACCCCACCCAAAACGCCCTCATCACTTACGCAATGAAGGGATGGGGCAGAATAGAGGGTCCACAAGTGGATACCCGCCGACCCCTTGATTTTAGCAAACTGGTGCAGATAGCAAGCCATTTGGAAGCCATATGTTGGCACCCATACGAGATAACGTTATTCAAAACAGCTTTTTTCCTAGCCTACTTCGGGGCGTGCCTGGTGGGGGAACTCATCGCTTCCAGCACCAAGGTCACAAACGGCCTGGGTGTCATGGAAATCAGGGTGAGGCAATAGAGTGTTAACATAGAAATGCAACAGTCAAAAACGGGTGCGAAAAGAACCATTAATATTTGTTGCATCGACGAGGCAATAAAATGCCCAGTTTGCATCACCAACCGCTATTATGCGCAACGACCCAAAGTAGGAGGGAGCTTTTTAATCCACAAGTCGGCCCTAAGACGCTACCAATTCAAAGGCGTGCTGATAAAAGCAATCAGAAGAGCAGGGTGGGATCCCAAACAATTCGGCACTCACTCCTTCAGGATAGGTGCCGTCACTGCAGCATGGTAAGGAGGTTTAGCATCGCAACTACTAAAAAAAATAGGGGGATGGAAGTCAGACTGTTTTAAAAGATACATCAGACCAAAATTGATATAGCCTTCCGCCCTAAAAATGTTCTTTCTTTCCCCCTCCCCCCACCTCCACAGAAACAACAGGTAAATCGAGGACCACACTACGATCAGCATGGATAGTTGGCCACTTTTTCGTTTTCAGGACAGGCAGATGGGCTGAAGAGACCAAAGAAGGGCCACCGTTCAGAAACACCATTACTTCATGGTGGGGATACAGAGGCCTACGCTGGGCTGACGTCCACGAAACACTAGCAGAACTGGTGGCATACAGGGACCCCCCAGAATTCCTGATCATCCATCTAGGGGGCAACGACCTAGTTAACACAGCTAGACGCATCCTATGCGAAGATATCTGCTCCTCCCTAGCAGGCATTTCACACAACTGGAGGGAGACGGAAATATACTTCTCAGCCATCTTACCAAGAAAGAAATGGCTAGGGGCCAACTGCTACAAATCTATAGACAAATCTAGAAGAAAACCGAACAGGATGATAGAGAGATTCTGTATGACAAGAGGACTGGGTTTCATAAAACACCCAGCCATTACACTAGGCAAACCAGACCTTTTCCTCCATGACGGCACCCACCTGTCTAGCCAGGGCATGGAGCATTTCTTTCGGGAAATCAATACAACTCTTACTCACAGGGGCTGTCTCTAGGGCATACTCTTGGGGGAACACGGTCAGCCAGGAACCTTCCTGTGTGTGGCGGCACAGGTCCGAGGGGGTAACCTCAGGACCCGGTGCCCAAAAGTATGATACCATCATGATATGTGATATTGTTATTGTCATAACCCATATCTGTACAATAAAATCCTACGGCCTTTTTATTGCCAAAACATGAAACAAGTTGTGAGCCTATCATTATGGTTGAGGGTTCGGGTTCGGCCATTACTAATGCATGCATATGGGTTCAGCAGTTATGGGCAATGCTGCATGGGCATCCCACAAGCGAGGCAGGGTAACTGCTGTTACCATCGGCAGCTGGGAGGGGGCAGCCCCAACCCCCCGCGCCTGCTCCTCTCCTTCCCCCAAGCTATGGAGACACGCAGTCTCGGCAGCACAAAAGCCACGGAAGGGTAAAGTGCGAACAGTCATCGCACCCTTCTCCAAACAGAAAGGTGCTAAAGCGCCACAAGGAAACAACCATTAGGCAGGGCCCAGGTTCAAAGATCTGCCCCCACCAGGGGGCCAGACAGTCAGCTATCCGGCCGGGGGCTGTGACAACAGTGGCCCCCACCACATACACAACAAAGACCCAGGGCCTCCCTGGGTCCTATAAATGAGAGCATCATGCTCAGAGTAAACACAATCTGTTTGTGGACCCTGAATGGGGACCCAAGCAAACAGGAGGTTCACTGTTTACTCAGTTTCTTCCAAATCTTCTTGCTTCTTTACCACAGAACCCACCCACCCTACAAAAGGGGAGAAGAACAAAAAGAGGTACAAGGCACTGTACGGTGCCCACAACAAGTCGTGGGACACAAGAAGGCGGCACGGGTCCGAGGGGGTAACCTCAGGACCCGGTGACCAAAAGTATGATACCATCATGATATGTGATGTTGTTATTGTCATAACCCATATCTGTACAATAGAATCCTACTGCCTTTTTATTGCCAACACTTGAAACAAGTTGTGAGCCTATCATTATGGGTGAGGGTTCGGGGTTCGGCCATTACTAATGCATGCATATGGGTTCAGCAGTTATGGCCCCGCACATTAGATCAGAGGGTCCTTGGTCTTGGGGATTAGCTTGGGGCAATTTTTTTGCCAAGGCAGCCATTGCACTGCGAGTCCCCATGACATTAATGTTAATGTAAGTACCTACCATGCCCTTGACCGCATTCTTCTCAGGGTAGGCTGCAAGCGGACCCATGGCTTTACGTTTCGTGATGCAAATATTGCTCTCATTGATACAGACAATGTGTAATGGAGCAGTCTTACTGTAAAATGATAGTGGTAGGCAGCAGCAGGCAATATTAGGACTTCCGGCAACAGACGCAGATGCAGAACACACAACATTCTGCTCACTCTGTGCGCTCCACGTGGAGTGAGTTTTAAGAGTGATTCCACAATCCAGGCAGCAGGAAGCCGCTCCCCCAGGCAGTAGAGATGGTAAGCAGACTTGAGGATGGTGATCCAGCAGAGAAAAGAGCAGGCAAAACACCAAAACACTCTCCTCACTCCAATTCTCTCAAAATCACAACAAGACTCTCCGGCACTCCAGCATCAACAAGATGGCGCTCCAAGTACCGCCCTCTCTGTTCTCTCTGCACTTAAAGGTCAATGTACAAGTCGTTCATGTGCTTCTCAAGCCAATTCAAGCCACAGTTCACCAAAATAGAATATGTCACCTTCTAAGCACTTTAAGTCCTATTCACCAATCTCACATGTGATGTCACAAAACCTAGAAAGAAAAAGAAAATTAATACGTTGAGTGAAAATGTCAATACTTTGAGGGAACTCTCAAACCTCCCAATACACCAAGACATACCAATACAAACATAACATGTATACAGCCATCTTCCTCTGCTGCCATCTGAGCGTGATCTGCAGGTCGCATGTTTGAATCCCGGCAAGGCCAACTCAGCCTTTCATCCTTCCGAGGTCGATAAATGAGTACCAATTTCAGTTGGGTGATATTGTATGTAAATATGTCCTCTGTAAAGCGCTTTGGATTAAGGCGCTATATAAAGAACACATCATTATCATTATCATTATCCTGTCTCTTAACAGGGTAAACCAATAAATCTTGTGGTCCCTCTTCTAGAGCGTTGCCTTATAGGAATACCTCTCAGAGATATAAATCAGGAAACCATCTTTCGTGATATAAGGTAGCTTTTTTTTTCCACTAACCAATTTACCCAGGTAAATCATTTTATGCTCATCCATGAACCTAGCTAAATTGCCTAACTCACAGGAAACTCATTAAATAATTATCCATGAACTAAGCTGTATTGCCTAACTCACAGGGAAACCATTTTTTGTCCTTTTGTTTTCTTTACAATAGCACAAAACAACAGACAACAAACATAATTCCCTCCCACCTGTATTTGTCATATTCCTGGGGCCATATTTACAACAACTCCCTGGAACCGCTGAAGCTCTCGGACTGACCATCACTCCCATAGCCTGCCACCCCCAACTTCTGATCTCTGGACATCCCACCGGGAGCAGGCAGGAATGCAGGTGAGACGAAATTTTCAAGGGAACCTGTAACCAGGAGATTACTTGTTGAGATTCACACACTACACGTCTCCTTACAGGTGTATGTTTATTTCACTATGTTGGATGTAGTATTTGTCTATCATTGCCGATCCATTTCTGGTAAAGATTAGTGATACAAAAAAGAGCTTTAGTGGTAAATCTCTTTGAAATGTATTATCTCCGTGATGAGCCCGTTAAGCGCCTACTAAAATCTAAGGCTGTCGTTGTGTCTGTATTATGGTTCTGTCTATTTTATGTTTCATTTAAAAGATGAGCTTTAAAAATGTACCTCGTTAGCAGCAAGTGTCTACCCACAGAAATGTAGCTGATTACTGTTGATTATGACCTGTCATAACAATGTGTTACAGCAAAGGAGTGCGTAATGGTGAAACTACATTCACTGCTCTATGAATCCGTAACGTACCACTATTCCAGTAATTTTCCAAACGGCTTCCTCTGAAACTGCCAGTTCGCCTCATCTTGGTATTGGGAAATTGCTGGTCGTAACAGTACAGAGACACTTGATATTGGATTCTTAGCAGAGATAGGCTTTTCACATGTTTTCCCTTCTTGCTTTCATAAACTTCTTTTACAGTGTTCGTCGCTAGGTACTTTTAGAAGAGTGGCGGGACTGTGGCTTGAACCATTGCGCTGTGCGGTCAAAAGGCTTATTTTCTGACTTTGATTTATTAATGCGGTCTTTTTGTAGAGGTTGAGGCGTGTTGTTCATCAATGTCCCATCCTTCCTGTGACTGTCTCCTCTGGCTTGATTAGCATCCGTGTTGAACATAACCTGGAAATTCTCACTACGTATCTCAGATGTATTTATTTAATTTATTAATGTATGCTAGTTCACACATCAGCCTTAAAAAGAGAAAATCTTCAGAAATACACAAAATAGATTCAGTACATCAATACATATAAATACAATGCATATAAACGTAATATCCACTTTAAATAAACCACAACCCAACAGTATGCCATACAGCAAAATTCCCACTAGCTAACAAAATTAGCAACATTGTTACCAGACTCAAAGCTGTAAGATAGCCAGTGCCTATCATCTATGCTGAGAATGTAGCATACTATACACCCGTTTACCATACTCTCGGCATTAAGACAATAGTCCCAGAACTCATCTGATTTTATGGTGTCATAGTCATTTACTGGGGTGTTGCTAGGTCTGCAAAAGACCTGGGGCTACACTAATGTTGGAAATGGTGGGACTGGGGGCTAGCTGGCCTTTTGGTTGTAGTTCCTGTGATTCTATCCGGGGCTACAAACAAAAGACCAGGGGCTATAGCCCCCTTATCCCCCCCGCACTCCTAGCAACGCCTCTGGTCATTTACACACGTTCCTAAATGGAACATATGTAATGGATACCACACATTCTACACACCCTACTCAGCACGGGGATTTTCATTTGAGGACCGCTTACTGCTAGCGTGGGGGGACCACCTAACCGTATTAATGTGTGGCCAGGGTTGAGTATTCACAGTATGATTTCAGGGTTGCTAGAGTATTTAATATTTTTTCAGTAATGTTAAATCCTTATGCTCCTCCCCCTGTCAGGCTCATTCTGAGCACCATGACATTGGCGCATGAATAACCAGATCCTACTGGCCTGCATCTTTACAGCTCTGCTCATCTGTCTACGCACTTTGCGAAAACAGAACATGGAGTCACCGCATCAGTTCAGACTAGCCGGCTACAGTCGTTTCACATGCATGTGCTAAATCCATTGAGATCTGTGTGCATTGGAGAGTGGCAGAAAACAACACTGCTGTCCACCATTGCAACCCTTCCACCGCCACATCTGCTCTGCAATCCCATGCATTGGGAATGATTTTTCCTGGCACAGCCAGACTGAGAACAATCCTCGGCTCTTCCCAGACTCAGAATCTTCAGGCTTTTCTTCATGAGAAGTCACATCATGGGTAAAAGGCGTCCGCATACCTGCAGAGGCTTCCGTATCGTGGCACACGCAATGCACGGACACAGAGAGGGATCATGCCTGGATATCTATGGCGCTCATTTTTTAGTCTTGCGTATTTTGACGGCATGGACCCGTGTGCACCTTCATGTACATGGGTACAGTTGCCAATTGTTAGTGATTTGCTCAGCAGAGTGCAAAAGGGGAAGGAAAAAGTTGGCATACATGCTGGTATGCAACCTTTTGCCCTCACCTTCTGTGCTCCGCTGCGCAAATTGAATAAAAGCTGCCTGCCATGTATGCATGGCAGGCAGCCGCTCAAATGGATTCCTACTGAATCTGCCTGCTTTTTGCTGGTGCAATAGGCCCGTTGGACTCCATGGGATTCCTAGCATTTGTGCTGGCATGAAAATCCCTGCCGGCGCAAATGGTGGAGTAGTTCTATGGCGGAGAAGAAGGGAGCGGCGGACACATAAGTCGCTTTCCCCCACTCCTCTTCACCATACGAATACTGGAAAATGGGCTGTGGTGGGAATCTATTGCATAAAAGCCTTATTCAAGGCGTTTATGTCGTGGATTCCCGCCACGGCCTATTTACAAAGGCTCAACCTGAGTTCCTATGTATGTGCCCGACATGCCCAAAATCGGCAGGTAAGATTTCAACAGTCTGATTCATGGAATTTTTGCGCCGAAAAACGGGGATTTGTGCGCCATTCTAGCCGCAAATCCCCATTTGTTAAACAGCGATTTGCGGGCAGAATGGCGCACAAATCTCTGTTTCGGCGCAAATAATTCCATGAATCAGCCCCTAAATGTCATGATCTCCTGGCTGTACTGGGGATAATACATAATAACTTCCTGTGAACTACCAACTACATCGAAAATCCGCTAGATTAACAGGATGCAGAATGTCTATTTTCTTTTTATTTATTTTTTATTTTTAATGAAACAACGACTCTTTATTGGTCTGTCTACCTTGTCCTTTCATTTCAAATCCATGCTAAAACAACATGTAGATTTCGTAAGGCTTTACATGTCTGGTTTTGGTTATAGCAGCTTTCTCTTCTGGATTCTGAACTCCAGGAAACCCTTAGTACGTTAGGTAAGGGAATACAGGGTGAGTGGAATGTTATTAAAGTGCTGTTTGTCAAATATTCCAAAACAACTACACATTATTATCATAGGGTTGTGCCTATTCCTTGCTAATTGACAAAGAAGCCTAACATATACTTTTGTATTCACTGGCCCCTAAATGACAATAAACGTCAATCGAGGAAACTGGAATAATTAAAGCAGTCCAGTAAATCAGAACTGTCCTATATATCTTTACAAATTGTTTGCAAGAAGTGCAAATCATTGATTGTGCAGGGAAAATCTAATTACTATAATGAACAATTTAACTCAGCAGCTAATCAATGTAAGGCTCTTTTTTCCAGCAGTGAAGCAATGTTTTAATCCGGAGAAACTGCAGCCAATTTCCCATTCTTCTGACAGTTGTGTACAAATTAGAAGCGTTTTGCGATTGCTTTATTTTAGTATGCGATCCAATCAAAATCTAGGGATAATCACATTTTACACAGAAAGCATGATATGTTCATCTCTTATATAACTGTTTTTACACCAATTTCATACCTTACCGCTTGCTTCTTTTTCATAAGCTTTAATTAGTTCTGAGCGTATCTGTTCTAAAATGCAATTTAACATAGTCTGCTACGGTGATAGTCATTTTCGAATGAGTACCAGCCTGCCTTTACACATATTTTAATAGGCTCTAATTGCTGTTTTCACAGCAACTACAAACACTTGGATGTAGGCCTTGCCACAGTAGCGGGATAACCGTCTCTTCCAGTACTGCACACCAATCTGCAGGCTACTGTGGAGGGGGGCATGTAGTAATGTGCTGGTCTGCGCATGCACATTATGCCTTTGGGAGCTGGCGCGTGGAATGTGCTATGGACTGCTGGTGGCTGGTTGAGTGAGGGTTCTGTCTAAGGCAGTTGGTGGAAGCTGGCTTGGTGTATGGATGGGCCAGTGTAGATGTCAGTATTTATGGAGAGAATAAACACCCAAGTTACCTACCTGTGTCTCAAGCGTGGTCTATCAGTGAAGAACCCCCGGTCATTTCATTAGCGATGAATTTGCTTAGAAGGGCATGCAGTTCGTGACTGGCAGGACTGTGGAGCTGCGGCCGGGGAGCAGTGATCGGGACAGGCACTGCCCCGGAGCAACAAGATCAATACACCATTCGGTTAAGGTGCAAGCAGGGAGGGGCGGAGGTTCCCGCACTTGGAGGCTTGTTGATACAGGAAGGGCAGGAGCAGGTAAGAAGGGCGATTTCTCCCAGGACAGGAACTCGCAGGCCGGGCGGTGCAAGAAGTGACCTTTGCCTCAGGTTAAGTGGTGCAGTGGAGAAGCTGGAAAGTCTGTTTCTGTTGGTGGATAGTGCCATGGGGATGTGGGCAGGTCAACTTCCCATGGCTGGAGCTCCCAGGAGGCTTCACCTGCTGCAGTTGGCAGTAAGATGACAAAGAAGGCACTGGTGAGGAGTCCGATGGCAGCAACGAGAAAAGCTTGGGAGGTGAAACTGTTGGCTGGGACTCCCAGGTATGTCATAATGATGATGCGGGTCCACAGACTTGGCAAGCCCAACACCTTCCCCAGAATAACGGAGGACTCAGTCAACTGCAAGTACAAACTGCGGTTTATTGCAAATAAAACCAAAAGGGATCAATACAAGAAAACAGGAAGATTCTGGTACCTCACAAAGTTCCATGGCACGCAGGCTGCTTTTGTTTGATTCTGGCATCACCTCTTGAGCCCTTCCCCAAAAAACCTATCAGCATGAGGGATTGGGTATTAAGAGTTCTATAACCTATACGGTCTACTATAGATTTTATTCTACTGGTCCTCACATGTCAGGTGGCTGGCCTGTCCCATCCTCAAGAAATGATATAGTACATTGTTACAGAGTTGTGGGCTTACCATTGGTCTTGCCCCTTGCCACCCACCCCTGGAATTCTAAACTGTGATTGGTTAGAGCTGATGCCCCCAGGCCTGGGACTCAATCAAGTTCTCAGCTCGTTGTGCACTTCTTCAAGGTGATGTGAACGATTATGTGTCTATATTGTAACTTGTGTGTTCCACCTTTGCCTATGAGAATATGCTCCTTACATGCAACACTTGTTGCAGTCTGCATCTGGCTTGCTGAGATTGGGTTCTCTTTCCCACCACGGAAGACTGTCCATTGTCTCATTTGGCTGTACAACGTGTTTAGAGACCACAAAATTGAGCCCTGAAGCTCACAATTATGAGGATTCATTTGTTTCTCTGCAGCTGGCCCCCTTGTCATCTGGAGATTTGAATGTGTCCTTGTATCTCTGGCCTTGGCGGTGGGTCTGTCTTGAACATCCTGCTCTATGTGCAGCCTGAGCCAGCTCGGCTCATCTCCAGTGGCTTGAGGCCTTCTGTAATTTTCCCAAGCCTTATAATGTGGTTTTTACATTGTCCATGTTATGCTACGTTCTCTGTATATTAGTCACACTTGGTCCTATCAGTTTTCATATACATCCCTGTAGTTCCATATGGACATTTGCCTTAAGCATCTGCAAGCCTTCTTAGGATCTCTTGTGTCTGCGTTACTGCATTTGGCTAATGAACACATTATAATAGCAATGACAGTCCATTACTCTCAAGGTGCCCCAGCAATGTAACCTCTGCTGGACTCACCTCCTGCTGATGCTATGTAACTAAGTTGTACAATCCTCTTGATACTTTTGCGCCTTGCTACCCTCTGGGTTAGGTGCGCACTATAAATAAACAATACAATACAATACAGTATATATATGTATCTATCCTCTATCTACAGAATTGTGTTCTCATGTTCTTCATGTAAACGAGTGTGTGTTTATGTGAAGCAGTGCAGGACTGTGAGTGTGGTCCATGTCTAACGCTGCTATGTTGTGGTGTCACTAGTGACCTCAGCACCGTGGCTTCTTGGTGCTCAGTTGAGGCTGCCCATATAGGTCTCTCTGTCCGTGATCACAGGCTCTTCTCCCACACATGGAAGGATTTGCATTGTATTCACTCTGTATGGTTGGCTGAGAGGATACCTTTCAGTGTGCTTGATCATTGGTGCACTTGGGATTCATCTGAAAGAAGATGGGTGGCTGCAAGCATTTCTGGCCTTTCGTCTCATCATGAAGTTAGGAGGGCGGAGGTGTGGTCTTTGGACCCTGACCTCCTCTTGAAAACCAAGCGCAGTTGACACAAGTTTTTCAGGTGCCTGTGCCAGGCATGAAGAGCAGGCGGCACAGTGAGTTCTGCATGTAAGGTCTGTGCCATCGCAGGGCCAAGGAGATCGGTCTCATCCACAGTCGGCGAGCAACTGCTGATGTCATTGGACAGATATAGCTGCGTGCAGCATAGAATGCTGGGCGGGTCAGGCGATTGATGCCTCTGCGGTTGTGTGGAGAAGTTGCAGACCAGAAAAAGGGCAGAGCAGGCACTCTGGGAGGTGTGACTCGCAGGGTACAAGCAACAGGACAGGTGCTACAGTTGTGGAAGATACAGTGGCAGGCTTTGACCGTGTTGGATCTGTGGGTGTTAGCAGCAAAGTTCTTCACGAGTCTAAAGGTGAGATGCGAAGAATGACAGGTCCTCCCTGTGATGATGTGGTCGAAGGACATCTGGTCAAAGAAAGGATTGGGAAGGTTACCAATATGACCGGCATGTTCTGAGAGAATCCCAATTGTTCAGGGTGTGTTTGAGAGGCGATTGGTGTGCCTCTGTGTTAGGTGGAAACCTGTGCAGTTCCCTCTGGGACCACTGCAAAAGATTTAGGACTACAGGTGTTTGGCAGTAAACCCACTTGGTAGCAGTCTGTACCACACAGATTCACTTGGTAGCTGTGGCTGAGCAGTCAGACTTCCCTCAAGAAGAGTTAGGCAGTATGTGGAGTATACCATATAGGGCAATCTACACAGTAGAACAAGCAAACATGGAACAAGGCTTCGGTGTAGGTATTTATTTATAACAACACATCTATAGAAAACACTCTGGCACTAATACGGCAAACAACTTCAATCACAATTACTATACGAAGAAAAAGATCAATCCCCCTAACAATAGTTCAACAAGTCTAGGTTCACCGGCATCACTTATTTGCAGACAGAGGTGTATGCTTTAACCTAGATGGCACTCTAGTATTCGTTAGGACGGGAGAGAAAAATAAGGCAGGTTATGAAGTCAACTCGGTACCAATACTTTAAGGACAAATGCAAGGCAAGTAAGGCAGGGTCTACTGCAGATCACAAAGTTCAGAGGCCAGGCCCACTCGGAGAGAGGCAAGGCGATATGTCCCAAAAGTGTCTCAGTGGAAATGCGCTTAGAGTCTTTATCGCACAATTGTTATGGAAAGATTGGACCAGTTCAGAACAACATGTTAAAGAAAGCTTGGAGGCGACCCAATGGAAAGGCGAGGATTAAGACACCTCACTCGATCCGGCAGAAAGGGAAGCCAGGCGGACACGGTACCTTGTTTGTGGAGAGGCAGCTCCGGCGGGGGCAGTTGTTCCTGGTGGTGGATGCACGTCGGGTCTTTGCCAAGAGTAGAGATGATCTCGTCGTCGAAGAAAAGTGAAGTCCGGTGCACCACCAGGGAAGAGACCAGCCGCGGAGTGCTCCGTCACAAGGCACCACCTTTTGGTCGCGGTACAGGGGTAGTGACTATCCGGTTGCCGAGGTGCTCTGCACGGGCAATTCGACCACTGCATCCTGGAGTGAAGAAAAAGCAAAGGGGACTGGTTGTTCCCACCAGTCAGGGGAAGAGACTCTCCGGCAGGGAGATCTCCTCTGTCGTCGGGAAGTGGTGAGTCGGTTCCGCAGGGCTCCACCGGAGGTGTCGTCGTTGCAGGTCGGCTCAGCTTTACCCTCGTCGGATTCTTAGGTCCTGTGGCGACTTCTGAAGATCCAGTCCCAAAAGCCCTGCTTTTATGCAGAAAACCCCCATTCATTCAGCCTAGCTGTCAATCAAAACACGCTAAGTGGTGAGCGGGTGTTGTATATTGATACCTGAAGGAAGACAGGAGCCAGGCAGGGGTTTGACCAGTGCTTTATTTCTCCTGGTTACTCTGGAACAGTTCGTATATAAACAGTGCCCGGAATAGCAAAGGCCAACGTGGCCAACTGGGGCCGGGCTGCAGTAGCCTTAATAATGCAGCTTAATTGCTGAATTAGTCCCGTGCTCGGAGGAGCCGGGAAGACGCAGCTGTCCGTGTCCTCAGCTCGTCCCGTAATGCGCGCGTAGCGCGTGGGGGCGGAGCTGTGGGCGCGAGCGAGATCTCTACACACCTCCCTTTTTCAATGCGAAACGGGTTCACTGTAACACATAGTCATTGTATTTCACCGGTCTTCTGTGCTCCCTTCTGGGCCTCTCACTGGTTGTAGGGCACGGTCTCTGCTGAACCGGTTCTGGACTCACATTCGGTTCTTCCCGTTCTGTTTCGGTTTCATCTCTTTCTCCGTCGTTTCCTTCGGGTTCTCGTTCCTCATTTCTCTCGTCATCTCTTTCGGTTTCTATGCGGGGTGTCTCAGGGGTCCTCGCCTTTTCTTGCCTTCGCTGGTATAATGCTACCCTTTCAAAGTTCCACGTGCGTCCGTCTTCTGTGCGGACGTGATTGGTTCCTTTGTGAGTTACCTTTATGGGCTGACTGTACCGGGATCCTGTGGCTTGATCTTTTCTTGGCAGTTTGATTTTGACCCAGTCCCCTTTTCCTATGTTGGGCGCTTGCTTCGTCCTTCTTCTTTCGTCACTCCACGATTTCATGCGTGTCTTGTTTCTCTCAATGCGCCATACCACTTCTGTCATGTCAACTGCTTCGTCTTCCCTTACTTTCGACAGCCATGGTGGAATGAGGGTGGATGCCGCACTCCTCCCTCTCAACATTTTGAACGGGGATATTTGAGTAATTCCGTTTGGCGTGAGCCTGTGGGCCGCTATGGCTTCTTTGGTGGTTTTGAGGGGGTCCATACCCGACGCTGTTGCCAGTTGGATGGCCCCTTTTATAAACCTGTTCGCCCTCTCCACAAGTCCATTTGCTTGGGGGTGATACAAGGCCGCCTTCTTTTGTTTGATATGGTTCCTTCTTAAAAACTCTTCCATGTCTTTGGATACTAGTTGCACTCCATTGTCTGTGACGACTTCTTTGGGGAGGCCTTCCCTTTGGAAGATTTCAGTGAGTACTTCAATGACTGTCTCAGTGGTTATGTTTGGGACAAACTCGGCTTCCACCCACTTGGATAGATAGTCGACCAGCACTATGCCGTATTTGTGTTCCGTTTCCATAGCCTCCAGGGGCCCTATGAAGTCTATGCCCACTTTGGACCATACTGCTTCTGGTATCTCCATGGGTATGAGAGGTGCTTGGCGAACTTTCAGTCTTTTGTCGCTGTTTAGGCATTCGTGGCAGCGCTCTATCATGGAGCGTATTTCCTGGTCCATAGACGGCCACCAGTAAGCTTCACTCACCCTGCGGCGGGTCATCGTGTTCCCGAGGTGTCCCGCGTGGGCCCTGCAGAGAATTGTGCGCCTCATTCCTGTGGGGGGAATGATTTGGTCCATTTTCATGATTATCCCCTCTGTTTCCGACAACTCATCTTGCACCTTCCAATATGGTCTCATGCCTTCTGGCAGCATTTTCTCATTTGGCCACCCTTCTCTGATCCATTTGCGAATCTTAGCCATGGTTGGGTCATTCTCATCTTCTTCTTCCCAGTGTCTCTCACTGAGTTCCAGGTAGTCTGGAGCCCTTATGTCTGCGACGGATGCAACAATGCATTCTCCGTGTAGGAATGTGGTAGCCCTCTC
This sequence comes from Ambystoma mexicanum, assembly GCF_040938575.1. Lineage (NCBI taxonomy): Eukaryota > Metazoa > Chordata > Amphibia > Caudata > Ambystomatidae > Ambystoma > Ambystoma mexicanum. Next base: position 382,975,032 of record NC_090922.1, read on the forward strand.
CTTGTTCTCTGGCAGTCTCGACATGCAGTCGTCGGCTTGCGAGTTTTTCCAGCCTGAGATGTGATGGATTTCAAATGTGTATTCCTGTAGTTTCGCTGCAATGTGAGCTAGTCTGGGCGTGGATGCTTTGGTGCCTCCTGGACTAAGCATGTGGATGAGCGGCTTGTGATCTGTCACCAGCTTGAACTTTGTGCCCCACACGTATGTTCTGAAATGTTCGACTGCCCATGCGCATGCAAGCATTTCTTTTTCAATGGTAGAATAGTTCTGTTCCGCCTCTGATAGTGCCTTTGACGCAAAGGCCACCACATGTTCGGTGTCACCTCTCCTCTGCGTTAGCACTGCTCCTAGTCCGTACGCACTGGCGTCAGTGGTAATGACCGTATCCCACTCTGGGTTAAAAGGTTGAAGACATGGGGCTTTCATGATATGTTGCCTTATGGTGTCCATCGCCCTTTTCTGGGGTTCTTCCCACACGAATTCTGTCCCTTTTTTGAGTAGATCGCGTAGGGGTGAAGTGGTTTCTGAAAACTTTGGTATGAATTTCGCATAGTACTCAGCCAATCCTAGAAATGACCCCACCTTCTTCTTTGGTGGCGGGTTCTGGAGCTTTGATGATGGCTTGCATAAGATTCTGTTTTGGACTGATGTCTTTTTCCGAAATCTTGTACCCCAGATATTCAACTTCTTTTACCCCAACTGAACATTTCTCATGACGTAAGCGCACTCCTGCTTCTTGTAGCTTGTTGAGAACCAATTTGAGGGTGGTATCGTGCGTCTGTTTGTCCCTTGCGTAAACCAATATGTCATCCTGAAAATATACCACATTTTTTACTTTTCTTAGCAGGACGTCCATCATGCGTAGAAAGGCTGATGCGGCCGATGACAACCCGAAAGGCATTTTGGTAAATTGAAATGTGCCATATGGAGTGATAAATGCTGTAAGGGGTTTCGATTCTTCGTGCAGCTGTATTTGGTGATATGCATTTCTCATGTCTAGTTTGGAGAATATTTTGGCCTCTTTCATTAGTAAAATGAGTTCATTTATGCTTGGGAGCGGGTAATTGTCCGTGATGACTTCTAAGTTGAGGCTGCGTAGGTCTATGCACACCCTTAATTCCTGTGATTGGGGTTTCTTTATCAGGACCACTGGGCTCAGCCATTCGGACGCTTCAATTTCTTCTATCACTCCTTCCTTCTTAATTTTGTCTAGCTGTTGTCTAAGGGTGTCCCTTGCTGTGGCCGGTACTGGTCTCACCCGGTGCTTGACAGGGACAGCATTTCTTTTGAGCACAATTTTGTGAATAAAACTTTTAATGTGCCCTGGCTCCTCCGAGAAAAGTGTTGGGTAATTGCTCTTGACAACGGATCCGCTCCTCGTATTGACTGATAGAACTTGATCTTCTGTGCTGGGATCCAGTCTGATTTTTAATTTGTCCTGATCATCCCAGCCCAAAACTGCAGGCCCTTTGTGGCTGAAGTAGACCCTGGTGATGGTTTCTCTTCCTTTGAATTCGACTTTGCCGTTGATATACCCTAGCAGTTCGACTGAGGCCCCACCAAACACCGTGGGCTTGTGTCATGTGGTGAGTACTTCCACTTTCTCTTTACCCACCATTTCTTTGTATGTCCGAAGGGGTAAGATGGTGAGGTCTGAACCGGAGTCTGCCATGACCCTTGTCCCTCTTCCATCGATTTTGATCACGCAGTGGGGCTTCTCTCTACTGGCTCGTGTGCTGTTCACCATAATGACTGTGGGTCTTCCCTCCTCATCCGAGGAGGATTCTCTTTCCCTTGTGTGATCTGTGGTAAGGCTGGTGACTTTCTTGTTCCTCCATCGACACACTATCGAGAAGTGTCCTATGCGTTTGCAGACGGAGCACTCCTTGTCTCTGGCTGGGCACTCTCTGTCAAAGGCCAGGTGTTTGGTGCTGGTGCACCTATGACACTTGAGGGGTTCTTTCTTGCTGTTTCTCACTTCTCTCGTGTCCGGTGCAAACCTTTCCTTTCTTGGACGGAATCCCACCGCTTGTATTTCAGTGGGAACTTGGGCCCCTGTAAATTCCTTCCTTCTTCCCGCCGTTTCCTCTACTGCTCTGGCGATCTCAACGGCTTTCTCTAACTGTAGCTCTTTTTCGAGGATGAACTTATCTTGGACTTTCCGACTGTTGGTGTGGACAACTAGCATGTCGCATATACGGTTTTCCGCATTGGTGCCAAAGTTACACAGGGCTGCTAGTTCCCTTAATTTAGTGACGTAGTCATCGACGGGTTCGGACTGTTCTTGTTTTCGAGTGTAAAACCTTATTCTATGGAGTACTGTGTTCTCTTTGCTGGCGAACCTCTTAATGATTCTTCTAACCGCCTCCTTGAACACATCATCATTGTCATCATCTACCAGAATCGGGGTAAGGCCCTCGAATATTCTTTGCCCTTCCAGCCCTAAGGCATTGAGTAGCATGGCCCTGCGTCTCGCCGCTGAAAATCCTGCTCCACCCATAGCTTCCACGTACGTCGTGAACAGGGGCTGCCATTGTGGCCAAGGAATGGTAGGCCTACCTGGCGTTTGTAGAAAGGGTGGCGGCGGTGTGGCTCCCTGCATGTTTCTGCGCGGTTTCTTGTGGTGATCCTCGTCGCCAATTTATGTTGTATATTGATACCTGAAGGAAGACAGGAGCCAGGCAGGGGTTTGACCAGTGCTTTATTTCTCCTGGTTACTCTGGAACAGTTCGCATATAAACAGTGCCCGGAATAGCAAAGGCCAACGTGGCCAACTGGGGCCGGGCTGCAGTAGCCTTAATAATGCAGCTTAATTGCTGAATTAGTCCCGTGCTCGGAGGAGCCGGGAAGACGCAGCTGTCCGTGTCCTCAGCTCGTCCCGTAATGCGCACGTAGCGCGCGGGGGCGGAGCTGTGGGCGCGAGCGAGATCTCGCGAGAGCGGGGCTCTCGCGACATCTCTACAGTGGGGTGGCTCACCACTTGGGCCAATCACACCAGAGTGCGACTGGAGTTGGCAAGGCAACTCAGTCCAGGGTGCCTAAACCCCCTCCCACACCCCTGTGGTAACCCAGACAGAATAGCACCACTTTGGAGGGTCTCTGTACAGAAGCCCGCCAAAAAGTGGAACAAAGGGCTCAACCTTTGGTTTAGGAGTCACAGAGACGAACACAGACGCCATTTTAAAAACCGAGTTCTGGCAGAAAATACCATCCGATAGACTTATTTAAGATAAGTAAACCGGTGGTATGTTAGAGATTAACGAGGAAAAGTAGCAATCTCCAACAATGGGAAGCATCCCATAGGGTTATATTCAGGGTTGAATATAACAAGTAGTTTCCACTGCCACCAGCCAAAACTCGACGAGGGGGGACGGGACAGTGCCCCCTCAAATAACAGACTCAGGAGTAATCGAATTACCCCAACTAGTACGTCCACAATAGGATGGTTTGTACTAGTTCTGTTAGTAAATTTAGGTCTAGTAAAGCCAATGGTGACTTTACATGCCCGGGGAGACAGTAGTCAGTCCCCGGGTATGGAGTCTATGATGGAGGTCCGTTAGGATGCCCCAGTGCTATGGCACGGAAGGTGCGTTGTAACACACATAGTAAAACATATGAGACCCTATGGAGTAAACGACCCCATAGCCCATAGAACACATTGACATTCAAAGGAATTACACACATTCATGTCCAAGAGTGGGAGAAAAAGAGTCTCACTCTTGGCAGGATGGAAAAAACAAACTCCAGAAATCCAGCAAAGCTGCTGGGGGCTCACTAGGTTAGGAAATTCAGCCTAAACAGAGAATTCTCCCTAACACTCTGCTATTCACTCAAGGTGCAAATACATTTCCACGGGCATCCAGCAACTTGATTAGGATTTGTGGGCCTGGCTTGTGGATCCCCGAGAGGTTCCACTTAGGAGGGGGGAGTTGTGCAGTGAATGAGTTGTCGGGGTGAGACCTGTGTTCTGACTTGCTGTGTGTGCTTTGTGTTGTGGCCTCTATGTTGTTAGCATGGAGTTACTTTCTCCCTCAGGGGGGAGGGGGATATTTATATGTCATTTAGAGGCCTGATATAATGCTGTCATGTTCATGTGTGGCCTCATGTCCAGGGATCAGGATCTTTTATGGAGTGTATTCAACTCTGGAATGTTTTCCTTATTTACAATGTATGTTTCAGGGACGTGTGGTGTGCACCCATTTTGGACTTGTGGGAGCGTGGAGGTCCGCTGTCAAACCTGGGTGTTGCAAATTTGGGTCTTGGACACGTGGGAGTGGGGTAGTCCACTGGAACTTGGGACTTGAGGGTGCTGTGAGGTACACAGGGTTTAGTGCTTTCTTGCTTGACATTTGTGACATTTCTAGTGGAACCTGGGTTGCGCTTTGCTGGCCGAACTTCAGGGTCAATTGTTGGGCTATGTTGTTTATCTGTCACTTTGTGGTGTTTGTGGTGTGGTGCCGGGTTGTTGTATGTTTGGGTGTGCAGTGTGTGTGTCCTGAGGGCCGGTCGGCTTGGGTGTTTCTCAGTTTGACTTTTGGTTACAGTTATGTCACCTTCTGTGTGAAGTGCATGGTATGGTGTCCGGAGGAGGAAATTGTTGGCTGCAATTCTGCAATGTGTAATATCAGTACAAGTGCATTGTATGGAGTCAGAAGGAAATCTGCAAACTATTGATTACAGTGTTATGGTTATGCCATGTGAGGTGCAGTGTATGAGGTCAGGGGGAAACGGTAAACTGTTGGTTACAGTTCTGCCATGTGAGGTGCATGGAATGAGGTCACGGGAAAGATGGTAAACTGTTGGTTACAGTTTGGTGGTTCTGCCATGTGAGGTGTGTGGTAGTGGGTCAGAAGGATAACTTTTGGTTACAGTTGCGGTTACAGTCTGGCGTTTTGTCCAACTGTGGGGGCAGCATGGCGTGGCCCAGCTCTGGTGAACAGTATGGCTTGTCCTACTGTTTAGGTGCAGTACAGCATTGTCCTGCTGTTTCGGTTCACCTTGGCGTTTGTTCAACTGTGTTTTTAGCACAGTTCATTTAGATCATTTTGAGTGGAATTGTATTATCACTTCACTGTTGCGTCTTCCCATTCTTTTTCTAGGAGCACTTGTGGGTTTCTGCCATCTGTCCATTCAGGTCATTCTCAGTTTGAAGGATTTTCAAATGCCCTTTCAGGGTTGTTGTTCCATCATGGGAGTGCACATTTTTGTGGTTTGTGTCTGATAGTTTGTTGGTTCTTAGCAGGTCTCAATTTTCTGGTTCTTGGCAGGTAGTGGTGTGGTCTCATTGTTGTGTTGACTGTAGGCGTGGTTGTTGGAAGGTGTTGTTGGGTAGTGTACGTCATTGGAAGGTATGTGGGAAGTGTTGGGTGATAGTGCTAGCAAGGTAGGTGTGGCACGTGCGTTTTGGTTTAACGTGGTAAGAGATGCTGATATGTGGGTGTTGGTTTTGTGATTAAAACTTTAAGAGATAATGGCAATATGTGGGTGTTGGCGGTAGGGTGGCCACTTACATAGCTTATTGCAAGTGTGCAGCTAGCTTATGGCACTTTTTGTAATCTGCATTGCACATTCGTATGTGTGGTAGTGTTGGGGAACAGAGGGAGAGATGTAGTAATGTGCTGCTCTGCACATGCAGATTACGCCTTTGGAAGCTGGTGTGTGGAATGTGCTATGGAATGCTGGTGGCTGTTTGAGTGAGTGTTCTGTCTAAGGCAGTTGGTGGAAGCTGGCTTGGTGTATGGAACTGTGTCTGTGTCAGTATATCTGGACAGAATAAACGCACACGTTAACTACCTGTGTCTCAATCCTGGTCTATCGGGGAAAAACTCTGGTCATTTTAGGGCACATATTTGTACGTTCTATTAGATCTCCTAAGGGCCTTTGACAAACTTTTCTGGGGTCTTAGAGGTAGCGGTCTGAGTGTCTTGGAGCTATCCACTTTGGTTGATTTCAAACATTACAAATATGATCCTGTCAACCTCCTCTGTCCAACATGCCTCACGGATCCATTGCGCCTATTTTAAAATATTTACCTTTAGTAACTGAAAGATATGGCTGGCGTTCACTTTGTGTAACAGTGCCTTCCGATCGTATTGATTGGTAGCCTTGGAAAACAATGTCTATCAAGAGTTTTCTCTCATTCACTGAATCCTAAAAAACTGCTGTCAGTCTAAAATTGTGTTCTTCCATAAACTGTTTTCTTTATTTGAAGACCTTCCCTGATTCTCTCCTCTGACCTTTGATGAGATCACCTGGACCTACTCAGCTAGATTTCTTTACAGTGTAACAACAAAATTGCCTCTGTACCAAAATGTCAAATCTGCTCATAGTTTAGATTCTCACAGTTAGTTCTGATACTGTCTCTTATTGATACATGCAAGCTTTTCTCAGTGATGTTTCAAAGATTTTTCCTACGATATATGAAAAATGCATTCCACTCTGCTCTATGTTTAAGTGTTTGCACCAATGCACTCGAGCTTATGTCTCTGATTCAGAGATTGTTGTTAGTTATTTATTGAGTGCAGACATAGCTTTGGGAAGCAATGGAGCACTTTAGCATCACATTATAATGATTATATTATTATAATTAGTTATCTATAACGCACTTAATACCGAGAGGTTTCTAATTGTGGACCCGGCGATCGAACCTGTGCTGCTCTGCGTTGTCTTGCTTCCACGACGAGCGCATTGCCCCAGAGATGATAGGGGTCAAGAACACAGTGAGGGGCACGAACACAGTGAAGGAAGCAGAGAAAAAGGGAGCGAGGAGCTAACAACACGGGATGTTGGGCAATTGGCAGCAAGGGACACAAGTAACCATGGGAGGATCTTTACATGAAGCTCCCTTTGGAATCCAGTTTTTAATTTGGATATTCTGCTTATAAAACACATACCCTAAATTGTCTTCATGTTTGGAAAATATCTTGTATGTCTGCTAAATATGTAGATATGTAGAAATGGTTGTTATGCTCAGTTATCATGTCATTAAATAATTCCTGGAATAGATATTTGTGTTCCAAAGCTGTTGTCTTTCCTTCCACTTTCAGTGTGGCTTTCTCTGTCATTTGTTCTGCTTCTTAAAAATTTCAAAAATAGTTGTTTGCATGTAGGTTGTTTACTTTCTCTTATATTTAGTTTGATAGTTCTCCCTTGCCTTATTGGTTTCGTTTAATTGTGACTCATTTTATTATATTGTCATTTTTTTCCTCTTGTTTTTTTCCAGATTTCCTGTACCCTTAATGGATATATTTTATATGTTACATTCTATTTTACATTGTGTCATGTTCTGGTGTATCATGATTAGTCAGTTTTAATTTGTGTTCTACTTTATTTTTGAATAAACCTTTGGTGACCATTGGGTTCCACAAGACATATGAGTACCTGTCAGCCAAGGTTGCACATATCACTTTTTTATTAGGTGAATCAGCCACATAATCTACACATTTTAACTTTATTTTGGCCCCAATGCATTTATGATGTGGTTTGCCATTTCAGCAATAGGTAGATTCTTACCATTCACCATGAGTGGGAGCATATTATATATAACACGGGGAAGGAGAGAGAAGATGTGGAGCTGTGAAATTCAACCGATTGATGATGAACTGTTAAGAGGACTGACTAGAGTGGGACACCTGATGATCCATCCAGCATGGACTCTGAAGTGAAGTCTAGTGGTCTGTGGGGTTGGTCTTCTTGTAGACAGTGTCACTGTGTCTGCACAGTCATCTCTTTGTATTCGGCCTCCTGTAGCCTTTGAGATTTGTGCAGAGTGAAGGTCAATCCAAAAGTGTTCTCAGCAGGACCAGCAGATGGTGTTTCCTGGAGCTCAAGCAGGAGGCAGAAGTGATGGCATGCAGAGGTGTACTGGACACAGAGCCAATGTAGCTAAATACGTGGCAGTTCACATGTGTGTCTATTAACAGTGGTGTGTACACAGTTTTCATTCGAGCTGTCCTCGGGGCTGATGGTATATTGCAGTCAGTGAAGGACTGACACATTGACTGCAGCAGTGTCCAGAGTGATTGCTTTTCTCAGAGCGAATAGAGGAGAGATCTGCAGGCCTAAGATATGATGCATATGGAATAGAGTGGAATAGAGGAGCTGCACCTCTTCAGAGGCATTTTCCCTTTCCTCACCTTCCCCCAGAAACTCAATGCTAAAGCTCTGGCCCTCTCCAGACTGGACTACAGCCTCTTCCGCAACCTGCCTAACTCCTCCCTTTGCCCCTCCATCTAATCCAGAAGAAGACTGCAAGACATATCCTTGGCCTCAAGCCCAGGGACCGCATCTCTTCAGCCGTAAAATCTACCCACTGGCTCACGTTTTCTACAAGGATCATGATCAAAACCCTCTGCATCATCCACAAGGCTTTCTGGGGCATGTTTTCTCTTCTAAGTACAAAAATGATGTATATTCACGGGTACATCTCACTGCATGCTTAACCCGGATACACTCCCACAGTAGCAAATGCTTTGTGCATTTTGGCATGCAGCTCCAAATACCACACAGAACACATTCCAATTCAGTGCTTCTCAGAGAAAACATAACTCTTCAAAAAAGAAAGTACGTTTTCAACAAAACATGCAGTGAACACAAGGTTATCATTACAGCAGGCACTTTGTTTTAAAAGGAAATTAAACCTTAGGAGATGGAATGAGATCATAGAGTGCACAGCATATTTCATTCATTCTGTCCGTTTTGCAGTATATATTGTACACATTTGGCCAAAACCTGGGTGTAACATATGTATGGTAAAATATCCAATTCCATTACAATTAAATTATAGATACGTGGTAGATTGTACTTATTTCATAAGCATTATTCTATGTTAGTACTAGATTTATTATGAACATTTCCACACATCCTATGCTCAGAAAATCTCACTTACTTGTATCTCTGGCAAGATTGCAGGACATCAACTGTGGAAAAGATATTTCTTTCCAGAAACCTTCAACTTTTCGTTTCAAACAAGGGAGTCAACCAAGTGAGTCAATAAAGGAGAAGTGAATGCTCCAGGTTTATTTCATGGCTGATCAGGCATTAAGCACTGCACAATTTATAATTGGATCAGAGAAGTTGACCTGAAGTTTGTTGTTGCATTCAAAAATAATTGTGGATTCATCGAGAAGAAAATTGTGTTTTGAGAGGTTGAGAAGAGCGTTCCTGGGGTAGTGGATGAATGGCGTTGGGAAAGAAAGATGAGGGCTGTTGTCAGCGATAGCAGTCTGGAGATTAAATAATTCAAGGGTAGATAGTATGGGAGTAGACAAGATAATGGAGAACATATGGTTGGTTCAGTTTGTGCTAATTGGGTGCAAGGGCGCATTGTTTGTCGTGGCCGTGAGGGGAGAGGAGAGAGCAGCTGCAGAAGCTGGACTGCTGCCAGGACCCCAGCCCTTATCAGCTACACCAACGCCCACAGGGCAAAGACGGTGGTGCAAGCGTGCAGTGTTTGCCATGGCCATGAGCAGAGAGGCTAGAGCAGCTGCAGGAGATGGACTGCTGCCATGGCCCCCAGCCCTAATCAGCTACACCAACGGCCCACGGGGCAAAGCTTGTGGTTAAAGGACACAGTGTTTGCCGCAGATGTTAGATGCGAGCTGGCAGTTGTGAGGAGGTAGATGTCCCTGTTTCTTATAAC